>NC_079190.1:65422374-65751299 GCF_029499605.1 Hyla sarda
TGTATTCTCTTATGTAAGTTTACTGACATGTCATCCCAGTGGGATTGCCTTCTTGGGAACTCAAGCATTTCATCGGCCGCCCCCAGACTTCACGGCCAATCACCGGTGGCCATGTATCTTGTCACCAGACATTACAGTAATGCATTTTTTAATATTTAAATAAATGTAACTGCTTGCAACTCTGGGTTACTGTTTTCCTCTACTGAATTGTTATTGTTATTCCTTATAAACCATTATTGTGCATCAAGATTCATTTATTTAGCAAACCATGTCTTATCTTTATTAAATCAATATCTTTTGAACTTGAATCCAATGTGCCCGTGGTGTCCAAGTATTGGAGTGCATTTGGAGTGCATCCTTTCAGGTAATTATTGCTTCAGGTGCCTGTGCTAGGTCCTGCTCCTCAGGTGAAGGGTATCTGTTAGGATATATGATGCAGAGTACCCATGTGACCATGATTGGCCAATGGGAGGCCCTCTAGCTAAGCCCTATATAGTGAAGGGGGAGGAGTTATTCTGTTCAGTTGTGTAGAGTTCAGAGTGCAGAGCTCAGTGTGAGCTGCAGTGTGAAGAAGAGACAGCAGGACTGTGTGGTGATTCAAGGGAAGCTCAAAGTAAACATTCAAGCAAGTGACTGCACCATTCTGCAAGTGTTCCCCGCCCAGGCAGAGTCGGTGAGTCGATGGGCCACACAGTGCTAATTCATACCCTGGTGGTGTAGTGTTAATTGGACACTATCAGAACTCTAATCAGCATTGGCGGCCTCAGCATTAAGTCTAAAGTCTCAAGCCTGCTACAAGTAAAGCCAAGTGGCTGTTATAAACTACACGTCACAACATGTCTACAGGGCTTCCAAGGGTTAGTCTACATCTCCTCTACTCTAATCTGCACTGTGAGGGTTGTAACATGTACTTCTGTCTCAGTAAAGACAGTTATCCATAACCTGGCATCAGTGTATTCATTATCCCACGCCTGCCCCAGGACAAGCTGTCCTAACCTCGGACCGTGTAGGTTAACGGTTCCCTGGCATCACAAAGTGATACATCTCACCACACTGAGTCACGTACAATACCACAATCTGTTTAACTCCCTGTGGCTGCCACATGCCAATAAACCAAAGAGTTGAATCTTGTTGGCTATAGTGCAGCAAATCCTTTCATAGTGTATTTGAGGCCCTATGAAAGGATTTTTTTTCAAAAAAAGCACTCGTAGATACTGCCAAACTGGAATACCACATCCACATGGAGGAGCATGCTAACTGGCCAAGGTCAGTAGGGAATTAGAGGAGGTCTTTGTTAATTTTGGAAGTGCCCCCTCCCTTAGGTGACTACAAACCTACCACATTGGATTGATGTTGTTTCCTTCTTATATGTGTACTCATCAGTGGTACCTCTGAAGCTTGTATTTTTTATTTTTTTTTTGCTATGTGATTTACACCCTTTTGCATTGTTCTGTTAACCTACAAGTTTTCCAGTTATTTTTGTTTGCTTATTTCTGTAACTGCAAAAATTCAATAAACCTTTAATTGGAAAAAAAAATAAAAAAATTTGGTGGTGATCTTTAATCCAATTGTATTCTGATATAAATCCTAGACAGAATGCAAAAAGTGCTTTTTTTTGCCTTCCCAAAATATCAAATATACTAAAGTGCAGTGCACACCTATCAATAACAACAATATTCTGTATAAAATATTAATCTTTCTTTGCAAATGATGTACAAAAATACATGGATACAAAAACACACAGTACAATTAAAAACAATAAAAATTGTTCTAACCAGAGCAGCCTCCTACAAAAACATGAGGGGAGGATATAACCAGGGCTCTATGGGGGCACATGCTGGGATCTGTTTATACCTGCATCCGTCTAATCCCCCGTCTGGTATCCTGAGATTTGATTCACTCATCCCTAATTATAGCAATTGCAACTATTCACAGCCATCACTGCTATTTATAAGTTCTAGCTGATGCACCATGACCTCAGCAAACTCCAGTCAGAAAACCCCTGAATATGATGACACCATACGTACTACCAATGGAAAGTGTTGTTCCTTACTGGTCAAAAACAAAAAGCCAATAGAAACTTAAGTTGTATTCTCTTATGTAAGTTTACTGACATGTCATCCCAGTGGGATTGCCTTCTTGGGAACTCAAGCATTTCATCGGCCGCCCCCAGACTTCACGGCCAATCACCGGTGGCCATGTATCTTGTCACCAGACATTACAGTAATGCATTTTTTAATATTTAAATAAATGTAACTGCTTGCAACTCTGGGTTACTGTTTTCCTCTACTGAATTGTTATTGTTATTCCTTATAAACCATTATTGTGCATCAAGATTCATTTATTTAGCAAACCATGTCTTATCTTTATTAAATCAATATCTTTTGAACTTGAATCCAATGTGCCCGTGGTGTCCAAGTATTGGAGTGCATTTGGAGTGCATCCTTTCAGGTAATTATTGCTTCAGGTGCCTGTGCTAGGTCCTGCTCCTCAGGTGAAGGGTATCTGTTAGGATATATGATGCAGAGTACCCATGTGACCATGATTGGCCAATGGGAGGCCCTCTAGCTAAGCCCTATATAGTGAAGGGGGAGGAGTTATTCTGTTCAGTTGTGTAGAGTTCAGAGTGCAGAGCTCAGTGTGAGCTGCAGTGTGAAGAAGAGACAGCAGGACTGTGTGGTGATTCAAGGGAAGCTCAAAGTAAACATTCAAGCAAGTGACTGCACCATTCTGCAAGTGTTCCCCGCCCAGGCAGAGTCGGTGAGTCGATGGGCCACACAGTGCTAATTCATACCCTGGTGGTGTAGTGTTAATTGGACACTATCAGAACTCTAATCAGCATTGGCGGCCTCAGCATTAAGTCTAAAGTCTCAAGCCTGCTACAAGTAAAGCCAAGTGGCTGTTATAAACTACACGTCACAACATGTCTACAGGGCTTCCAAGGGTTAGTCTACATCTCCTCTACTCTAATCTGCACTGTGAGGGTTGTAACATGTACTTCTGTCTCAGTAAAGACAGTTATCCATAACCTGGCATCAGTGTATTCATTATCCCACGCCTGCCCCAGGACAAGCTGTCCTAACCTCGGACCGTGTAGGTTAACGGTTCCCTGGCATCACAAAGTGATACATCTCACCACACTGAGTCACGTACAATACCACAATCTGTTTAACTCCCTGTGGCTGCCACATGCCAATAAACCAAAGAGTTGAATCTTGTTGGCTATAGTGCAGCAAATCCTTTCATAGTGTATTTGAGGCCCTATGAAAGGATTTTTTTTCAAAAAAAGCACTCGTAGATACTGCCAAACTGGAATACCACATCCACATGGAGGAGCATGCTAACTGGCCAAGGTCAGTAGGGAATTAGAGGAGGTCTTTGTTAATTTTGGAAGTGCCCCCTCCCTTAGGTGACTACAAACCTACCACATTGGATTGATGTTGTTTCCTTCTTATATGTGTACTCATCAGTGGTACCTCTGAAGCTTGTATTTTTTATTTTTTTTTTGCTATGTGATTTACACCCTTTTGCATTGTTCTGTTAACCTACAAGTTTTCCAGTTATTTTTGTTTGCTTATTTCTGTAACTGCAAAAATTCAATAAACCTTTAATTGGAAAAAAAAATAAAAAAAATTTGGTGGTGATCTTTAATCCAATTGTATTCTGATATAAATCCTAGACAGAATGCAAAAAGTGCTTTTTTTTGCCTTCCCAAAATATCAAATATACTAAAGTGCAGTGCACACCTATCAATAACAACAATATTCTGTATAAAATATTAATCTTTCTTTGCAAATGATGTACAAAAATACATGGATACAAAAACACACAGTACAATTAAAAACAATAAAAATTGTTCTAACCAGAGCAGCCTCCTACAAAAACATGAGGGGAGGATATAACCAGGGCTCTATGGGGGCACATGCTGGGATCTGTTTATACCTGCATCCGTCTAATCCCCCGTCTGGTATCCTGCACTGGTTTGCATGTCTTACTTTTACATTTGTTTGTTTGAAACACACAAGGGTTACATGCCTTCGGTATATGGTGAATGCCTACCACTGTGACGTACCTGGTCAGCAGGTATTTTACCTGGCCAACGTCACTGGGGAGGCGTGGTCTGGAGAAGGGTCAGGAGCGGCGCGAAATAGCTATTATCATCATGGCTCCTGGTAGTTACTGGTACGGTGTGGTGTAAGATCTGCCTGGCGTCCCTGCTGCTGATAACAACTGAATAAAAGGACCGGAAAAGAGAAGACTTGTGAGTACCCTTTCTTTCTTTTCGTATGTTCATGAATGGACTTTTTGTACACTCTGGGGGAGAGCACCGCTGGTTTATCTTAGGACCGCATCCACACCACCACACTGCTAGTCCACCTGTTCCATACAATCCTGTGATTGACATACTTCTGCCTGTGCCGGCATCTATTTCTCTCCAGTTTAGTTACTTTTACATTCATTGCAATACGTATGCTCTGTAGGGTAGCCAGTCCAGCCTGTGGATAAAGTATACGGCCTTGATGTTATACTGTGTAATTTGATTCTGTACATACGGTATTATTTTTTCTGACACATATATGGCTTACACATGATGGTGGGGAGCGGGGCCGCGCGCGCCGGGACAGGACCGACGGAGAGCGAGTCAGGTACGGGAGCCGGGGTGTGCATCGCGAGCGGGCGCCACCCGCATCGCGAATCGCATCCCGGCTGGAGGCGGTATCGCAGCGCACCCGGTCAGTGGATCTGACCGGGGCGCTGCGGGAGCGAGAGTGTAGCGAGCGCTCCGGGGAGGAGCGGGGACCCGGAGCGCTCGGCGTAACAGTACCCCCCCCCTTGGGTCTCCCCCTCTTCTTGGAGCCTGAGAACCTGAGGACCAGACTTTTATCTAGGATATTGTCCTCAGGTTCCCAGGATCTCTCTTCAGGACCACAGCCCTCTCAATCAACCAAAAAGAAGGTTTTTCCTCTGACCTTTTTGGAGGCCAGTATCTCCTTTACAGGAAAGATGTCTGAAGAACCGGAGACAGGAGTGGGAGAGATAAGTTTAGGAGAGAAACGGTTGATGATGAGTGGTTTAAGAAGAGAAACGTGAAAGGCATTAGGAATACGAAGAGAAGGAGGGAGAAGAAGTTTATAAGAGACAGGATTAATCTGGCACAAAATTTTGAAAGGACCAAGATAGCGTGGTCCCAATTTGTAGCTGGGAACACGGAAGCGGACATATTTAGCGGAGAGCCATACCTTGTCTCCGGGAGAAAAAATGGGGGGAGCTCTTCTTTTCTTATCAGCAAACTTCTTCATGCGTGATGAAGCCTGTAAGAGAGAATTTTGGGTCTCTTTCCATATGGTGGAAAGATCATGAGTTATTTCATCCACAGCGGGCAAACCAGAGGGCAAGGGAGTAGGGAGGGGGGGAAGAGGGTGACGGCCGTACACCACGAAAAATGGGGATTTGGAAGAAGATTCAGAAACTCTGAAGTTATACGAGAATTCAGCCCATGGTAGAAGATCTGCCCAGTCATCCTGGCGGGAGGAAACAAAATTCCGTAAATAATCACCCAGGACCTGGTTAATTCTTTCTACTTGCCCATTGGATTGAGGATGATAAGCAGAAGAAAAGTTTAATTTAATCTTGAGTTGTTTACAGAGAGCCCTCCAGAATTTTGACACGAATTGGACGCCTCTATCCGAGACGATCTGCGTGGGCAACCCGTGAAGACGAAAAATGTGTACAAAAAATTGTTTTGCCAACTGAGGCGCAGAAGGAAGACCAGGAAGAGGGATGAAATGTGCCATCTTGGAGAATCGATCAACGACCACCCAAACAACAGTGTTGCCACGGGATGAGGGTAAGTCTGTAATAAAGTCCATACCAATCAGAGACCAAGGCTGTTCGGGAACAGGCAGAGGATGAAGAAGACCAGCGGGCTTCTGGCGAGGAGTCTTATCCCGGGCACAGACAGTGCAGGCCCGCACAAAATCAACAACATCCGTCTCCAGAGTCGGCCACCAATAGAAACGAGAGATGAGTTGCACGGATTTCTTGATGCCCGCATGGCCTGCGAGATGGGAGGAGTGACCCCATTTGAGGATTCCGAGGCGTTGGCGTGGAGTGACGAAGGTCTTCCCTGGAGGAGTTTGCCTGATGGAGGCTGGAGAAGTGGAGATCAGGCAGTCAGGAGGAATGATGTGTTGCGGAGAGAGCTCTACTTCCGAGGCATCCGAGGAACGAGAGAGAGCATCGGCCCTGATGTTCTTATCGGCAGGCCGAAAGTGAATTTCAAAATTAAATCGGGCAAAGAACAGAGACCACCTGGCCTGGCGAGGATTCAGCCGTTGGGCAGACTGGAGATAGGAGAGATTTTTGTGATCGGTGTAAATAATAACTGGAAATCTTGATCCCTCCAGCAGATGCCTCCATTCCTCAAGTGCTAATTTAATGGCTAGTAGCTCTCGATCCCCGATGGAGTAGTTCCTCTCCGCCGGAGAGAAGGTCCTAGAAAAAAAACCACAAGTAACCGCATGCCCGGAAGAATTTTTTTGTAGAAGGACCGCTCCCGCTCCTACTGAGGAGGCATCTACCTCCAATAGGAAGGGTTTAGATGGGTCAGGTCTGGAGAGCACGGGAGCAGAAGAAAAGGCAGACTTGAGCTGTTTAAAGGCGTCTTCCGCTTGAGGAGGCCATGACTTAGGATTGGCATTCTTTTTGGTTAAAGCCACGATAGGAGCCACAATGGTGGAAAAATGTGGAATAAATTGTCTGTAATAATTGGCGAACCCCAAAAAACGTTGGATAGCACGGAGTCCGGAGGGGCGTGGCCAATCTAAGACGGCAGAGAGTTTGTCTGGATCCATTTGTAGTCCCTGGCCAGAGACCAAGTATACTAGGAAAGGAAGAGATTGACATTCAAACAGACATTTCTCCATCTTGGCATAAAGTTGATTGTCACGAAGTCTCTGAAGAACCATGCGGACATGCTGGCGGTGTTCTTCTAGGTTGGCAGAAAAAATCAGGATATCGTCCAGATACACAACAACACAGGAATATAAGAGATCACGAAAAATTTCATTAACAAAGTCTTGGAAGACGGCAGGGGCGTTGCACAGGCCAAAGGGCATGACCAGATACTCAAAGTGTCCATCTCTAGTGTTAAATGCCGTTTTCCATTCATCCCCCTCTCTGATGCGGATGAGATTATAAGCACCTCTTAAGTCCAGTTTGGTAAAGATGTGGGCACCTTGGAGGCGATCAAAGAGTTCAGAGATAAGAGGTAGAGGGTAGCGGTTCTTTACCGTGATTTTGTTAAGACCGCGGTAGTCAATGCAAGGGCGTAGGGAGCCATCTTTTTTGGACACAAAGAAAAAACCGGCTCCGGCAGGAGAGGAGGATTTGCGGATAAAGCCCTTTTTTAAATTTTCCTGGATGTACTCAGACATAGCAAGAGTCTCTGGGGCGGACAGAGGATAAATTCTGCCCCGGGGTGGAGTAGTGCCCGGGAGGAGGTCAATAGGACAGTCATAAGGCCTGTGAGGAGGAAGAGTCTCAGCTTGTTTTTTGCAAAACACATCAGCAAAGTCCATATAGGCCTTAGGGAGACCGGTTACAGGGGGAACCACAGGGTCACGGCAGGGAGTACTGGTAACCGGTTTAAGGCAGTCCTTGAAACAAGAGGTACCCCAACTCTTGATCTCCCCTGTGGACCAATCCAGGGTTGGGGAATGGTGTTGAAGCCAGGGTAGTCCAAGGAGAATTTCGGAAGTGCAATTGGAGAGGACCAAAAACTCAATTTTTTCGTGATGAGGTCCGATGCACATTAGGAGGGGTTCCGTGCGGTAACGCACGGCACAGTCCAATCTTTCATTGTTAACGCAATTGATGTAGAGAGGTCTGGCGAGACTGGTCACTGGGATGTTGAACCTGTTGATGAGAGAGGCCAAAATAAAGTTTCCTGCAGATCCGGAATCCAAGAAGGCCTTAGTGGAGAAGGAGAAGGTAGAGGCAGATATCCGCACAGGCACAGTAAGACGTGGAGAAGCAGAGTTGACATCAAGGACTGTTTCACCTTTGTGCGGAGTCAGCATACGTCTTTCCAGGCGGGGAGGACGGATAGGACAATCCTTCAGGAAGTGTTCGGTACCGGCACAGTACAGGCAGAGATTCTCCATGCGGCGTCGTGTCCTCTCTTGAGGTGTCAGGCGAGACCGGTCAACTTGCATAGCCTCCACGGCGGGAGGCACAGGAACGGATTGCAGAGGACCAGAGGAGAGAGGAGCCGGGGAGAAAAAACGCCTCGTGCGAACAAAGTCCATATCCTGGCGGAGCTCCTGACGCCTTTCGGAAAAACGCATGTCAATGCGAGTGGCTAGATGAATGAGTTCATGTAGGTTAGCAGGAATTTCTCGTGCGGCCAGAACATCTTTAATGTTGCTGGATAGGCCTTTTTTAAAGGTCGCGCAGAGGGCCTCATTATTCCAGGAAAGTTCTGAAGCAAGAGTACGGAATTGCACGGCGTACTCCCCAACGGAAGAATTACCCTGGACCAGGTTCAGCAGGGCAGTCTCAGCAGAAGAGGCTCGGGCAGGTTCCTCAAAGACACTTCGAATTTCCGAGAAGAAGGAGTGTACAGAGGCAGTGACGGGGTCATTGCGGTCCCAGAGCGGTGTGGCCCATGACAGAGCTTTTCCAGACAGAAGGCTGACTACGAAAGCCACCTTAGACCTTTCAGTAGGAAACTGGTCCGACATCATCTCCAAGTGCAGGGAACATTGTGAAAGAAAGCCACGGCAAAACTTAGAGTCCCCATCAAATTTATCCGGCAAGGATAGTCGTAGGCCTGAGGCGGCCACTCGCTGCGGAGGAGGTGCAGGAGCTGGCGGAGGAGATGATTGCTGAAGCTGAGGTAGTAGCTGCTGTAGCATCACGGTCAGTTGAGACAGCTGGTGGCCTTGTTGCGCTATCTGTTGTGACTGCTGGGCGACCACCGTGGTGAGGTCAGCGACAACTGGCAGAGGAACTTCAGCGGGATCCATGGCCGGATCTACTGTCACGATGCCGGCTGGCAGGAGGTGGATCCTCTGTGCCAGAGAGGGATTGGCGTGGACCGTGCTAGTGGACCGGTTCTAAGTCACTACTGGTGTTCACCAGAGCCCGCCGCAAAGCGGGATGGACTTGCTGCGGCGGTAGTGACCAGGTCGTATCCACTAGCAACGGCTCAACCTCTCTGACTGCTGAAGATAGGCGCGGTACAAGGGAGTAGACAGAAGCAAGGTCGGACGTAGCAGAAGGTCGGGGCAGGCAGCAAGGATCATAGTCAGGGGCAACGGCAGGAGGTCTGGAACACAGGCTAGGAACACACAAGGGAACGCTTTCACTGGCACAATGGCAACAAGATCCGGCGAGGGAGTGCAGGGGAAGTGAGGTATACATAGGGAGTGCACAGGTGAACACACTGATTAGAACCACTGCGCCAATCAGCGGCACAGTGGCCCTTTAAATCGCAGAGACCCGGCGCGCGCGCGCCCTAGGGAGCGGGGCCGCGCGCGCCGGGACAGGACCGACGGAGAGCGAGTCAGGTACGGGAGCCGGGGTGCGCATCGCGAGCGGGCGCCACCCGCATCGCGAATCGCATCCCGGCTGGAGGCGGTATCGCAGCGCACCCGGTCAGTGGATCTGACCGGGGCGCTGCGGGAGCGAGAGTGTAGCGAGCGCTCCGGGGAGGAGCGGGGACCCGGAGCGCTCGGCGTAACATGCAGTGTATGGGACACACTATAGACATTAGACTCCGCCCACAAGCTCTGGGAGAACTGAAAACAATAGTGAAGCCTACAGAGCAAAAATCTGCTAAACTACCATAAACAAGTTATATAAAGGCTGAGTTATATAAAGGGCTGATGCCGCGTAGCCTCTGTGTCTGCTAATAGGAGAATATGCAGCCTATGTCCTGCTGTGCAATGGAATTTATGCAGTGTGCATTATGTCAGGAATGCAGACTCTTGCTGCCCATGTGTCTAATGTAAAATATGGATTCAACGTTTTACTGCACAGTCACTTGGTTGAATGCTACAGTAATTCTTTTCACCACATGCCATACAGGTAATCACTTTGCTTTATAGACAGGAAGAAATAAATCTGAAAATACATTTTAACTGTGTCTACATATTCTGACTATGCGCTGAACTTAATTTATGACTTTGAATACAAAGCCTGACACACTGCATAACCGAGTCATGTAGATGAATCCCCTGCAATGTGTCTGGAATCTCAGTTTATTGGTAACATCAGTGTTTGACTAGGGTTCGCAATGCCCAAAAATTACAGGAGGCCAATACATATTACAGAATGAAACATATGTAACGGATACCATAAATATAATGTGTCATCCACAAAATTGTTTTAGTGGTATGGTAGCACATTAAATGCAGTTATTAAGCCAATTTAGTTTCTTTCATATGAATCAATATGATATAGAGCCTCAATCATACCGTGCATCAATCTTAATAATGGGGCCATGGGGGCAGGAGGAAAACAAACAGGGTAATTACTCAGGACCCCCATCCCAAAGGACCCTCCAAACTAGAATTTTGGCTTGGAGCTGCAGATCCCTGGGCAAGCAAGTGCTGCTTTCAATTGAATATGTGTTGTTAGGACATACATACAGTGGAAAGCTGTAATGGAGCAAAGGGCCATTGGATCCTTGCCCCATTATGTAGAATTGTAGGCAGCAGGCAGCTTTAGAGAGAGTTACCTAATAGAGGGCCATATCTATTGGAGGCTATACCTACCAACTTAATAGGAGAATTTACTAACCTATAGGGACCTACCTATGATGAGGGAACCTGACAACCTCCCCACTCAACCTCCTACTGCATTGGAAACAAAAAAAGGGCATTCTTGCTGTGTGGGCCACCGAGGGATGGGGGTGGGGGGGAGTTGGTTCATAATTATTATTTTTAGCACTATGGATAACAAGTTTGTTTAGGGAGGGATAAGGTGGAGAGTCTGCTGGAAAAGATGTGTTGTGACTGGAAGAAGTCATCATGACAGTCTGGGCCAATGGAGAAGATAGGAAAAGAGAGTGACTTCAACTAAAGAAGATGTCACTTGTAGTCACTAGATACAGTCAATAGATGTCTGCAGATTCTGTGTAAAATTTGTGTCTACTATTATGTGGTTCCTGTATGGGATGAATAGTGCTTTTGATATAGTACTTTATTTTTAATTAATTATCAATAGTCACTATTTAGTGTTATTGGTAGCATTGGTATGATATTTCAGGACATGGCCCTGGATCTAATTTTGCCCAGAGCCACATCGAGTCTACATATGACCCAAATGCATAGATTTTCTTTACTCATAATGAGTATCATTTTATTAAATCCAAATTATAGTAGACAGTGGCCAGCTGCACTTATACCCTGTGCTTTTGAACCCTTCTGCTACATAAGACAAAACCTGTATTATGAATGTGGAAAATTGATTATTTCAGCATGTTTTGCCACCCAGGACAGAAGGACATGGTGATTGTTTCCCTTTCTTGCCTTTTCCATGACCCTTGTGTCACAAGTTTTTACCTCTCAGTAGTAAAAGAGTATAGGATCAACCTTGGCTTGGCCCCCTCTCCTCAAGAACCCCATAGCAGCCCCTTGACTTGCCTGTATGGTAATAAACTCTTGATATCAGCTCAGGAACTTATATAACACTATATAATACTTGTGCTTATTTCTTCAACTTTTGTGATTATCTCCTTAGCTGGGATTTATGGGGAATTCACAATAATGAAGGCTGTTTTTTTTTTCCCAAAGCTCTTTTCCCAGAAGTTAGAGTATTGGAAAATTCAAGTACAATACCATATACAGTAATTGCATAACATTCACAGTAATTTTACGAAATGCTTATTATGAGGCCAGTAGTTCGGTCCCATTCCACTGTATGGAATGTTCGGTTAGTATCCATAACCTGAAGATAAATTTGTTTTATTACATATGCATAAATGGAACCATGTGGTTACCGATGGGAATTAAACATCTGCTCCTACTGCTTTTCCAGTTTTTGATAGCCTTATGCTATTCTCTTATATCATTGTCTGTCTGCAATATTCTACTGTACTGCAGAATAACGTCTTAGAAATAACTTTATGGGAAAATAAAAAAAGCACAGCTGTTTCATGAATTAACACTTCAAAGACACCATGCCATGAGAAATAATATTCAGTATATAAACAAAACCGACAGAGAAATGAATACACTGGATATTTTTTGCATAACATGTTTTTGGCTCTTTTTTTCTAGACAAAATATTTTGTTTCCTTTTGTACCACCAAGAAAACCAATGTTGTCAATAAATGGACTATTCTTGACACGGCGGTATATCATAGTGTTACATTCTGTCGGGTCTGAAATAAGGATATACTGTATCTATGCCTTTGCAAAAGAACATACTTTTTATGAATACCGTGTTTATCGGGGTATACCACGCACCGGCCTATAACACGCACCCTCATTTTACCAAGGATATTTGGGTAAAAAAAGTTTTTTACCCAAATATCCATGGTAAAATGAGGGTGCGTGTGTGCGCGTGTATACCCCGATATACCCCCAGGAAAGGCAGGGGGAGAGAGGCCGTCGCTGCCCGCTTCTCTCCCCCTGCCTTTCCTGGGGTCTAGAGCGCTGCTGTCGGCCCTTTTCACCCCCTGGTTATCGCCGCCGCTGCCCGTTCTGTCCCCCTGACTATCGTTGCCTCCCCCCATCCCCGGTGGCATAATTAACTGAGTCGGGTCCGCGCTGCTCCAGGCCTCCGTCGTGCGTCGCCAGCGTCGTTGCTATGCACGGCGCGGCGCTCTGACGTCATGCGCCGCGCCGTTCAGCGCGTAGCAACGACGCCGGGGACGCACGACGGAGGCCTGGAGCAGCGCGGACCCGACTCAGGTAATTATGCCACCGGGGATGGGGGGAGGCAACGGGGCCGCAGCGCCGGCAATGGGTGCCGCTGCCCCTTCTCTCCCCCTGGCTGTCGGCGACGCTTCTATCTCCCTGGCTATCGGCGCCGGCACCGATAGTCAGGGGGACAGAACGGGCAGCGGCGCCGATAACCAGGGGGTGAAAAGGGCCGACAGCAGCGCTCTAGACTAGACCCCAGGAAAGGCAGGGGGAGAGAAGCGGGCAGCGACGGCCTCTCTCCCCCTGCCTTTCCTGGGGGTGTATCGGCGTATAACACGCACACAGACTTTAGGCTAAAAATTTTTGCCTAAAAAGTGCGTGTTATACGCCGATAAATACGGTAATTGTCTGTCACTTTAAACATTTATCATCTGAGAGCCTACTCAGAAAATATTTCTGTTGTAATTTGTACAAGTATATATGCAAGTTTGTTACACTGTATACATAAGAAAAGAGGAAAACCCCAGCTCACCACCATACAATCGTACACTCATAGACACAGAGAACAATCCAAGCCGCATACTTGGTGTGAACAGATTCTAAGCAAAAGGGGCAAAAACTATTTTCAAAAAAAACCTCCAGCTCCCATGAAAAGAAAAAATAAAGAATAATATATAAAAATACAAAAATGTATTAAGACATGATTAAAAAGTTAGGAAAGTCTGAAGAGATAAAAGTTGGTAGAAATGCTGACACATTTCGAACCAGTCTGGTTCTTAGTGATGGCACAATACAACTGACCACTAAAAGTCTTTTATATCCTATAGCTAGTATGTGGCACTCCCAGTGCTCACAAGCTTCCTGGGATGATACCTGTGACATCATATGCAAAACCAAGGGGGATGTACATAATAAAGCAGATGAATAAATGACAGATATAGAGATATAGAGTAATCCAACTCAAGACCTAATTCATTGTTGTTTATAAGCATGGAGTTTTTTGCAAATATTTTTTGCACCTTTCGCTTAAACATTTTATACATGTTTGTTCTGTTTAATGGTAGATGTAGCAAGACTGGATCATGATGCCCTGACTTGATCATGATATGATGCCCTATTAAATTGCGGTAGTTGACTTCATGAGTGTCAGTCTTCTAAACTGAGAACTGCAGAGGTAAGTACTGGCATACGCCAGTACTGTCAACATGTATGTATGATCTAAGATAAGGAATGAAAAACAGCTTTATGTTGAGAAGTAGGCCTGGTGTTGGACATCAGAGCACTGACTTGCTCTTCTGCAGGAGAAGCAGGGGGCCTTAAAGCTGAATAGGCTCTGGTTTTAGGCTTATTTTAATCTGTTCACGAAGGTTGCCTGGGTAGTTTTGCCGGCCTGTGGTGGTGTGTCTGACAATGCTATTTTACACTATATCTGCATTCTCAGGAAGGCAGAACCAGGTAAATTATATAGTAGAGTTTCACCCAAGTGTCACTATGATTTCACTATATTGCAATTTTGCTTGCGCTAATTTAGGCTGAGGTACCCTACTGGCAATATTTAATGGAAAAACAACATCTGGGTCTGAGTCTTGAAGAACACGTTTGATAGAAAGCCTTAAAGGGGTTATTCAGGAAAAGAAAAACAAAGCTAATTCCTTTCAAAAACGGCTCCCCTTCTGTCCCCAGGTTGGGTGGGGTTCTGCAGCTCCGTTCCATTGAAGTGAATGGAGCCAAGTTGCAATACCACACACAACCTGGGGACAGACAAATAGCTGTTTTGGAAAGAAGTTACCTCTGTTTTTCTATTCCTTAATAACCCCTTTAAAACCACTGTAAAACGAATTGAATACATTTCTAGGTGACTCTAGCAGTGTTATGCCGGGCTTTACAACTCTAAGCAAGTCTTATACATCTTTTAGGGTTTACCCGAACCAAACCTTTTGAAAAGTTCTGCGAGCCTGGCAAGCCAAATTTTTCTAAAGTTCGCTCAGAAATAATATTCCTATTTAAGGTCTGCAAATACATTGTTATTATTATTATTTTTTTATGCTCTTGGAAGATAAAAGGTTAAATATCTGAACACTATAGCTCATAGAAAAATATATGGTGTAGATGAATGTAATAGTTGCACATAGGTGGGATAAATGATTAGATAATTCCTGCTTATCTTAAAGGTAGAGATGACACTTCTGTATATTTACTGTACGATTTACAATATTTGACATTCATTCCATCAAGCCCTTTGCAGCCAGACAGCCCGCGTTTCTTATGTATTTTTCAAGCCTGTTAAGTAACAGCTGTACATTGTTGCTAAGCTATAATAACAGCTGCAGACGTCTTCACCTATAGCAAAGCAAGGCATGTTAAATAGCACAAACCATATATCACGACTGAGCAGCATGCCAAACCACTAAAAGCATTTAATTCATTATACCGTACAAGGGGTTACATAGATTGTCCTATTAGTACTGTTAGAGTGGAAGAAAATTTGTGAAATTTTAAGCCTTGGTGATTTACTGTCTTGTCAAAGTCTTTTAACATAACATAGAAAGTACAAACTCTTACAAACTATTACTTTTAAGTCATTCTCTTCTCTTTTTTAAAGAGACCCTTAGGACAATGAAACAAGAACCCAACTGTTTACAATGTGCAATATCTACAGTAACCAACTATTTGAGAAAACTCCGCCATAGTGCGTAATAAGTAATAGGTATATTATTGTAGTACCGTATATACTCGAGTATAAGCCGAGTTTTTCAGCACGATTTTTTGCTCTGAAAACGCCCCCCTCAGCTTATACACGAGTGAACTCTCCGCCTGTCAATCTCTTCTCAGTGGTCTTCAACCTGTGGACCTCCAGATGTTGCAAAACTACAACTCCCAGGATGCCCGGACAGCCATTGGATGTCTGGGCATGCTGGAAGTTGTAGTTTTGAAACATCTGGAGGTCCGCAGGTTGAAGACCACTGCGGCCTTCGTCATCATCCAGACCCCCCCCTTTTGTTTTCTACTCACCTCCCCATTGGTGGGAAGGAAGGGTGAGCTGGTCCGGGCCATCTATGCTGCAGCGACCGTCCGGTTGGGGGGTTAGCCATTTCGGGCTATCCATCTTCACCGGGACGCCCTCTTCTCTGTTCCTGGCCGGCCCCTCACTAGTGACGTTGCCTTGACGACGATGCGCAGGGACGTCCGTGCGCAGCAGACGTCCGTGACGTCAATGCAGCATCACTAGTTCGGGGTCGGCCCTGAGCGGAGCGGAGAAGAGGGCCTCCAAGTGAAGATGGACAGCCCGGAACGACTAACCATCCCCACCGGACAGTCGGATCAGCCTCACCCGCACTAACAGGCAGTACCAGAAAGAGACAAGAAACAAGCTGTGGTACAATGAAAGCTGAGCTAAGTTGTGATACGTTGTTATTGGCAATCCCAGTCAGTTTTGGTTTCAGGTAGATTGACAAATCTGGGCCATTTGTGGGCTATTATGTAGTGTAGTATGCAGTGTTTTATAGTGTGTTTTAACTCCCATAAAGCAAGGAGAATGATTAACATTGTTGAAGAACATTTGTGTGCGTTTTCCACCACTTCCCCCACATCTATACAAGCTCCCCATCAATACTGCCCTGCACATTAATGGTGTCTCCAAAAATTAAAAGTGCATGCAGTAATAGTTCTGCTATTTTTTGTACCCCATACAGTGATTTTCTTACTTTTTGCCCACATACAGACTTATTTTTGTTTTGTATTCTCAAGTAGTAATAGTGAATTACACAGTAAAATGTGGATGAAGTCTCTCACGGAAGGTAGGATGGCACTGCAGTGGCTCCAATGCGCTTCACTGCCACTCAGTGCTACCCTTTCATAGTACCACACAATGAATGACCTGGTGTTGTTCATCCATATACACTACTTCTATCCCTGAGGCATGGGGCACATCTTGGATGGGGAGACAGGATACATGCCTGATCCATTGCATTCATTATCCCATCTGGTGCCATATAGGCTGAAAAAGGGCATGGTGCCAGAAGTGGGCACCATCCAACATACTTGCCCGACACTGTGGTTGCGCCATATTAAAAAAAAAACTGCAACCATCTATGTCACATAATGGCACACGTCATTTTTCCACATACAGCTACATACGAATATTAGTGGGAATGTGTCATTATAAAGAAACAGTAGTGATATAAAAGAAGATAGTAGTAAATGAGGGCACACAAGACAACTGAGTTACTAGAGCAGGTATAGGCAACATTCGGCACTGCAGATGCTTTGGACTACATCTCCGATGATGCCCTTACAGCCAAAATACTGCCAAAGCTTCATGGGAGATGTAGTCTAAAACATCTGCAGTGCCGAAGGTTGCCTATGCCTGTACTGGGTTATGTCCTCTCTCAGTGGATGAAGCAGGAAATATTGCAGTAAATGGTGGTGGTGGTAGTTTTATTATGTACTAGCTGAGTACCCGGCATTGCCCGGTTTTTCCTTCCTAATCCTTTTTGGGGAGGAAAATAAACAAAGGAGGAAGCTTTTGACTTCATATGCAGTCCTCATATATTGTTGTCATATCCCGACCCCATATCCCGACCTCCTATCCTGACCTCCTATCTCGACCTCCTGTCCCGACCTCCTATCCCATCCTCCTATCCCTACCTCCTATCCCGACCTCCTATCCCGTCCTGCTATCCCGTCCTTCTATCCCGTCCTCGACCACCTATCCAGTCCTCCTATCTCGACCTCCTATCCCGACCTCCTGTCCCGTCCTCCAATCTCGAGCTCCTATCCCGACCTCCTATCCTGACCTCCTATCTCAACCTCCTATCGCGACCTCCTATCTCGACCTCCTAACTCTACCTCCTATCTCAACCTCCTATCCCGACCTCCTATCTCAACCTCCTATCCCGTCCTCCTATCCCGACCTCCTATCCTGACCTCCTTTCCCATCCTCCTATCTCGACCTCCTATCCAGACCTCCTATCCCGTCCTCCTATCCTGACCTCCTTTCCTGTCCTCATATCTCAACCTCCTATCTTGACCTCCTATCCTGTCCTCCTATCTCGACCTCCTATCCCAACTTCCTATCCAGACCTCCTATCCCGTCCTCATATCCCGTCCTCCTATCTTGTCCTCCTATCCCGACCTCCTATCCTGACATCCTATCCCGACCTCCTATCTTGACCTCCTATCCCGACCTCCTATCCCGTCCTCATATCTCGACCTCCTATCTTGACCTCCTATCCCATCCTCCTATCTCGACCTCCTATCCAGTCCTCATATCCCGTCCTCCTATCCCGACCTCCTTGCCGTCCTCATATCTCGACCTCCTATCTTGACCTCCTATCTTGACCATCTATCCTGTCCTCCTATCTCGACCTCCTATCCCAACCTCCTATCCAGACCTCCTATCCCGTCCTCATATTACGTCCTCCTATCTTGTCCTCCTATCCCAACATCCTATCCCGACCTCCTATCCCAACCTCATATCTCATCCTCATATCTCGTCCTCCTATCCCGACCTCCCATCCCGTCCTCATATCCTGATTCGCAATATGTGTACCAGGTAATGAAATAGCTCCAGCCTAACGGAAATTAGATGGGAACATACATTTCCCATTAATTTGCATGGGACTTTAAACAAAAAAAAACCTGACCCTCCCAAATGGGGGTAGTTAAGGGTTAAATTAACTATCCTATGTTTTAAATGGACATATAAGTAACATGTGACCAAGTATTATCGAAATATCTCCAGCCGTTTGGAAGTTATGCAGTAACATATATTTCCCATTGACTTGCATGGGACTTTAAACATAAACCTCGCCCCTGGCAAATGGGGGGGAGTAAGGGTTAAATTACCTATCCTATGATTGTTGTTGACATATAAGTAACATGTGTGCCAAGTTTTATGTTAATATCTTTAGCCGTTTTGAAAGTTTTTGTGGAACATACACACATACATACATACATATACATACATACATACATACATATATACATACGTATCTAGGCCTGTATTTTTCTACCTGATGGACCCCATTTTCTTTAATGAGATCCATTTGGACTTTCGAATTGGTATCTGTCATTTTACTGGACAAAATGACACAGCATACTGTGCTGTTCTATCTGATATTTTGGAATGAGCCTCCAGTTCAGCCTTAGGGTCCATGCAAACAAACAAATTCCCCCGGCTGTAGAAATTTCGGCCAGAATATTTCGTATGCAGTAGCTGCTGCTGACATTCATGAACTTCACAGTTCCTATTGTGGGAAATGCAGTCCGTGTGGAATTTCTGACAAAAGAATGAACATGTCTGCTGCAAGGGGACACTGTTTGAGCAGACGTACTTTCTCATGACGGAATTCCATTGCGTCAATCTAACCCAGTTTGAACAGAGCTGCAGAATTCCTTTGGAAACAATGGGACTCTGCTGCAAGGAAAATTCTGAGCAGAATTACACTGGCAGAAGGTCTGCAGTGTGGATGAGGCCTAATGGTAAATTCATGATAAAATCGTCAGCATAATATCTACAGTAAAATATGCACAAGTGATTGTCCCGACGGTACATATAAACATACAGTATGCATATTTTTCTTCAGATTTTCTGTTGCTGATTTTCCTACCGATTGACTTCAATCAGTAGGAAAATCAGAAGCAGAAAATCTGCAGCAGGGGTCCCCTTGACTATCCTGGGTTTGCCATATGCTGACACCAGCCATGATTACATGGATGGCCAAGTCTGTCATCCATGGAAAAATTTTCACAAAAACATGTTTTTCACTGGTGCTGGGATAAGCTGATGCAACAATTCCTTTGCCTTCAAGACAATCTATTAAAAAAACCAATTTCTTAGACCTATTATGAGACATTGAAAGGGGTTGTGCAGTACTTCTTCAGCTTCGGGTGTGGAAAGTTGTTGCTGCGTATCCAGCAACATCATTCTAAATCTCATGTCAGATTAGGCAGAAGAATGAGGTTTACACTCTACATGTGGAGCCATATGTTAGTTGTTACATACATTTCTTTTTCTTAAAAATTTTAGTATAGGGAAGACTTGCTTTAGGCACAATATTAGTAGGTTAATGGACAGCAAGGCTTCGGAGAATGTAAAATTCCATATGTACACCCTGCAGGCTCATCGGCTGACAGATACAGCTTCAATTTAATTCCTTTTTTTTTTTTTTACAGACTTTTTTGTGTTTCTTTCATATTTTGGTCTTTTACCACTCTGAATTGACACATTTTTTTGATTTATATCCCAGGAGCCGTATGTATTGACTAGTATTAGGAAGCCTTTACACAATGTTTTCTTTCAGTGTTTCTTGGACACTTACAAGGAATACTTTTTTCATGATGTCAGAAAAAATGTAAGAAAGTAAGAAAGCTATTTCTGAAATGCTGCATCTTAAAGAAAATGTCACTTCAAAAAATGCTTGGTTGTATATGGAGAGGTATAGTAAAGAGGGAAGCGCTCATGGGTGTATAGGGAGAGGTATCAGCGGTAGAGAGGGAAGTGCTCATGGGTGTATAGGGAGAGGTATTAGCAGTAGAGAGGGAAGTGATCATGGGTGTATAGGGAGGGGTATTAGCAGTAGAGAGGGAAGTGCTCATGGGTGTATAGGGAGGGGTATTAGCAGTAGAGAGGGAAGTGCTCATGGGTGTATAGGGAGGGGTATTAGCAGTAGAGAGGGAAGTGCTCATGGGTGTATAGGGAGAGGTATTAGCAGTAGAGAGGGAAGTGCTCATGGGTGTATAGGGAGGGGTATTAGCAGTAGAGAGGGAAGTGCTCATGCCGCTGTACAGGGCACTGGTGAGACCTTACTTGGAGTATTGTGCACAGTACTGGAGGCCGTATCTCCAGAAGGATATATATATATATTTTGGAGAGAGTTCAGAGAAGATACTAAATTGGCACATGGATTGCAGAATAAAACTCACCAGGAATGGACCTTACCATGTATAGAAAAAAATCGAGTTTAACCCAGAACCCTACTGTGCTGATCCAGAGGAAGGAAAAAAAAACATAAGACTGATGCCAATTGCCCCATGACAGAGGAAAAATTATTTCCCAACTCCAATATGGAGATAAGAATAAATGCCTGGATGTTTCTGCTCAAGGAAAAGTCCTGCAGGATTCTTTAATTAAAATTAATTTAAATTATTTAATTCAAATTAGAGTTTGCAGGAATCTATGACCTTTAAACTACATTTTCTCTAGGAAAAGGATAGCTACCTAGCAACAGCTAATAAATTATAGGCGACTAGTTTCTAGTAATTGAATGAATTACTATCCATGCTTTCAGTGAGATTCAGATTGGAGACAAGGCTTCTCCTTAGGTGCAGCTCTGCACACTTAGAGCTTTTCCTCAGAATTTTTTGGAGGCAATGCCTTATCTATTTACCAGAGATGTAGAGTTGTATCATGAAAAGAGACAAAACCATTGAACCTTTTGTACAATAAGTTAATGTGGTGTAGGATGCACTCAGTCTTAAACTGTTTAACCTGTTGGGGACGAAGGGCGTATGCATACGCCCTTGCGTCCTGGTACTTAAGGACGAAGGGCGTATCCATACGCCCGTGGGAATTTCGGCCCCCGCCGCGCGCCGGGCGGGGACCGGGCCGGGGTGACTGCTGATATCTATCAGCAGGCACCCCGTGCAAATGCCCAGGGGGGCATTCGGCGATCGGCGAAAATCGCAAGTGAATTCACACTTGAGATTTGCGCCGATTCCGGGTCATTACGGGTCTATGGTGACCCGGTGACCCGGAATAGAAGGGGGATCGCGGGTGTCTAAGACACCCACGATCCCCCTAAAGCGAAATGAGTGAGGTGGCAGAGGTGCCACCCCTCCTATCTCTGCTATTGGTGGTCTAGACGCGACCACCAATAGCAGATCAGGGGCGGAGGGGTTTACTTTTGTTTTCCCCGTCCTGCCCTCCCACAATAGGCGGGGCAGAACAGGGAAAACGAAGAGGACCGGGCGCCGACGTCCACTTACCCCTCCGGAGGCAGCGGAGCGACGGAGATCTGCGGCGGCGTGCGGCAGAAGAGGACAGCTCCCGGATGCGACGGAAGGCGGTGAGTAGTTGCATAGCAACATCTAGAGGGCTACAGTCTGAGACCACCATAGTGGTCTCTAGACTGAAGCCCTCCAGATGTTGCAAAACTACAACTCCCAGCATGCCCAGACAGCTGTTTGCTGTGTGGGCATGCTGGAATTTGTAGTTTTGCAACAGCTGGAGGTCTGCAGTTTAGAGACCACTGCACAGTGATCTCTATACTGCCCTCTAGATCTTGCAAAACTACAACTCCTAGCATGCCCACACAGCTGTTTGTAGTTTTGCAACATCTGGAGGTCCACAGTTTGGAGATCACTGTTCAGTGGTCTCTAAATTGTAGCACTCCAGATGTTGCAAAACTACAAATTCCAGCATGCCCACACAGAAAACAGCTGTCTCGGTATGCTGGGAGTTGTAGTTGTGTACCTCCAGCTGTTGCATAACTACATATCCCAGCATGCCCTTCTGTGATCAGACATGCTGGGAATTGTAGTTTTGCAACAGCTGGAGGCACACTGGTTGGAAAATACTGAGTTAGGTAACAGAACCCAACTCAGTATTTTCCAACCAGTGTGCCTCCAGCTGTTTCAAAACTACAACTCCCAGCATGTACTGACAGACCGTGCATGCTGGGAGTTGTAGTTTTGCAACAGCGGGAGGCTCACTGGTTGGAAAATACTGAGTTAGGTAACAGAACCTAACTGAAGGTTTTCCAACCAGTGTGCCTCCAGCTGTTGCAAAACTACAACTCCCAGCAAGTACTGACAGACCGTGCATGCTGGGAGTTGTAGTTTTGAAACAGCTGCCCCCCCCCCCATGTGAACGTACAGGGTGCATTCACACGGGCGGGTTTACAGCAAGTTTCCTGCTTCAAGTATGAGCTGCGGCAAATTTTTCACCGCAGCGCAAATTCCTAGCGGGAAACTCACCGTAACCCGCCAGTGTGAATGTACCCTAAAAACACTACACTACACTTACACATAATAAAGAGTAAAACACTACATATACACCCCCTTACACTGTCCCCCCCATCCAATAAAAAGGAAAAACGTATTGTACAGCAGTGTTTCCAAAACGGAGCCTCCAGCTGTTGCAAAACAACAACTCCCAGCATTTCCGGACAGCCACTGACTGTCCAGGCATGCTGGGAGTTTAGCAACAGCTGGAGGCACCCTGTTTGGGAATCACTGGCGTAGAATACCCCTATGTTCACCCCTATGCAATCCCTAATTTAGTCCTCAAATGCGCATGGCGCTCTCTCACTTTGGAGCCCTGTTGTATTTCAAGGAAACAGTTTAGGGTCACATATGGGGTATCGCTGTACTCGGGAGAAATTACACTACAAATTTTGGGGGGCTTTTTCTCCTTTTACCCCTTATGAAAAGGAAAAGTTGGGGTCTACACCAGCCTGTTAGTGTAAAAAAAAAAAATTTTTACACTAACATGCTGGTGTTGCCCTTTACTTTTTATTTTCACAAGAGGTAAAAGGAAAAAAAGACCCCCAAAATTTGTAACGCAATTTCTCCTGAGTACGGAAATACCCCATATGTGGGCGTAAAATGCTCTGCGGGCGCACAACAAGGCTCAGGAGTGAGAGCACACTATGTACATTTGAGGCCTAAATTGGTGATTTGCACAGGGGTGGCTGATTTTACAGCGGTTCTGACATAAATGCAAAAAAATAAATACCCACATGTGACCCCATTTTGGAAACTACACCCCTCAAGTAATGTAATAAGAGGTACAGTGAGCATTTACGTCCCACAGGGGTCTGAAAGATTTTTGGAACAGTGGTAAGTGAAAATGAAAAATTTAGTTTTTTTGTTTGCACAGCCCACTGTTCCAAAGATCTGTCAAACGCCAGTGGGGTGTAAATGCTCACTCTACCCCTTATTACATTCCGTGAGGGGTGTAGTTTCCAAAATGGAGTCACATGTTGGGGGGTCCACTGTTCTGGCACCACGGGGGGCTTTGTAAATGCACATGGCCCCCGACTTCCATTCCAAACAAATTATCTCTCTAAAAGCTCAATGGCGCTCCTTCTCTTCTGAGCATTGTAGTTTGCTCGCAGTGCACTTGACGTCCAAACATGGGGTATTTCCATACTCAGAAATAAAAAAGTAAAATTTGGGGAAAAAACAGCATTTTAGTGGAATTTTTTTTTTTTTCATTTACACATCCGACTTTAACAAAAAGTTGTCAAACACCTGTGGGGTGTTAAGGCTCACCGTACCCCTTGTTACGTTCCATGAGGGATGTCGTTTCCATAATAGTGTGCAATGTGGGGTTTTTTGCTGTTCTGGCACCATAGGGGCTTCCTAAATGGGACATGCCCCCCAAAAACCATTTCAGAAAAACTCACTCTCCTAAATCCCATTGTTGCTCCTTCGCTTCTGAGCCCTCTAGTGCACCCGCCGAACACTTGACATACACATATGAGGTATTTTCTTACTCGAGAGAAATTGGGTTACAAATTTTGAGAGGATTTTTCTCCTTTTACCCCTTGTAAAAATAAAAAAATTGGGTCTACAAAAACATGCCAGTGTAAAAAATGAAGATTTTGAATTTTCTCCTTCACTTTGCTGCTATTCCTGTGAAACACCTAAAGGGTTAAAACGCTGACTGAATGTCATTTTGAATACTTTGAGGGGTGCAGTTTCTATAATGGGGTCATTTATCAGGTATTTCTAACCAGAAGACCCTTCAAATCCACTTCAAACCTGAACTGGTCCCTGAAAAATTCCGATTTTGAAAATTTTCCGAAAAATTGGAAAATTGTTGCTGAACTTTGAAGCCCTCTGGTGTTTTCCAAAAGTAAAAACTCATCAATTTTATGATGCAAACATAAAGTAGACATATTGTATATGTGAATCAATATATAATTTATTTGGAATATCCATATTCCTTATAAGCAGAGAGCTTCAAAGTTAGAAAAATGCAAAATTTTCAAATTTTTCATGAAATTTTAGAATTTTTCACCAAGAAAGGATGCAAGTATCGCCAAAAATTTACCACTAACATAAAGTAGAATATGTCACGAAAAAACTATCTCTGAATCAAATTTATAAGTAAAAGCATTCCAGAGTTATTAATGCTTAAAGTGACAGTGGTCAGATTTGCAAAAAATGCTCCCGTCCTTAGGGTCATAATGGGCTCCGTCCCCAAGGGGTTAAAGTATAGAAAATAATATGATGTAACCCCATGGTAGCATACAGGAGTTTACATTCTGACTGTGAGGCATTCTAAACAACCATAAAAAGTGCTCATTATAGCCTCTAATGCCAAAAAGTGTAGACTTCTTTGTCCCTGCAGTAAGACATATATCCCCTCCATAAACTCTTATGAGTTACAAGCACCATAATAAGGGAATGCATTTCAGAGAGCAATGACAGACTTAGGAGCAGGAGGGCAAACTCAGTTTTTCTCTTCGGGAGACAGCCACCTAGCAATAACTGGTGGGTAGACCAGCACACAGCCGACAGTAGTATTATGAATTGCAGAGACTAAAATCAGTAACTCAAGTACTGATTAACATGTGTATCATCATCTACACATCAGTTGTATAAACTTTCCATTATATTGGATAGCAATTACAGTTATATAGTGTGTCATGATATAGCAAGCAAGTTTTTGAAATCTGAATTTTTACAAGACATTAACATTTTCAAATGTATGTGTAACAATCCTCGATTACTATATATATATATATATATATATATATATATATATATATATATATATATATATAAATGTACATTATCACTGCATTGTATAATAATAGTGTCAAATGTACCACTTTCAAAAGTAAGTTAAGAGTATTTCAGGAAATTTCTCCCAACTAAAGGTCCATTAATTAATTTTTAAAAGTTAGTGAAAATAAATCTATCACTTTGGTTAAGCTGAAGCATGTAAAACATAAATCATATGATCTGTGCCCATAAAACTGTGTATGACTGGCCACAAGCCAATAAACCTTGTTCAAGGCAAAATATTTTCTACAAGTTCTGTAGACCATATTTTAAGTTAGGTGCAGATTATAGCTAGAGATGAGCAAATTTTTTAAAAATTCAATTTTGCATTTTTTCGAGGAATTTTCCAAAACAAATTTGGTTCAGTCAAAATTTATTTTCCATGAATCTCTATTAAACATGGCTATTTTAATAGCCTACAGAGAGCCTCAATAGGGGTGTAGAACACTTTGCCTTACTGTATTACGCATAGGGTGTGTGCTGGGTTAGTGAAATAATACTGTTATTCACTGACATACAGATTAGAGGCATCACTTTTAGAATCCCTGACACAGAGTGGCACAATGACAAAGCCTGGAGGTAGCATCAGTATGAGAAGACCATATAGTGGCTGAATGACACAGTCTGGAGGTGGCAGCAGCATGAAGAGAACATTTAGTGGCTGAATGACACAGCCTGGAGTTGGCGGCAGCATGAGGAGACCAAATAGTGGCTGAATGACACAACCTGAAGGTGGCAGAAGCATGAGAAGACCATATAGTGGCAGAATGAGATAGCCTAGAGGTGGAAGCAGCATGAGGAGAACATATGGTGGCAGTATGAGACAGCCTGAAGCTGGCATCAGCATGAGGAGAACATATGGTGGCAGTATGAGACAGCCTGGAGCTGGCATCAGCACGAGGAGAACATATGGTGGCAGTATGAAACTGCCTGGAGCTGGCATCAGCATGAGGAGAACATATGGTAGCAGAATGAGATAGCTTGGAGCTGGCATCAGCATGAGGAAAACATATGGTGGCAGTATGAGACAGCCTGGAGCTGGCAGCAGCATGAGGGAAACATATGGTGGCAGAATGAGACAGCCTGGAGGTGGCATCAGCAGCATCAGGAGTCCTGAAAGTGACCCAGGGACATAGTCGGGCAGTGGGTGGCAATACCAGTACCCGGCCACGAAGTTGGGTGAAAAAAGGAGAACTTGGCATCAGATGAGTGGCATCAGGTGGGTGGCAAGATCAGAATAGTAGCTGAGGCAGGTAGGCAGAAGAAAACAGTTTCTTTTGTAAAAGTGTTAGTGTGCACAAGTAAGTATTGAGGATATGCATTATGTAAAACGTAACTTTTAATAATATTCTTAGGATAAAATATATGTACCGCAATTTATTTTTTAAATCAAACAAAAGGAAAGGTGTGCAAAAAACACCATGTGCCACCTACATCACCAAGTATTGATGTGATGCAAAGACCTCTAAAAGGTGGAAGGGAACAACATATAGTTCATTGTAACTGGTGGGGGTAAAAACTTCCCCTGTATGACCCTACTCTAGCATTATTAATTCCCTTATTGCATTGATTAATTCCCTTCTTGGCAAGTGTTACTTGCCCTAAAAAGGGCATCCCCACACAGGAACCTCTCCCTATTTCCACCTACAAACACTTCCAGTTCCCAGGTTTTTTAGGTGGAAATAGGGAGGGGTTCCTATGTGGGGCTGCCCTTTTTAAGACGAAATGGTACACCACTTAAATGTACGTACATGGTATGCACTTATGAGAGGAGTATAATACGCTCTAATACACTTATAACAGTATTTGTCTGCAACACCAGCAGGTGTGTACTTTTGGCTGGCCTTTCACAGTAACTAGGCCCTGAGACTTTAACAGCAACAAAATGGTACACAACCTATGTACGAACAGGTTACATTTAATAGAAGACAATACGCTCTGCCACTCAACCAGTATTAGGCACTAATAGCAGGTGATTGTGGCTTTTGGTGCTCTGCTCACCATAATTGGCTGGCTATTATTAGCTCTTCAGTTGTTTTACACACCAGTGCTGCAGCACACAGTCGCTGTGTACTACATCCCAAATTGCACTTTCTCTCTATATCTCACTCCCTTGCCTATCAGTGCTTCTAGGATGGATTTGGGCTTGAAGTGAATTGCTGCTGTAAAAAATGCTTTTCTGTACAACACACACTCTCTGTCCCTCTCTGTCCCTCTCTCTCTGCAATAGAATGCAAGATGGCTGCCGATTATATAGGGCTGTTACATTGCAGGGGTGGCTGGCTGCTGTTAGGCTGCATACTGCATGTGATTCAGGGTCATCCCGCATATTGATATTCTGATTACTAACCACTTTAAGTAATTTGGGAAATATTTTGTGAAATCCTGTGGTAAAAATCTACATAATTTGCTGCTGTGCCTGGGACCACATATGTATCCATTAAGGAAAAATGCTGTGGAGAAGCCCCAAGTGGATGGAGCTGAAGCTCCACCCACTTGGGGCTTCTCCGCAAAATTTTTCCTTAATGGATAAAAATATGCTCCCAGGCACAGCAGCAAATTATGGGGATTTTTACCACATTATTTCACCAAATATTTCCCAGATAAATGGCATATAGAAAAAAAAGGAGAAGCCCCACTCCAAAGAGCACATCACCTGAAGCAGAAATTGCAGACATGGTATGCATCCAATTACTTTTCAGATGTCACTTGAGGGCTAGACACCTCTACCCCAATAGCTGTTACTAGGTGGCTGTCTTCCAAAGAGAAAAATAGGAATTCAAGGACCTCGGTATCACACCTGTTTCTTTTTCTCCGTCCTTGCTCTTAAACACTGGAGAAAGATGTCAGGCTGCATCACACGGGGCACACTAGACATGGGGGGGTGGGGGAGTGAGCTGAAGGACGGGGTAGGACATAAGCTGCCAGGAGGGATCTGATATGATGTATGTAATTATGTAGTGCACAGGAAGTCATGTGACACAGGACACATCACTTCCTGTGACACATTAAGCACTGCAATTTTTAGTTGTCAGACTGGTGATCTAATTTCCCGGTTTCAGTAGTGAAATGTATGGATGCAGCGTAGCTGGGAGGAAACAGAAAGCACTAAAGGAATACTGGGGTGAATGCTCATTATATCGGCAAACAAAACCCCAAAAAGGTATGATTCTTTTACACAGCATCTATACCTGAGTGTGTGTATGCTACAGCTAGCTAATAACCCCTTTAGTTTAATCTCTAATGCCCTGTGAGCTCCTCGCTTTTTTTCTATATGCCATTTATCACTAAAAAGATAGGCACCTAAAAGTACAGTAGGTATTTGTTACCTGGGTAAGAAATCAATTGCGCTACAGAATAAATGCAGAGATATGTCATGTTCTCATAAGGGTATGTTCACACTGAGGAATCTCCACTCACGAAATTCAGGAATTCCAGTCAGAGATTCCATCTTGCCGCCATCATCAAAATTACAGCAATGCAATCTGCATGTAATTCTGCTGAAAGAATGAACATGTCGACAGCTCAATTTCAGTGGTGGAATTCTCACTGTTGAAATTCTGTAGTGTAATCGGGTCTGCAGAAGACCTGTTCACACCAATGTTAGAGGAGTACTTTGCCGGAAAACATCTTATTCACTATCCAAAACATAGGGGACCCCCGCAATCTACGGGCTGACAGAGGCAGTGTCCAAAACACGGAAGCTTGAAGCTTCCATATTCGTGACTACACACCAAGCCCCCTCCATTTATGTCTAGGGACTTCTCCCATAGACATGAAAGGAGGGGGTGTGGCGGCTGTAGTCGCCAGTCATCCGACATGGAGCAAAGTTCCCTCTGTGCACCGGATCACTGGGGTGCCGCAGCGGTAATCACGGGGGTCCCCAGCAGCAGGAAACCTGCAATTAGACATCTTATCACCAGTATAGGAGAAGAAAGATACCCAGCAATCACCAATCATGCTTCAATTTGTAGATTTATTGATCTCTATCACAGATAGGGGTACAGGATGCATTTCGTCATGTCCGCCTTAGGCAGACAGCTGAGATAGGCAGACACGCTAAAATGCATCATGTTCCCCAATATGTGATCAATAAATCTACAAATTGAAGCATGATTGGTGATTTCTGGGTATCTTTCTTCTCCTAAAATATAAACCCTGACATCTCAAGCTTACACGCAACTCTGCTAACTGAGAACCGCAATGACTAGATTTTTACTCTATAGCCTGCGGCTGTGTACATAACCGAGAGGTCACAAAAAGTTCTTATGAGGTAACACATAGCAACATGGTTTTTAAAACAGTTTATTTCATACCAAGCACTGGCACCATTTTAGTGGAGGAAAAATAACATAAAACATACGTGTTCCAGTTCAGAGATAGATGCTTATTTACAGTACATCACGGATTGCTGAGAAAGGTCAGGCAAAGGAAAACTATCCTTTTTTTTTTTTTATTACTTTAGTGGAATTTTTAGATTTCTTAACATGAACGTTCAAAAAATCCCCATACTGGGAGGTGTTTTCTATAATCAACCTATTTTCAAATTATTTACTATATTTACTATTCCAAAAAGCAGATGTGTTTACTAGCTGGATGAAACTTTTACATTGCATACACCTGCCAGCAAATGCTGTAACACCAGTCATCCCAGAGGAAACTGCTCCATTATGGCAAAAGTGGTCATTTATATTCTTTTGTAGAAGGGCTGTGATTAGTCTTTGCCAAAATAATATCACCATTGAGCGCCCATTTTATGCATCAATATAACTACCCTATACCATACACACATCACCATACAGCGTCTGAATCTGGCTATGCTCACACACTGTTGAGCCTGAAATGGCTGAAAAAAAAGTCCACGAACAAAAACTGAGTAAAAAATTGTAAACGGAAAAAGTGATTAAAAAAAGGATGTGTGAACATAATCAATGTTTCTATTGCATCATCAGTGTCTGTATAATGCTGCAATACAGCGCTCAAATGTTACTAGACAGCACTTTCAAAATATCACTATGCAGACCCAAATAATCTTAATGTTCTTAGGTTCACATTACGGAATTTCCAAGGAGAAATTCCAGTGTAGAATAGTCCTATTGCTGTTAGGCTAGGATTCCACTTGTTTTTTCTTTTCCTGCATTTTTTTTGACCGAAAAAAACACCAGAAAAAACGGCAGTGCAATTTCCTGCGTCTGACGTTTTTTCTGGCTTTTTTTCTGGTGTATTTGCATTTGAGTGGAAATTGCATGTTTGGCCCCTTTTAAAAATTAGTTGGGTACCAAAAAAAAAAAAAAAGCATGAAGCATGAAGAAGGGATGAGAAAAAATGTATTTAAGATAAACTTTTAATAAAGTATGTGTGTGTTTCACTTTTTGTTTCTCTATTTCAATTTTTTTTTTAGGTAGTACTGCACTATACTCCGGCCGGCCAGTGATGTGAATGATGTGAATCCTGCCCAGAGTGGGGATTGGCCAGATGGTTGCAGCCAATCACAGCTCTCAGCGGGAAATATGAACGAGTGATGTTCTATTCATATCACTGGCCGGCCGGAGTACAGAGCAGAGATACGGAGTGCAGGAGAAAGCCGCTCTGCTTTTCTGCAATAGATAGGAGTGACTACCACTGTGATCTGTCCTTAACTGCAGGTACTACTACTCCCAACACGGAGCACACTCTGCTCCATGCTGGGAGCTGTAGTACCTGCAATAATAGACAGATCGCAAAAAGTCTAACTTCTGACACCTGTTGCGATCTGTCTATTAATGCAGGTACTACAGCTCCCAGCATGAAGCAGAGAGTGCTCAATGTTGGGAGCAGTAGTACCTGCAGTTAAGGAAAGATCACAGTGGATGTCACTCCTGACTCCAGCTGTGATCCTCCTGCATAATGTATAGATGCAGCCGGCCGCTCTTCTATGGTCCCTTGCACTGACATATATACACCTATTCATATTTCCCACAGAGTTGTGATTGGCTTGAACTATCTGACCAATCACAGCTCTCGGCGGGAAATATAAATAGGTGTATGTATATGGCAGTGCAGGGGACCATAGAAGAGGGGTCGACTGCATCTATACATTATACAGGAGGATCGCAATGGACCCGGGTCAATCTGTCAATTAGTACAGGTACTACTACTCCCAACATGGAACAATGTGTTCCATGCTAAGAGTAGTAGTACTACCTAAAAAAATTAAAAAATAAAGAATAAAAAGTGAAAAACACACATACTACATTTTTATTACTGTCGGCTATATTTTTAGCGCCCTGCCCGCCCACATAAATTGATCCCTGTTTAAACATTTATAAAAATTTCGTTATAAATTTCGTTAAATACAATTTTTTCCATCACTTTTGTATCTTTTTTTTTTTTTTTTTTTTTTAATGGTACCCTACAAAATTTTACTCCATCACTTTTTGTGACCGCTAAAGTCCAAAAAAGAATAAAAAAAACTCCTGCAAAAACGCCAAAGTTAAAACCCACATGGCATTTTTCTTGCCGTTTTTTTACTACCATAGACTTCTGTGGGAGAAAAATAACAGGATTTCAGGGAAAAAAACTCATAGGCTCAACATGCTGCAAATTTGGAAAACCGCAAAGAGCTGAAAAAGAGTGAAAAAATGCCAAAAGGATTTTAAAAAATGCCAAAATTAAAAACGCAAAGTGGAAAAATAATTTAGTTTTTTTTCATTGATTTACAGCTAACATCTGACCGCAATGTTCTTTGGCCGAAAAAAGGCCATGCGGCAAACAAGTGGAATTCGAGCCTTAAAGGAGTACTCCAGCGCAAAATAACTTATCCCCTATCCAAAGGATAGGGGATAAGTTATAGATCGCGGGGGGTCTGAGCGCTGGGGCCCCCGGGATCTCCTGCACGGGGCCGCGGCAGTCTGTTGGAAGTGAAGTTTCGTCCCCAGCAGAAAGCCGTGGCAGACACTCCCCCTCCATGTATCTCTATGGGATTCATGCAGGGGGCGTGTCGGACGCCGTGTCATGCGAGGACGGAATGCCCCCTTTCATAGTAACAGAGCAGAGTGGAGCGGAGCATTGAGGACAACGCGCTTCCATTGTAAGTTACCAGCGGCACCTCATCTTCAGTATTCCGACCTCCACTCCTCCGGTCCCGGGACCTACTGCTATGGCCCATAGGCCATAGCGGTAGGATCGTGACCCCGGTCCCCGGGGTCCACGGACCGGAGGAGTGGTGGTCGCAACACTGAAGTGGGGCAGTAAACAGGCATAAAGCCTCCAGCCATACACTGGTATGTCTGTGGGGGAACTATACTGCACCTAATGTGGGGAACTATACTGCACCTAATGCGAGGGAACTATACTGCACCTAATGTGGGGGAACTATAGTGCACCTAATGTGGGGAACTATACTGCACCTAATGTGGAGGAACTATACTGCCCCAAATGTGGGGAACTACAACCTAATGTGGGGGAACTATACTGCACCTAATGTGGGGGAACTATACTGCACCTAATGTGGGGGAACTATACCGCACCTAATGTAGAGGATCTATACTGCACCTTATGTGGAGAACTATACTGCACCTAATGTGGAGAACTGTACTGCACCTAATGTGGAGAACTGTACTGCACCTAATATGGAGAACTGCAGTATACTGCACCTAATGTGGAGAACTATACTGCACCTAATGTGAAGAATTATACTGCACCTAATGTGGAGAACTGTACTGCACCTAATGTGGAGAACTGTACTGCACCTAATGTGGAGAACTGTACTGCACCTAATGTGGAGAACTATACTGGACCTAATGTGGGGAACTATACTGCACCTAATGTGGGGGAACTGTACTGCACCTAATGTGGGGGAACTGCACTCCACTAATGTGGGGGAACTATACTGCACCCAATGTGGGGGAACTGTACTGCACCTAATGTGGGTAAATATACTGCACCTAATGTGGGGAACTATACTGCACCTAATGTGGGGAACTATACTGCACCTAATGTGGGGAACTATACTGCACCTAATGTGGGGGAACTGTACTGCACCTAATGTGGGGGAACTATACTGCCAACCTAATGTGGGGGAACTGTACTGCACCTAATGTGGGGGAACTATACTGCACCTAATGTGGGGGAACTGTACTGCACTAATGTGGGGGAACTATATTGCACCCAATGTGGGGGAACTGTACTGCACCTAATGTGGGGAACTATTCTGCACCTAATGTGGGGAACTAGACTGCACCTAATGTGGGGAACTATGCTGCACTTAATGTGGGGGAATTGTACTGCACCTAATGTTGGGGAACTATACTGCCAACCTAATGCGGGGGAACTGTACTGCACCTAATGTGGGGGAACTATACTGCACCTAATGTGGAGAACTATACTGCACCTAATTTGGGTGAACTGTACTGCACCTAATGTGGAGAACTGTACTGCACTTAATGTGGAGAACTATACTGCACCTAATGTGGGGAACTATACTGCACCTAATATGGGGAACTATACTGCAACTAATGTGGGGAACTATACTGCACCTAATGTGGGGAACTATACTGCACCTAATGTGGGAAACTATACTGCACCTTTTGTGGGAAACTATACTGCACCTAATGTGGGGAACTATACTACACCTAATGTGGGGGAACTGTACCGCACCTAATGTGGGGGAACTGTACTGCACCTAATGTGGGGGAAATTTACTGCACCTAATGTGGGGGAACTGTACTGCACCTTATGTGGGGGAACTCTACTACCAACCTAATGTGGGGGAACTGTACTGCCAACTCAATGTGGGGAACTGTACTGTCTACCTAATGTGGGGGAACTGTACTGCCAACCTAATGTGGACAAACTGTACTGCCAACCTAATGTGTTGGAACTGTACTGCCAACCTAATGTGCGTGGACTTATACTGCCAACCTAATGTGGGGGAACTATACTGCCAACCTAATGTGGGGGAGCTATACTGCACCTAATGTGGGGGAACTATACTGCACCTGATGTGGAGGAACTGTCAGGGGGGGCATAATAATGAAGTACTCCGTCTTCCACACAGCCTTAATCTTGCCCTGTACAGAGCCCTGCTTGTCCTCAGTGTATAGATCCCTGCTTGTCCTCAGTGTATAGAGCCCTGCTTGTCCTCAGTGTACAGAGCCTTGCTTGTCCCCAGTATACAGAACCCTGCTTGTCCTAAGTGTACAGAGCCCTGCTTGTCTTCAGTGTACAGAGTGCAATGGTCTTACCGTGACGGCAGAGAAAAGGATCCGCTGTCCTGTGTGGACTACGACTGAACCGTACCAAGGAGCGGAGTCTAAGGTGCCGCTGGTTTACACCAGAGCCCGTTGCAAAGCGGGATGGACTTGCAGCGGCAGGCGGCACCCAGGTCGCTACCCCTGGCACGATTCATCCACACAGGTTGCCCAGATGGAACTTGGCACAGATGATTGCATAGTCAGGACAACGTACAGGTCAGAAGGCAGACAGAAAAGGAGCGAAGTAGGATCACAGGCACAAGGTCAGGAGGCAGGCAGCAAAGGAGCAAGGTCAGGTCACAGGCTGGAGGTCAGGAACACAGATATGGCACACAAAACGTAACATTTCCTCAAAGGCATAAGGCACAAGGCACAAAGGTCCGGCACCATACTAGGGAGTTGGCGGACTAATATAAGGTTTGCCCAACAGGGAACCAATTAAGGAAATACTGGCCCTTTAAATCTAGCAACGCCGGTGTGCGTGCCCTAAGGAAAGGGGATGTGCGTGCCGGCGAAGCAGAACAGAAGATAGGCCAGGGAGGGAGGAAGGTGAGGAGATGCCCGGAGCTCCCATGTGGGAGCTCCCCGTATAGCGAGTCCTTGAGCCATCAAGACTAACAGAAGGGGTGCGCTCACGGCCGGACAGCACGGCTGGAGCATTGCCCATAGTAATGCACACACGTGCGGGTGCGTCCTGCACCGAGAGTCCCGGAGCCAGGGATGTTAAGGAGGGGGGAGCGCTCACGGACAGAATAAATGGCCGGAGCACTTCCTCTAACACAGAGCCTTGCTTGTCCTCAGTGTACAGAGCCCTGCTTGTCCTCAGTGTACAGAGCCCTGCTTGTCCTCAATGTACAAAACCCTTCTTGTCCTCACTGCACAGAGCCCTGCTTGTATTCAGAGCACAGAGCCCTGCATGTCCTCAGTGTACAGAGCTCTGCTTGTCCTCACTGCACAGAGCCCTGCTTGTATTCAGAGCACAGAGCCCTGCTTGTCCTCAGTGTACAGAACCCTGCTTGTCCTCAGTGTACAGAGCCCTGCTTGTCCTCACTGCACAGAGCCCTGCTTGTATTCAGAGCACAGAGCCCTGCTTGTCCTCAGTGTACAGAGCCCTGCTTGTCCTCAGTGTACAGAGCCCTGCTTGTCCTCAGTGTACAGAGCCCTGCTTGTCCTCAGTGTACAGAGCCCTGCTTGTCCTCAGTGCACTAAGCCCTGCTTGTCCTCAGTATACTAAAACATATAAAACAGTGCAGAGACAGAAAGAGAATATGCATATTTATGAGCCAAGCAGAACTTTGAACCAGCAGCCATGACGTCAGTGTGCCCCAGATACACATTGTAATCCCACCAGCACCCCATACTGCTTATTAGTATAATCACAAAAAGAAGAAGAATAAAACAACATATCTGCTCGTGTTAGGCATAATTTTTATCAGTGTCTTCCCCCAGTACCACTGGATTGTGTGGGTGACAATGGTGAAAGTTTTCCTTTAAATATCTATGTGCATTTTCAATTTGAATTTTTTTTTATTTTTTTAAAAGGACCATATTATTTTATGAACAGAAAAAGGAAAATGTTCAGTACCAACTCCTTGCCAAACGTTGCACTTTAATAATTCTTGCTTCGGTACACAGTCAGGTTGGACACAGGTGACGCGTTTCGGCCCTCAACAATGGGCCTTTATGCATACAAATTGTACATTTACAAATGAATCTTTTATATGGACATCAAAGTGATTTCTCCACCTCCAAGGGCGGTACACACCTCGCTTTCCTTCTCAAAGCCTAGTCAGGCAGGTGGATCTTGTCTTCAATTAGACAGGACAGAAGGACACACCTACACTGGTGTTGCTTAGAGATTCCATTACATTTGCATTTTAAAAAACACACAAAATAAAAACACAATTAGGATGCGATTGACAAGCGAATGGTGGATGCCTCATACATATAACGAGTCGGAGCTCATTACACAGAATACTTTTTTCAAGGTATTTATAGCCTTTTTTTTTTTTGCTTACAAAAGTCACACAAAAAATCGTGGTGGTGGGGGAGAGACGAGCGGCATTTTTTTTCCCATTTTTGTCCCACAAATCATTTTTTATTTTTTTTTGTTTCGTCATAGATCTTGGGGTGAAATTATTGATTTCGTAACAAAGTAAAATTGGGAGTGCAAAAAACAAGGCCATATGGTGAGGAGAAAAAAAAAGAAATTTCAAAAATAAAAACCCTGTGTCCTAAAGGGTTTCAAAAGAAATATATAATATATATTATATATAGGAGGTGGGGTTATATATATATATATATATATATATATATATATATATATATATATATATCACATTTTTTTACAGAGGAGAGGAGGTGGGGTTACAATGTGGTGTTCAAAAGTGATTTTTTGTTTTTTGCTTATGTGAGCCAAATTTATCAACCCCCTGTGATAGTATAATAAATATGTCCCACATAAGCAAATACCAAAGCAAGAAAAAAATGCCTATAGAACTTGCTTACCAAAGCAACCATAATAAGTGTCCCTGATAGTGTGAACTAGCTTCTAAGAACCAATTGTATAAATCGACAATTGGTTTTTAGAACCTAGTTCACACTACATGTTTATTAATTTGTGTTTTCCAAGAATGGCGTAGAAGTATTCTGTGGAATGAGCTCCGACTTGTTATATGTATGAGGCATCCATCATTCGCTGGTCTATCGCATCCTAATTGTGTTTTTTTTTTCTGTGTTTTTTAAGATGCAGGTGTAATGGGATCTCTAAGCAATGCCAGTGTAGGTGTGTCCTGTCTAATTGAAGTCATGAGCCACCTGCCTGAATAGGCTTTGAGAAGGGAAGCAAAGTGTGTACCATCCTTGGAGGTGGAGCAATCACTTTTCTTTCTGTATAAAACATTCATTTGTACATGTACAATTTGTATGACTAAGGCCCGTTGGTGAGGGCCGAAACGCGTCACCTGTGTCCACACTGACTGTGTGGATAGCTTGCTGCATTTCCCTGTCCGCCCTCCAGAAACAATGGACGCTGGATGCCATAAAATTGATAACAACTTGTCATCAGTTGTGGCACCAGTTGCATTGAGATCTAGGCTGCGTTCACCTATGCCGGATATATGTGAACCCAGCCTATGAGTTTGTCCTTATTCCCAAAATCCAAAAGCCCGTGTCTTATGTAAGCTGTGTTTTATTGTTTTGCTGGCACAATAGATGGCAGTGAAGTAAAACTGTCCTTGTTGTCCATGTTGAGCAACCAGAGCTAAACTTTTATGTCTTTAACTTGAAAATGGAAAAAATAAAAGCTTCACTATGATTTGTTGCTATTGACATCAAAGTCAGAATAAAAAAAAATAAAAAATACTACTGTATCACTGTGCACTAAAAATGTCTGGTCATAAAGTACCAAAAAACTTTGATAATTTATTTTTTTTTTTTTACTTTTTTGTGGATTAAGAAAATAAAAAGCTTACCTTCCTCCCACCTCTCGGATGTCCAACGCGTCCAGGTTTGGTGACATGACATTACATGTCTGCTCATCCAGTGAATGGCTGCAGAAGTTTCCCGCCTTAGCCATGGAGTGGACATGGGACATCATGTCTCCAAACTCGGTGGTGCCAGGCAGTGGCGTTTCAGATTTAACTTTTTTACTTTTTACACTATTTTAGTCCTGCCTCCTAGAGAACCCAACCATTCCTGGTAACCTCACTGACCAACAAAATATTAAACGGATTTAACCCTTTACAACATTAAGGCATCTATTGTACAATATTCAAACAACACAAAAATGCATATTAAATTGAATGATTACTGCTTAATTCCCACAATGCCCCTTTTCCATGTAATCATTTTCGAAGCATGCAATCAGATTATTATCAATATGTGAAACCATATTAGGCATCTATTAGTAAATTAAACAAAATAAAACCTGTGTCTATAATGTTAATAAAAATGAAGGATGTCAGGTCTGGTATTCATGGTAAGATTTTATCTCGTTACGAGTTTCATTATCCAAAAGGCCTCCCATACAAGGAGCTTAAATGGGTACTCCACTGGAAAACATTTTCTTTTAAATCAACTGGTGCCAGAAAGTTAAACAGATTTGTAAATTATTTCTATTAAAAAATACCAATCCTTCCAGTACTTTACAGCTGCTGTATAATACACAGGAAGTTATTTTCTTTTCGAATTTCCTTTCTGTCTGACCACAGTGCTCTCTGTGGTCAGGAACTGTCCAGAGTAGGAGAAAATCCCCATAGCAAACCTCTCTTGCTCTGGACAGTTCCTCACATGGACAGAGGTGTCAGCAGAGAACACTTGTGGTCAGGCAGAAAGGAAATTCAAAAAGGAAATAACTTCCTGTGTATTATACAACAGCTGAAAAGTGACCAAAAATACGCTATTTTGGACTTTTGAATTTTTTTTCGCTGTGCGCAATTGACCATGCGGTTTAGTTAACAAAACATTTTTATAGTTCGGACATTTAGGCACACGATGATACCACATATGTTTATTTTTATTATGTTTATATATTTTTTATATGGAATATGGGGAAAAGGGGGGTGATTTAAACTTTTAATAAGGAAGAGGTTAATGTGTGTGTTTTTAAACTTTTTTTAAACTTTTTTTTTACACTTTTAGTCACCTTAGGGTACTTTTAGGAGGAATCATTTGATTCCTCATACAGAACAATATGTTCCATAGAACCATATTGATCTGTGTGCTCTGCGCTCGATTGATAAAGCCTGGTACTACTACAGTGAAGCAGAGGTAAGCCGGCTACCTCAGCAGTGGATTGCCCCCCCCCCCCCCTGCGATCGCGCTGCTGGGGGCGATCCACCCCACTGGACCACCAGGGTTTGGATAATGGCACCTTTAGACGATGCTGTCAGCTTTGACAGTGGCGCTCTAAAGGGTTAATAGCTGGCTACAGGAATCAGCTGGGGGACGGCCGGTATGACACGGGCTCGAGTCAGGAGCCTGCGTCATACCCCGTTAATGGCACATGGAAGAGCATAGATGTCCATGGTCGTTAAAGGGTAAATCCAGGAAGCAGATCATAACACAGTCCGTGGCGGTGAAGGGAGAAGATGGAGGCAGGCGGTACAGGTGGAACAGTGTGGTTTCGTGCCAGACAGGCACTTCTTCTGTGTGGCTTGAAGAACAAAACCACACTGTTCCACCTGTACCCCATGCCTCCATTTTCTCCCTTCCCCGTCATGGACTGTGTTATGAACTGCTTCCTGGATTAAATTCCACACGTTGATCAGCAGTGGTGAGTTGCCGAGTCTTTATTCCGTCTTATTTTGTAAAAAAAAATTTGTAAAAAAAGATTAAAAAAATATGATCGCTAGGTCCCACCACACCCCCAGGACATCGTCTATGTAAAGGCTTGCGTAGGAGCTGTATACACAAAACAGTAGGAGATGTTTATTAAAAACTTTCTGTAATGTTGGCTTATTTGTGCATTGAACCAAAAATAAATAAAAAATGGACATAGTCGTCTGGATCACCTTTAGTTGTGCATAGTCTATAATGAGACAAAGTTAACGTGGTATGAAATGTATTAATTTCTAACCCAGAACCTCGTCTATAGAGAAACACTTTATCCTGGATTCAAAATAGAAAGTAATGAAACTAAACAGCTCTTTTCTTCAGTTACCAGCTGATGTGTACAGTGCTTAGACAGGCGTTGTGCATGTTCCATGGGTTAACCACAAGCCTGGAAAGAAATCCTTTGCCTGTCTCCAGTATCCTACAATGTGTTAATAGAATATGAGCTATGTCCATTTATTTATGCTGCGATTTACAGCCTGGTGTCATGTAAAATGTCTCTCTCTAGGATTGGGAGTGTAAAAAAACTTGGCAGGCAGCTGTGCTAAGTAAAGTTACTGTAAATGTGCTTAGTGGTGATGACCTGAGCCTGGAGACCTGAGACCTTTCCTTGAGAACATACTGAATATTACTATGAGTACTACACCCATACTCTTATGTACCTGTCTCTCTCTCTCTCTCTCTCTCTCTCTCTCTCTCTCTCTCTCTCTCTCTCTCTCTCTCTCTCTCTCTCTCTCTCTCTCTCTCTCTCTCTCTCTCTCTCTCTCTCTCTCTCTCTCTCTCTCTCTCTCTATATATATATATATATATATGTAAATGTATAGGGATTTTGTTGGCAGTGTCAACATATTTCTGTTAATTCAGATAATTTTCTTTGCAGACTGTGCTGCAGGGTTTTGGGACTTCCCTGCTTTGTTGGAAAATATTGCCTTACATTTTCCCCCTCTTATTGTCCGCCAGGAAACTCCAGGGTCGTGAGTTAAAAGACAACATAACTGCTGCCAATTTTCCAGACCATGAGTAAAAAATGAAACATCCCCCACTACCTGAACATCTCTTATTTCCATTCACTTGGTGTACTGTACAAGATGTTAGTTTTGGATTACTTTTTACTGCTCTTGCATTACTTAAAAGTGATTTAGGCCTTTTTTTACGTTGTGAGAGGGAGCAGTGATTTTTCTCACAGCTTATTATTAAAGGGGTACTCCACCCCTAGACATCTTATCCCCTATCCAAAGGATAGGGGATAAGATGTCAGATCGCCACGGTACCGCTGCTGGGGACCCCAGGGATCGCCGCTGCGGCACCCCGCCATTATTACTGCACAGAGCGAGTTCGCTCTGTGCGTAATGACGGGCGATACAGGGGCCGGAGCAGCGTGACATCATGGCTCCGCCCCTCATGACATCACGGCCCGTCCCCTTAATGCAAGTCTATGGCAGGGGGCGTGATGACCGCCACGCCCCCTCCCATAGACTTGTATTGATGGTGGCGGGCCGTGACGTCACGAGGGGCGGAGCCATGACATAACGATGCTCCGGCCCCTGTATTGCCCGTCATTACGTGCAGAGCGATCTCGCTCTGCGCAGTAATGATAGCGGGGTGCCGCAGCAGTGATCCCCGGGGTCCCCAGCAGCGGGACCGCGGTGATCTGACATCTTATCCCCTATCCTTTGGATAGGGGATAAGATGTCTAGGGGCGGAGTACCCCTTTAAGAACAATTTTTTATTAGAAAATCTAAATATACCAGTTTACTTTGCTATGTTTATTGGGGGTATTTATCGAAGGATTTATGTGTCTTTTTTAACGTAACTTTGGTGCAAAACAAAGTTTGCCGCATCTTCTCCACTGTCATTTTTAGAACTTTCTCAAAATCACACGGTCCTTTGTGTGATTTTAACTTTAGTCTGTAATTCATCATTTGCGCCAATCGATCTTTGGCGCAAAACCCATTTTTTGGGTGCAAATCCCCGCCAAGAAATTTTGCACACAGAAAACACACTTAGCAATGTCAGAAAATGTAAAGGAGTCAAAATACATTAAAAACATTTTTTTGTGAAAGCAGCGACGCCTCCGGGGCTGCGCAATACTATCCTGCGACATAGTTGTCTCTGAGGAACCTTCACCCTCCGTTGAGCCAGCATTGGACATGGCCACACAGGTTCAGGAAAGGTAAAGCACTAAAGCAGTGGTCTCCAACCTGCAGACCTCCAGATGTTGCAAAACTACAACTCCCAGCATGCCTGGACAGCCAACGGCTGTCCGGGCATGCTGGGAATTGTAGTTTTGCAACATCTGGAGGTCCGCAGGTTGAAGACCACTGCACTAAAGTAACAAATAAATAAAAAATAAAATACCCAAGTTGAAAATAAAATCCATTTCACATGATATATATATAAACCCCACAAAAGAAAATAACTCATGTCGCTTGCTGATATACTGCAGGAGGGACTCCGAAATGGCTGCTCTACAGGGTAAAATACGCGTCCTCTGTGGCGGTAAGTTCTGTGTAAAAGGCGCTGTGAACAGCTGATTTCAACATTTGCGCCAAAATTACTAACAACTTGCACCAAATGATAAATTTGGTGCATGTCCACGAAAACCAAAGTGAAAAAGAAAAGGGTAAAAAGAAACTGTCAACAGGCAAAATTGATAAATACCCCCCATTGTGCTAATACATTCTGAGGAGAGAATAGTGGAGGGCTAAATGGCCTAAAATTCTTCACACTGCAAGGAGGTCCCCCCCCTCTTACCTAACACATTCTGAAGCTTTGTAGTGAGGCTGGGTTCACACACAAGATTGCGGCAGCATTTTCATGGCAAAGGATAGGGGATAAGATGCCTGATCGCGGGAGTCCCGCCGCTGGGGACGCCCGAGATCATGCACGCGGCACCCCGTTTGTAATCAGTCCCTGGAGCGTGTTCGCTCCGGGTCTGATTATGGTCGACCGCAGGGCCGGCGGCGTGTGACGTCACGCCTCCACCCCTGTGTGACGTCACGCTCCGCCCCTCAATGCAAGCCTACGGGAGGAAGGCTTGCATTGAGGGGCGGAGCATGACATCACACGGGGGCGCAGGCGTGACATCACACGCCGCCCGCCCTGTGGTCGCCCGAACATGCTCCGGGGACTGATTACAAACTGGGTGCCACGTGCAAGATCACAGGGGTCCCCAGTGGTGGGACTCCCGCGGTCAGGCATCATATCCCCTATCCTTTGGATAGGGGATAAGATGTCTAAGCAACGGAGTACCCCTTTAAGGACCCAAAAACTTCTGATGTAGCTAAGCTGAATTTGTCAACAAAGATAGATGCCTAGGGTGGGAGATTTATCAAAACCTGTGTAGAGGAGCAGCGGTGCAGTTGCCGATAGCAACCGATCAGATTGCTTCTTTCTATTATTTTTCTATTATTTTAATACTTTATGGTTATGGTTATTTTAATACTTTAAAAAATTATAAACTACATGTACCAAAATTTGTATGTTTAAAATTGGCATCTTCTGACCCCTATAACTATTATTTTTCTGTATATGGAGCTACATGAGGGATCTTTTTTTGCGTCATCGCCTCTAGTTTTTATCAGTACCATTTTTGTTTTGATGGGACTTTTTGATTGCTTTTTATTAATATTTTTATGGTATATGAAGTGACCAAAAATGCACAATTTTAGACTTTGCTATTTTTTTTTTTACGTGTGCACCATTGACCGTGTGGTTAAGCTAACCTTATATTTTAATAGTTCGGACATTTACTCATGCGGCAGTACCACATATGATTATTTTTATTCTTTATTACATTATTTTATTAAAAAATGGGAATAGGGTGGTGATTTCTACTTTTGATAGGGAAGGGGTTAATTAACTTTTATTAACTTTTTTTTGTACACTTTTTTTTTAGCCCCATAGGGGGCTAAAACCTCCAATCTTCTGATTGCATATACTGATCAATGCTATGCCATAGCATAGCATTTATCAGTGTTCTTTGCGCTCTGCTGCTCCTGCCTGCTGAGCAGGCATGGAGCAGTAGAGCGCCGATCGGATGACGGAGAGGCAGGTGAGGGCCTTCTCGTCGTCCAGTAAGCTGATTGGGACATCGCGATTTTGTCGAGATAGTCCCGATCAGCTATGCTGAGCTGCCTGGACAGTATTAGTTTAGTTTTAGACACTGCAATCAATTTTGATTGTGGAATCTAAGGGGTTAATGCCGGGCATCGGCCTGATGAGCGGTGCCCGGCAATAGCCATGGGTCCTGGCTGCCAGTAACAACAGGGACCTGCAGGGTTTAACCCGTTCTCCGCTGGTGAGAACGGTTTAAACCCTGTTAATGGGATAAGGGTGTACAGGTATGCCCTGTGCCCTTAAGGACCCATGATTCAGGGTGTTCCTGTATGCTCTGCATCCTTAACAGGTTAAAAGTGAAAGAAGCAATCTGATTGGTTGCTATGGGCAACTGCACCACTCTTCCTCTACACAGATTTTGATAAATCTACTTTTAGTGTTTCAAAAACAACAGGTGTGTGGCAAAGTCAGGTCGACTACATCCGCCTCATATCATGCACCTGTGAGGGACATTTCTTTTTTTCTTTGTAATAGGGTGGTCTTACACAGGACATTTTTCCAGATATATGCTGGAAAAATACCACATGGATGCATTTTTTTTCTTTTGCTCAGAGCTGCGGATTGCTGCTGCAAGCAAGCCAGGGGGCGGGATGAGACGGGGCGGGGTACGGTATGTTCACATGTACGGGATCTGCTTCATATTTTTGCTGCATATTTTGTACAGCTGATTTTGCTACCAATTAACTTCAATGAGAAGCAAAATCAGTTCCACATAATATGCAGCAAAAATGTGCAGCAGATCCTGTACATGTGAACAAAGCCTAAGGGGTACGTTCACACGTGCATATTTTTGCTGCAGATTTTGCTGCCAATTGACTTCAATCTGCCCCTATGGGGACTAAAAAAAGTGTAAAAAAATGAACCCTAAACATGTGTGTGGTATTGCCACATGCGTCACTATCCGCACTATTAAAATATAATCTTAACTAAAACGCATGGTCAAAGGCGCAAGCGAAAAAAATTCCAGAGTCCAGAAATGCTTATTTTCGGTCATTTCATATACTAGAAAAAAAGGTGCCATCCAAAAAGAAAAATGGTCCCAACAAAAAACTACAGATCACGGCGCAAAAAAATTGTCCTCATACATCCCTATATGTGGAAAAATAAAAAAGTTATAGGGGTCAGAAGTGGACAATTTTATGCATACTAATTTTCACACAAAAGTAAAAAAAAATTTAAAAGTTGTAAAATAAGTATTTGGTCACCTACAAACAAGCAAGATTTCTGCCTCTCACAAACCTGTAACTTTAAGAGTCTCCTCTGTCCTCCACTCGTTACCTGTATTAATGGAACCTGTTTGAACTTGTTATCAGTATAAAAGACACCTGTCCACGACCTCAAACAGTCACACTCCAATCTCCACTATGGCCAAGACCAAAGAGCTGTCAAAGGACATTAGAAACAAAATTGTAGACCTGCACCAGGCTGGGAAGACTAAATCAATCAACTGTGAGAGAAATTATTGGAAAATGGAAGACCTACAAGTCCACTGATAATCTCCCTCGATCTGGGGCTCCACACAAAATGATAACAAGAATGGTAAGCAAAAATCCCAGAACCACATGGGGGGGGGGGGAGACCTAGTGAATGACCTGCAGAGCGCTGGGACCAAAGTAACAAAGGCTACATCAGTAACACACTACACCGCCAGGGACTCAAATCATGCAGTGCGAGATGTGTCCTCCTACTTAAGCCAGTACATGTCCGGGCCCGTCTGAAGTTTGTTAGAGAACATTTGGATGATCCAGAAGAGTATTGGGAGAATGTCATATGAAACCAAAGTAGAACTTTTTGGTAAAAACTCAACTTGTCATGTTTAGAGGAGAAATAATGCTGAGTTGCATCCAAAGAACACCATACCTACTGATCCGTGTAAAGGAAAGAATAAATTGTGCCATGTATGCTGAGATTTTGAGGGAAAACCTCCTTCCAACATTAAGGGCATGGAAGATGAAATGTGGCTGTGTCTTTCAGCATAAAAATTATACCAAACACACCGCCCGGGCAATGAAGGAGGGGCTTCGTAAGAAGCATTTCAAGGTCCTGGAGTGGCCTAGGCAGTCTCCAGATCTCAACCCCATAGAAAACCTTTGGAGGTAGTTGAAAGTCTGTGTTGCATAGCGACAGCCCCAAAACATCACTGCTCTAGAGGAGATCTGCATGGAGGAATGGGCCAAAATACCAGCAACAGTGTGTGTGTAAACCTTGTGAAGACTTACAGAAGACGTTTGACCACTGTCATTGCCAACAAAGGGTATATAACAAAGTATTGAGAGGAACTTTTGTTATTGACCAAATACTTATTTTCCACCATAATTTGAAAAAAAAAAAAATGTTCTCATTATGTCTCTCATAGTTGAGGTATACCTATGATGAAAATTACAGGCCTCTCTCATTCATGCAGAAAATCCTCACCAAACACACCACGTATGACCTTACACATAAACATATTCTCCTATTCATTACAATGTCAGCTCTGTCAGATCGTTGTACACACAGGCCCTGCTATAGAGTGGGCCTATGCAGAGAAGAGACGGAAGGCACGTGGGATCAGTTCTGTTAGTATTGTGTCGTTAGGGAGAAGGAGAAGGGAGGGGGAGCCGGGGAATGAAGTGTGACATGATCAGTGACGTTTCATCTTCTCAGCTCTGCACATATGGGAGTTGGGAAGACGAAACATCACTCAGAGATTGGAAGACATCAGTCCTGCTGACATGACACCACAGTGATACACAACCCCTTTAACTACAATTATATATATGTATATGGGTGCTTCTACTCCTATCTGTGTTGACTGCATAGTTTCCCCTACAGAGATCTTCACTAGTGATGAGCAGCAGGGGACATATTCGATTTCGCAATATTTCGTGAATATATTGACGATTATTCGTCCTATGTTCGCGAAATTCGCATGTTCATTCAAATTTTTTCCAAATGCTCATAAAAATGTTAATGTGAAAAAAATTAAAAGTAAAATTTGCATGGAAAATTTCATAAAAATTTGCATAAAAATTAGCATGTGAAAAACAAAACAAAACAAAAAGAATAATCGTCATTATGAATATATAGCACTTTATTCTAAATATTTGTGAAATCGTAAATTGCTGATATTCACGATAAAAATTCTAATCTTCACCTACCATCTGCTATCTCTAAAATGGCTACTGAAGCTATGTGCATAGGCTTTTATATCCCCCTGCCCAATACTGCCTCCTGATTGACTGGGAGGGCTGTTTGAAATTTCAAAATGTTTTCAAATCAACTGGTGTCAGAAAGTTAAACAGAATTTTAAATTACTTCTATTAATAAAGCTTAAGCCTTCCAGCTGCTGTATGCTTCAGAGGAAGTTGTGTAGTTCTGGAAGGATTGATATTTTTATAGAAGTAATTTACAAATCTGTTTAACTTTCTGACAACAGTTGGTTTGAAAATATTTTTTTCCATCGGAGTACCTGTTTAACATCTGTTGCAGGTAAGATTTTGGAAGGTTTTTTGAGAGATGCTATTCTGGCATATCATAATGAAAATAACCTTCTAACAGGGGACCAACATGGGTTTATGCGGGATCGGTCCTGTCAGACTAATCGGATCAGCTTCTATGAGGAGGTCAGTTATAGTTTGGACCGGGGTGAAGCTGTGGATGTTATATATCTGGACTTTTCTAAGACATTTGATACTGTGACACACAAAAGGTTACTACATAAAATGAGGATGCTGGGACTAAGGGGGTATATGTAAATGAGTTAGCAACTGGCTCAGTGATAGGAAGCAGAGGGTGGGGATCAATGGAACTTACTCTGGTTTGGTCACCGTTACAAGTTGGGACCACAGAGTCAGTACTGGGTCCACTTCTTTGCAATATGTTTATTAATGGCCTTGTAGAGGTATTACAAAGTAGAATTTCTATATTTGCAGATGACACTAAACTGGGTAAGGGGATCACCACAGAGGAGAACAACATAATATTACAGAGGGATCTGGGGAAGCTGGAGGCTTGGGCACAGACATGGCAAATGAAGTTTAATGTGGATAAGTGCAAGATTATGCACTTGGACCGTAAAAACAAAATGTACAATTATGTGCTAAATGATAAGACTTTAGGTAAAACTTTTACCAAAAAAGACTTGGTGATATTGGTGGACAGTAAGCTCAACTTTAGTGTTTAGTGTCAGGCAGCAGCTGCCAAGTCTACCAAAGTCAAGGTATGTATTAAGTGAGGCATAGAGGCTTGTGACTTTTTACATCCAAGACTCTATGTAGAATCCTCTGGGAAAACAGGCTTTAATATCAAGCTTTTTGCTTTTCCCTCACCCCAATTCACCACCCATAGTGCTCCATATAGAAATAAGGCCTCCCTTGGTGCCAGAAAAAGTATTTTCCTTTGTGTGCCCTACACAGATACAGTGACTCCACAAATTAAAAGTGCCCTTTGTAGTGCTACACACAGAAATATATCCCCCTTTTTGTCCCCAAATATTTATAATACCGCAACACATTAATCATTTCTCATCTGTGCCCCCATACACTTACAATGCTCCCTCTGTGCCCCATACATGTTAATGACCTTTTTGTGCCCACACATTTCTAATATCACTTCTGTGCCCAAATACATTTAAGTTCCCACTCTTTTCCCCATACATATTGCTTTTTTTGTGCCAACAAAAATAATAAAACTTAACTCAATCTCTTCCCATTCATACTCCAAGTGGCTATTATGGATCTGGTGCAGGTGGATTCAGGATTTAGACACAGTTCAAAGCAGTTTAAGTAAAGGCAATTGAGGGGCCATGGAGGGATTTGGCCCTGGGATTCCTTGACGCAATGAATCATTGAAGCTGCATAGCCTGCTTCTATAAGAGGAATATCAATGCACCTGGGTCTGTGTAGTGTAATTATTTTGCATGAAAAATACCCTTTTTTTTTCATTTATGATTTGAAAAACTGTAAGACAAACAAAAGCAACAGAGAATAGTACCTTAGTATACAACATCCTTACAACATTCTGGATTTGCTTAAAGGGGTACTCCTGTGAAAAACATTTTTTTTTAATCAACTGGTGCCAGAAAGTTAAACAGATTTGTAAATTACAGATTTTTAGTAAATACGTACTAAACTGTATCCTTCCAGTACTTATTCACGGCTGTATTACATAGAAAGAAAATACTATCTCGGAATCAAATTCACAAGTACAAGCATCCCAGAGTGATTAATGCTTAAACTGACAGTTGTCCGAATTGCTAAAAATGCTTTGGTCCTTAGGGTCAAAATGGGCTCGGTCCCCAAGGTATTAATGTGTTATCCAGAAATAGAAAACCAAAGCTGGCTAACCCCTATAAACCAGATGGCTACCAATGGAGGATTAGCGTGCTTCCAAAGAGCCGATATGCACTCTTTTCCAACCATTAAATGATCGTTTTTTTCTTCAAAGCTTGCTTTTTCCTGACAAACTCCACTTTAAATTTAAAGAGGCAATGTTTTCTACATGAATGCAAAATTCACCTAAAAAAACACCAGATGTTCACTATTTTTTGTTCATACTTTGGCACAGGTTGCACTATAGCACATATGCTGTAAACTTTACATTTATGCCACATGCAATGTGAGCTAAGCATTGAACATTAAAAAAATTCTTTGTGGCATGGCTAATATACCATCAATATACCATTAATATACAGTCGTCCAGGAACTACAGTCTATTTTGCAGTATGAAACATATCAATCATGGCTTCTAAAACGTCATCCTAATATTAAACATAAAACTTAAATTGGGATCGCATCAATACCAGGGAATATATCAGCTTGTGTATCTTTAACTGTTGCAATAAGTTATTCAACAAAAGTAGTGGATTACAACTCTTGTTTTGGAGAAGCATTAATAGAATGGAATCTGATACCATCTAAAGCAGTGGATCCCAACCTTTTTTGCTTGAGTACCCCTTGGCAGCCCATTTCCAAAAATGTTACTGTTATTTCAAAATGAGATGCTTTTCTTTACTCTATATCCTCTCCACAGGCTCCCTGCCCCTCTCCCTATGTTCCCAGGCCCCCTGACTTGTCTTTGTTCACATTTTCCTTTTCTTCGGCATCAGGCCTAAACCACCATTAAGATTTCTCGAAGACTTGTTTGGACAGAACCTGCCAGACAAAGATTTTAGGCTACTTTCTGCATCACTATTCCCACCTCTTTTCAAACTTCCCATGTGTATTGCCCAACACAGTAATAGCTCCCACTCTGTGCCCCCATATAGTAGTTAGGCTCCCTCTGTGCCCCCACATAGTGGTATGCCCTCATGCTTTTCCCAACTAGTTGTAGACCCCCACACTGCCCCTATATATTTGTAGGCCCCCATACTGCACAGCTTCACTGCTTCTTTGGTCCAGGGACTTATTGCTATGACCCACATAGGTAGGTCCCTGACCCAGAGGAGCATTCGAGCACCAGAGCTGACATGGTAGTTTACCTTCCATGATAGCCAGTGCCCACATTTCTCTTTTGCTGTCCATGCTGCTCGGCAGCAGCCAGCAGCCAATGATCACTTCTCTGTTGCCATAATTGAATCCATTTGAAATTCCTTGTCAGAAAAAATCCATTATACAGCACAATACACATTACACATTCCATGTGGTCTGAACCAACCAATTTTTCCTTATTTTCACTACATAAGAAAGTGCAGTAATTGTTATTTCATTGGCCTAGACCTCAAAATGATGTATGTGTTTACACTGTTATTATTCACAATGGAAACTTCGCATTTTCTCTGGCAATTTTTGTTTAGATGTGCTTCTTATTATTGTTGGCTTGAAATGCTCGATCAAATAAAACAGGTTTTTAACATTTTGTTACACTATTTCTTCTTTTATTTTATATTATAAATTCCACAGCATTATTAGAAACAACGAATAAAATAAGTTGCTTAGATTGCTTTACCATTAGATGTATTTAAATGAATAAATTAGAGCGCTATAGAAACTTACTATAGTCACTTACTTAAGTATTCAATCCCATAAAAAGTCACCAGAGTTCTCTCAAGCTAAGATAATTTTTTATGCATGTGTGTTGCCTTTTAAATTATCTCAGTATCAAATGATGCCATATGTTATGTATTACCCTCTCTGAGTGTCCTATATAATTGTAGAGAATAGATGCAGATGAAAAACTTTGCGGTGGTGCTATATCATTGTAGCATATAGGTATCATTGTGGTAGCCCAGCCCTGTACCATTGCTGGCAGACTCCATTCCGTGAGCCCTGGACCTCCCGTTCACCTGTGTGCCCTGAATAGTTAATAAATGTATGCGTTATCCAATGCAATGTACATAATTGTTCTATGCCTTTAAGTACTGTTGTCATATGATTGTAACCAAGGAAGGTACCAGTGACCATGTGACCTATAGGGTAACCTATGGGACCCCTCAAGAGTCTCCCCCATATAAACCCTGGGAGGAGCTTCCTCTCTCTCTTTGAGTCTTTGCGGGTGGAGCTTCCTCTCTCTCTTTGAGTCTTAACTGAGTTACAGTGAGGTCAAGTCTGGAGAGAGTGTCTGGTGTCTTAAGAAGGCCTAACATCTACCATGCAGCAACGGATCCACAAGTCAACTAACCCCCAGGTCCATGTCAAAACCTGGTAAGGTACAAACGGGGTAAAGTTTGTCATAGTCAGTCTCAGTCAAGTCAGTCCAAGTCAATCCGTCTCAAGTCAGCATGGCCCTGCATCAAATTGTCCAAGTCCACAATAAGTCCCAGCAAGCCCTGTGGTCTCTGAAGTCACTGGTCAACTCCTTGGGCCTAGCCACCTGTTAAGACTGTTACATCTGTCAAATTCAGTAAAGCTGCCGTTGTTCCGTAACTTGGCGTCAGAGTCATTATTTGCACCCGATCCTAGCCCAGGATCCAGTGGTATGCCTTCGGGTGGTGTAGAGGATGTCACGCACCTGAATGCGGGCAGTCTGGAACAGGATGTGGATCCTCTACCTGTGTGGCTGATGATTCGGACCTTATCGGAGAGCGGAGTCTAAGGTGCCGCTGGTCTTCACCAGAGCCCGCCGCAAAGCAGGATGGATTTGCCACTGCACGCGACATCCAGGTCGCTACCCCCAAGACGGCTGGACCACACAGGTAACTGGGCAAGGCGAGGTACCAGGGGAGGAGGCAGAGGCATAGTCAATGTAGCAGAAGGTCAAGGCAGGCGGCAAAGGTTCAGAGTCAAAAGCGTAGCAGGAAGGCTATGAACACTAAAGATCTGGCAGGGGGTGTAGGAGGTGCAGGAACCTATAATGTGGTGTCAGGGGCAAAGACTAATTATGGGCGCACTGGCCCTTTAAATTTCAGAGCTCCGCCGCATGTGTGCCCTAGGAGACGGGGACGAGTTACAGAAGCAGCAGAGTGGGGTAAGTGACAGTCTGGGATTCGCATGCGAGCGCCTCCCGCGATGCGAATCACAGCCCTGCCGACAGACGGGGACCCCGGGACACTGCCCTCACAGCCGGAGCTTGAGGCCGGAGCACAAAGCGTGACAGTGCCCCCCCCCCCTCCCCTTTGATCTCCCCTCTTCTTACTTTTTAAGAAGATCTTGGTCCAGAATATTGTCCTGAGGCTCCCAAGACCTCTCCTCAAGACCGAATCCTTCCCAATCCACAAGGAAGTAGCGTTTCCCTCTGACCAGCTTTGAAGAATTTCCTTTACAGCAAAAACATCAAAGGTACCAGAGATGGAGGAAGGCGTGATGTCTTTTTGAGAAAAACGGTTGTGGATGACATTCTTCAAGAGGGAGACATGGAAGGAATTTTGGATCCGGAGAGAGGAGGGCAGATGGAGGGAATAAGCCACGGGACTAAGTCGTTTTTTGACCTTATAGTGACCCAAAAAACAGGGGCCTAGTTTATAAGAGGGTACCTTAAAGTGGATGTACTTGGAGGACAACCACACCTTCCCAAGGAGAGAACTCGGGAGAAGGACGTCTTTTCCTGTCCGTTTGTGACTTCATACGGTTCGTAGCAAGAAGAAGGCAGTGATGAGTCTTTTGCCAGATGGAGGCGAAATTCCGAACCAGTTCGTCAGCTATAGGTACTCCGGAGGAAGACAAAGAGAAGGGAAGAGGTGGACGAGGATTAAGGCCGAAGACCACAAAGAAGGGGGAAGTTCCAGTGGATTCAGAATTCCTATGATTATAAGAAAATTCGGCCCAGGGTAGTAGGTCGGTCCAGTCTTCTTGACGAGCGGAGACAAAATAGCGAAGATAGTCCCCCAGGACCTGATTCACCCTTTCGACTTGACCATTGGATTGAGGGTGGTAAGCCGAGGAGAAGTCCAAATTAACTTGGAGACTGGAACAGAGGGCCCTCCAGAACTTGAAGATGAACTGGACCCCCCGATCGGAGACAATGTGGGTAGGCAATCCATGGAGACGGAAGATGTGAGCGAAGAATAGCTTGGCCAAGCCTGGCAAGGGCACAAAATGAGCCATTTTAGAAAACCGTTCAACCATAACCCAGATGACCGTGTTGCCGCTGGGAGATGGAAGGTCGGTGATGAAGTCCATTGCTATGTTAGTCCAGGGCAACTCAGGAACTGTCAAAGGTTGTAGTAGACCAGCAGGCTTGGCACGAGGGGTCTTGTCCCGGGCACAGACCGAACAAGAGCAGACGAAGTCAACACCATCTTTTCTCAGAGTTGGCCACCAATACTGTCGGGAGATGAGTTGCAAGGACTTACGTATACCGGCATGGCCAGCCAAAGGAGAGGAATGACCCCATTTCAAGATTCGGAGTCTTAGGCGGGGAGTAACGTAGGTATTTCCAGGAGGCAGGTGCTGAAGAGTTGCTGGTGCTGCAGAAACAATATGTTGAGGATGTGAATCTTGATCTAGTACTTCACAAGGATTCTTCTCTGCTGGCCGGAAAAGAATAAAAAAGTCAAATCTGGAGAAAAAGGGGGTTGAGATGATGAGCAGTCTGTAGATATAGCAAGTTCTTGTGGTCAGTATAAATGGTAAGTATAAGTGGATGAAAGTGGATGTACAGAGCCCTCCAAGAGATGGCACCATTCTTCCAAGGCCAACTTTATAGCCAAGAGCTCATGATCTCCTATTGTATAGTTTATCTCCGCAGGTGAGAAGGTTTTAGAGAAGAAACCGCAGGTTACAGTTTTTCCCTTGAATGATTTTTGTGTCAAAATAGGACCTGCACCAACAGAAGAAGAGTCCACTTCAAAAATAAATGGCTTGACTGGATCTGGTGTCGACAACACAGGAGCAGAAGCGAAGGCAGAATTTAACTGTTTAAAAGCTTCTTCGGCCTCTTGAGTCCAGACCTTCGAATTAGCAGTTTTTTTTGTAAGAAAAACCTTTGGGGCAATCAAGGTGGAATAATGCGGAATAAATTGCCAATAATAATTGGCAAAGCCGAGGAAGCGCTGAATCGCTTTCAAGCCAGAATGTCAAGGTCAGTACTGCATATAACTTGTTAGGATCCATTTGCAGACCTTGACTGGTGACAATATATCCCAGAAACGGAAGGCTGGTCTTCTCAAATGTACACTTTTAAAGTTTTGCATAGAGATGATTGTCTCGGAGGCACTGTAAGACTTGACGGAGAACGATGAGTATGGAGGTCGGGCGAGTAGATGAGAAGGTCATCTAAGTAGACAAGAACACAGGAGTATAGGAGATCACCAAAAATGTAATTGACAAACTCCTGGAAGACCACCAGTGCATTACAGAGTCCAAATGGCATAACCAGATATTCAAAATGTCCATCACGAGTATTAAATGCAGTCTTCCATTCATCCCCTTCTCGTATACGAATCAAATTATAGGCCCCACGAAGATCCAACTTAGAAAAGATTTTGGCCCCTCGCAGACGGTCAAACAACTATGTGATCAAAGGAAGGGGGTAGCAGTTCTTTACAGTGATTTTATTCAGGCCACGGTAGTCGATGCAAGGTCGTAGAGACCCGTCTTTCTTTTCCACGAAGAAGAAACCAGCTCCGGCAGGGGAGGAGGACTTCCTGATGAACCCCTTCTGTAGGTTTTCCTGGATATAATTAGACATGGCCTGAGTTCCGGGAACAGATAAAGGATAGATTCTGCCCCTGGGAGGTGTGGTGCCAGGCAGCAGGTCTATGGGACAATCGTAGGGGCGATGTGGAGGTAACACTTTGGCTTGCTTTTCACTGAAGACATCAGCACAATCCAGAAGAAAGGAAGGCAAACCGGGCAGTGGATGAGATGATGGTTGCAACTTGGTCACCCATACGTGAATGCAATGATTGTTGGACTTCTCCGGTTTTCCAATCCAGCTGTGGGGCATAGAAACATAGAATGTGTCGGCAGATAAGAACCATTTGGCCCATGTAGTCTACCCAATAATCAGAATACTATGAATAGTCCCTGGCCCTATCTTATAAGAAGGATAGCCTTATGCTTATCCCATGCATGTTTAAACTTCTTCACCGTATTTGCAGCGACCACTTCTGCAGGAAGGCTATTCCATGCATCCACTACTCTCTCAGTAAAGTAGTACTTCCTGATATTACTTTTAAACATTTGCCCCTCTAATTTAAAACCATGTCCTCTTGTGGTAGTTTTTCTTCTTTTAAATATACTCTCTCCTCCTTTACCGTGTTGATTCCCTTTATGTATTTAAAAGTCTCTATCATATCCCCTCTGTCTCTTCTCTCTTCCAAGCTATACATGTTAAGGTCCTTTAACCTTTCCTGGTAAGTGTCAGGATCCGGGCTGGTAAGCGGGGAGGACACGGGTGGATCCTCTGTGTCAGTGAGGTGATGACGTGGGCCGTACCAGGGGAACGGAATCTAAGGGGTTACTGGTTTTCACCAGAGCCCGCCGCAAAGCGGGATGGATTTGCAGCTATCCCCCAGGTCGTTCCACCCGGTAGCGACTCAACCTCACTGACAGCTGAGTACAGAAGGACAAGGCAAGAGCAATGTCGGACGTAGCAGAAGGTCTGGGCAGGCAGCAACGGTTCGTAGTCAGGGGCAACAGCAAGGGTCTGGATACACAGGCAATGGAACACACAGAAACGCTTTCTCAGGGCACAAGGCAACAAGATCCGGCAAGGACAGGAAGGGGAAGTGGGATTAAATAGTGTAGGAAGTGCTTGGAACTAATTGGGCCAGGCACCAATTAATGGTGCACTGGCCCTTTAAATCTGAGAGACCCGGCGCACGCGCGCCCCAGAGAGCCTTCGGGTGTCTGGGCATGCTGGGAGTTGTAGTTTTGCAACCGCTGGAGGCACCCTGGTTGGGAAACACTGCCATAGCAAACCTTCAGGAGCTGTCCAGCGCTCCAGGACTCACCTCTGGCCAGGTTAGAGTTAACAATCCTCCAGCGCGTCAGGCCCGATGCTGACATCACTATGGCACATGCGCAGATGATCCTCCGGAGCGAGGACCAACTGCGCATGCGCCCATCACGGCATCCGATTCGCCGAAAGCAGCCCAATCTGCATTCAGCTTAGAAGAAGCTGAAAGTAAGGAGGGTGCGCGCTGATGACGCCAGAGGATTCCGTCGCGCGGGAGGCGGGCACGTACGGAGCGAGGGGCAGGCCGGCCTCCAACACACCATCCTCCACGGTGACGTCTCGGTGGCAAGATAGCGGCGGAAGAAAAGATACAAAGTGGTTGAGGCTAGGCAGGAAGCAAATGAAGAAACCATCTTCCGGGTCTGGAAAAAAGGTAAGTAAAACACCACATACAGAACCGTTAGCAACATGAAAAAAAGCCATAATAACATATAGCTACAGAGCTAACTAACTGCCAAAAGTGGGTTAAGGCAGTGGAGAACCCCTTTAAGGACCAAGCCCATTTTAACCTTAAGGACCAGGCCAATTTTATTTTTGCATTTAAATTTTTTCCTCCTCGCCTTCTAAAATCCATAACTCCTTTATATTCCATTCTACAGACCCATATAAGGGCTTGTTTTTTGCATGACCATTTGTTCTTTGTAATGAAACCTCTCATTTTACCATAAAATGTACGGCGAATCAAAAAAAAAAAAAGATTTTTAGGGAGGAAATTTTTACCTCTTCAGGACCCATGACGTATGCATACGTCATTACACTCTGGGTCTTCAGGACCCATGACGTATGCATACGTCATGGTCTTTTCCTGGTCTCCGCGCTCACCCGACGGAGATCGGAAGCGGATCTCTGCTGAAATCCTTCAGCAGGGATCCAGGGCAGACGCCGAGGGGGGTTCCGGGACCCCCACATATCGGCGATCGTCACAGATCGCTTGCGAAATCACGCAAGCGATCTGCTCCAATTCCGGGTATTCGGGTCACTTGTGACCCGATGACCCGCAAAAAAGAAGGTGATCAGCGGTGTACGATACACCGCCAATCACCTTCGGTTGCTGGGAGCGGTGACAATACTGTCACCTCCCCAGCAACGCTGCTATTGGCCGGCGATCGTCCGGCCAATAGCAGCGTGGCAGAGGAGGGGTTAACGGACCTCTCACGCAGCTTTGCGCGCTCGCTCAAGTTCAGTCAGCGGGCAAAGCTGTGTGAAGAGGACCGGGACCCCCCCTCTATGATCCAGAGCCCCCTCACAGAAGAAGATTGCCCCCCTAGTGCAGGGAAAGTGTGTCCCTTAGGGAAAGGTAGGTAAACTGAAAGTAAAAGTAACATAAAAGTAACCCCCCCCCCACCAGACCCCCTAATAGGCCCCTAGGGTCCTGTGATCAGTGTCACCCGGGACCTATTAGGGGTTCAGGGCGCTGCGTGCGCCACCCCTTTTTTTTGGCCGCAGCGTGTTTTTTTTATTTTTTTCCATTATAACGGCGTGTGAGTGATAATCACACAACGTTATATAAATTATTACACCAAGCACCACACTACATACATCCCCGCCCCCCCCCCGCACACGTCTTTGTTAAGACGCCTATCCCCAAGGGTGAGTCCCGTGCCCTTACCCATGATAACCTGTTGTTGGTGAAGTAAAGGGTAAGAGGGATGTCCTTATTCTCACCACTATTCATGGGAATGGCAGCACCCCTGTCCCTGTGCGAGGTACCGCGGGACCGGTCCTCAAGCCCGATTGTATTCTGGACTACAATTGGTATATGGGGGGAGTTGATCTCTCAGATCAAGTCCTCAAGCCATACAACGCCATGCGGAAAACACGGGCATGGTACAAAAAAATTGCGGTCTACTTGGTACAGGTTGCCATGTACAATGCTTTTGTACTATCCCAGTACGCTGGCAACACAGGGACATTCCTCCAGTACCAAGAAGAAGTCCTAAGGTTCCTGATCTTTGCTGACCGGGAAAGATCAGGCCGGACTTCCCAAGGGTCTGGAGTTGTAGGCGCCAGGATCGTCCCAGGCCAGCACTTTCCAGGTGTGATCCCCCACAGTGGAAAGTCGGGACAATCCCAGAAAAGATGCAGAGTGTGTCACAAGAAGGGGAGACGGAAGGACACCACATATCAGTGTGACACTTGCCCAGATAATCCGGGCCTCTGCATAGGCTGCTTCAGGGAGTATCACACTTCCATGGAGCACTAAATTTTCCCTTTACATTTTAATTTTCCATAATTTGACCAATGTACAAAGTCCAGAGTACATTCCAAATTTTAACCCCCATAAACCACTAAATTGCCCAAAAAAACTGAAAAAAAAAAAACCTGATAAGACCTCTAGGGGTGTTTTTTTCAGAAATGGGTCATAGGTCACTGAGTCACTATCATCGGGGACTTTTTTTATGGTGCCTCAAATGTGCAGCGCTCTCTCTCCACCTGAGCTGGTGCGCATTTGAGGCAACAGGTTAGGGACGGCCACACACATCACGTTCCCAGAATGATGACTCAGAGCATAGGGTTTGGGGCGGGCATATTTTTTTTAGTTTTGGCTATGCTCTGGGTCATCATTCTGGGAACATATCCTGTTTTATTATTTTATGATTTATAGTTTTCTGGCCCACTGTACCCCATATTACGGGCCTCTGTACCCCACCTGTCTACCCCAGTTACGGCCCGTTGTCCCCCATAGTGTTCCCCTATTTTAGGGCTCAGTGCTCCCCCCATTAATGCTCCTTGAGGGGGGGTCCCACATCCTGGCTGCTATAATAAGCTCAAGGCCCCTGACTGACTTCCCACTCTAAGACCTGGTGTGCACCCGCGGAGCAAAAATCATAAAAAATTAAGGTATGTCCTTATTCCAAAGAAATGTATTTACAAATGTTGGGGTGTCTTTTCTGCTATTAATCCTTGTAAAAATGTAAAATTTTTGGGAAAACCCACATTTTTGTGAAATTTTTATTTTTTTATTTTACATATGCAAAAGTCGGGAAACCCCTGTGGGGTATTAAGGCTTACTTTACCCCTTGTTACGTTCCTCAAGGGGTCTAGTTTCCAAAATGTGATGCCACGTGTTTTTTTTTTTGCTGTCCTGGCACCATAGGGGCTTCCCAAATGCGACATGTCCCCCCCATTTCAGCAAAGTTTGCAAATGTGACTCCTTCTCTTCTGAGCATTGTGGTGCTCCTGCAGTGCACTTGACGTCCACTTATGGGGTACCTCCATACTCAGAAGAGATGGGGTTACAAATTTTGGGGGGTAGTTTCTGCTATTAACCCTTGCAAAAATATGAAATTTGGGGGGAAACACACATTTTAGTGAAAAAAAAAAATAAAAAAATTTTACATATGGAAAAGTCGTGAAACCCCTGTGGGGTATAAAGGCTCACTTAATTCCTTGTTACGTTCCTCAAGGGGTCTAGTTTCCAAAATGGTATGCCATGTGGGGTTATTTTGCTGTTCTGGCACCATAGAGGCTTCCTAAATGCGACATGCCCCCCTAGCAAAATTTGCTCTCAAAAAGCCAAATATTACTCCTTCTCTTCTGAGCATTGTAATTCGCCCGTAGTGCACTTCAGGGGAACTTATGGGGTACCTCCATACTCAGAAGAGATGGGGTTACAAATTTTAGGGTGTATTTTCTGATATTAACCCTTGCAAAAATGTGAAATTTGGGGGGAAACACACATTTTAGTGAAAAAAATAAAAAAAATTACATATGGAAAAGTCGTGAAACCCCTGTGGGGTATTAAGGCTCACTTAATTCCTTGTTACGTTCCTCAAGGGGTCTAGTTTCCAAAATGGTATGCCATGTGGGGTTATTTTGTTGTTCTGGCACCATAGAGGCTTCCTAAATGCGACATGCCCCCCTAGCAAAATTTGCTCTCAAAAAGCCAAATATTACTCCTTCTCTTCTGATCATTGTAGTTTGCCCGTAGTGCACTTCAGGGGAACTTATGGGGTACGTCCATACTCAGAAGAGATGGGGTTACAAATTTTGGGCAGTATTTACTGCTATTAACCCTTGCAAAAATGTGAAATTTGGGGGGAAACACACATTTTAGTGAAAAAATAATAAAAAAAATGTACATATGGAAAAGTCGTGAAACCCCTGTGGGGTATTAAGGCTCACTTAATTCCTTGTTATGTTCCTCAAGGGGTCTAGTTTCCAAAATGGTATGCCATGTGGGTGTTTTTGCTGTTCTGGCACCATAGGGGCTTCCTAAATGCAATATGCCCCCCAAAAACCATTTCAGAAAAACGTACTCTCCAAAATCCCCTTGTCGCTCCTTCGCTTCTGAGCCCTCTACTGCGCCCGCCGAACACTTTACGTAGTCGTATGAGGTATGTGCTTACTCAAGAGAAATTGGGCTACAAATATAAGTATACATTTTCTCCTTTTACCCCTTGTAAAAATTCAAAAATTGGGTCTAGAAGAACATGTGAGTGTAAAAAATGAAGATTGTGAATTTTCTCCTTCACTTTGCTGCTATTCCTGTGAAACACCTAAAGGGTTAAAACGCTGACTGAATGTGATTTTGAATACTTTGGGGGGTGCAGTTTTTATAATGGGGTCATTTGTGGGGTATTTCTAAGATGTATTCTAAAATCGCCCTATTTTGACAACCTATAACTTTTTCATTTTTCCATACATAGAGCGGTATGAGGGCTCATTTTTTGCACCATCATCTGTAATTTTTATAAATACCACATTTGCATATATAAACCTTTTAGATCAGTTTTTATTAAAAAAAATTCTAAAATGTGACAAAAAAGCTGCATTTTTTTACTTTTTTTTTTTTTTTTTACGTTTACACCATTCACCGTACGGGATAATTAACATTATATTTTGATAGTATGGACATTTACGCACACGGCGATACCAAATATGTTTATTTAAAAAAAATATGCTTTTTGAGGGTAAAATGGGAAAAACTGTCAATTTTCATTTTTATTGGGGGAGGGGATTTTTCACTTTATTTTACTTTTTATTTTTACATTTTTCAACTTTTATTTTACACTTTTTATGTTCCCATAGGGGACTATCTATAGCAATCCTTTGATTGCTAACACTGTTCAGTGCTATGTATAGGACACAGCACTGCTCAGTATGATCGGTGATCTTCTGCTCTGGTCTGCTCGATCTCAGATCAGAGCAGAAGACCCCGGGAGACGGCCAGATCAAGGTGAGGGGACCTCCGGCTGCCATGCTGGAGGATTGGATCACCGCGGCAGGACTGCAGGCGATCATCCATTCAAAGTGCCGCACTGCCACAGATGCAGTGATCTGAATTGATCACGGCATCTGAGGGGTTAATGGCGGACATCCGCGTGATCGCGGATGCCGACCATTATCAGCGGGTCCCCGGCTGCTACTAGCAGCTGAACCTGCTGTGTATGACACGCGCACCGTGTCCTAAGATAACACATCCTAGATCTGAATGAATGAACTAATAATGACCTGGACTAAAGCATCCGCCAACTCCTGGACAGTCTGTGGTGCAACGTGGCGCTGGTGGATGGAGTGAGACATGACGTCCCAGATGTGCTCAATCGGATTCATGTCTGGGGAACGGGTGGGCCAGTCCATAGCATCAATGTCCTCCTCTTGCAGGAAGTGCTGACACACTCCAGCCACTTAAGGTCTAGCATTGTCTTGCCTTAGGAGGAACCCAGGGCCAATCGCACCAGCATATGGTCTCACAAGGGGTCCAAAGAACTCATCTCAGTACCTAATGGCAGTCAGGCTACCTCTGGCAAGCACATGGAGGGCTGTACGGCCACCCAAAGAAATGCCACCCCACACCATTACTGACCCACTGCCAAACTGGTCATGCTGAAGGATGTTGCAGGCAGCAGAACGTTCTCCATGGCATCTCCAGACTCTGTCACGTCTGTCACATGTGCTCAGTGTGAACCTGCTTTCATCTTTGAAGAGCACAGGGTGCCAGTGGCGAATTTGCTAATATTAGTGTTCTCTGGCAAATGCCAAATGTCCTGCACGGTGTTGGGCTGTAAGCACAACCCCCACCTGTGGACGTCAGGCCCTCATACCTCCCTCATGGAGTCTCTTTCTGACCGTTTGAGTGGACACATGCACATTTGTGGCCTGCTGGAGGTAATTTTGCAGGGCTCTGGCAGTGCTCCTCCTGCTCCTCCTTGCACAAAGGCGGAGGTAGCAGTCCTGCTGCTGGGTTGTTGCTCTCCTACAGCCTCCTCCACGTCTTCTGGTGTACTGGCCTGTCTCCTGGTAGCGCCTCCATGCTCTGGACACTACACTGACAGACACAGCACACCTTCTTGCCACAGCTCGCATTGATGTGCCATCCTGAATGAGCTGCACTAACTGAGCCACTTGTGTTTGTTGTAGACTCCGTCTCACGCTACCACTAGAGTGAAAGCACTGCCAGCATTCAAAAGTGACCAAAACATCAGCCAGGAAGCATAGGAACTGAGAAGTGGTCTGTGGTCACCACCTGCAGAAACACTCCTTTATTGGGTGTGTCTTGCAAATTGCCTATAATTTCAACCTGTTGTCTGTCCCATTTGCACAACAGCATGTGAAATTGATTGTCAATCAGTATTGCTTCCTGAGTGGACAGTGTGATTTCACAGAAGTGTGATTGACTTGGAGTTACATTGTGTTGTTTGAGCTTTCCCTTAATTTTTTTTCCGGAGTGTAGATACAGAATGTGGGGCCTCTACTATGTTAACTAACAATTCCCTCATTGGGTGTTTTAAAATTGGTTACACACATTAAAGGGTACCTTGTGGAAAACTTTTTTTTTTTTTTTTTTAATCAAATGGTGCCAGAAAGTTAAACAGATTTGTAAATTACTTCCATTAAAAAATCATAATCCTTCCGGTACTTATTAGCGGCTGTATACTACAGAGGAAGTATACAGCCGCTAATAAGTACTGAAAGCATTCATATTTTTTAATAGAAGTAATTTACAAATCTGTTTAACTTTCTGGCATCAGTTTATTTTTTTATTTATTTATTTTTTAAGTTTTCCACCGAAGTTCCCCTTTAAGCATTTGTAATGCTAATAATGCTATTTGTTTAATGCTATTACATTTAATGTATTCAATGACTTCAGTAGAGTTAGACTTCAAAGTTCATCCATCAATAAAATATTGTTTTCCAATGTCTTTGTACAATTCAGTTTTTAACAAGACAGTAAAACAAAAAGACCAGTGTGATCTTATGCCACGAGAAAGAAAATTCTGCTTCCAGTTTCTAAGTAAAACACATTTTCATTTTAGAACTTTAGAAAATGTTTCATCAGCAAAAAATCCAAAATTGAGAATGCATGTCAATGAACGTACTTCATCTTAATTGAATGTTGAGGATTATTTAATATGGAAGATCTGACCACAAGTTTTGAGCAACATTTTTTTTTCCTTTCCAAAAACATGAAACTTTTTTTTTCAGAATTATCCTTACTTGACTTTTGCAAAGGAACACCTCATCATTACTTCCGTCTGCACTGCATTTTATTCTTTATTTTCAATCAGTTGTATGTCTGGATGCATGAGACATTCTCTGAGTAATATCCTATGAGTTAAACCACTGTACTTACAGTTCTCATTATTTTTGGCAGCCCCGTACTCAGCCTTTTAGTAGACATTTCTCTTCTTTATACCAAAAGGTCTAAAGGGAATCTGTTATCAGTGTCACCTGCACAAACCTCTTGGTACAGACTTGTAGTATGAGTGATACTGATAAAAATAATGCTTATCACGGGCCGATCCATGATCCTATTTGCCTGTTCTCCCTCTTATTTGAGTGGCAGGCTTGGTGCAAGAGCTGCACTCCAGAAGCACAATGACATCACGGCTGCTGCTTCCTCACTTGGCCAGCTGCGAACAGGTTTGAAGAGACAGCAGCTGTGACGTCTGCATGCTCCTGGAGTGCTGCCCATGCACCAAGCCTGCCACCCGAATAGGGAGGATAAGCACTTATTAGCTGCTGAATACTACAGAGGAAATTATTTTCTTTTTGGAACACAGAGCTCTCTGCTGACATCATGACCAAAGTGCTCTCTGCTGACACCTCTGTCCATTTTGAGAACTGTCGAGTAGGAGAAAATCCCCATAGAAAACACATGCTGCTCTGGACAGTTCCTAAAATGGACAAAGACGTCAGCAGAGAGCACTGTGGTCATGATGTCAGCAGAGAGCACTGTGTTCCAAAAAGAAAATAATTTCCTCTGTAGTGTTCAGCAGCTAATAAGTACTGGAAGGATTAAGATTTTTTTAAATAGAAGTAATTTACAAATCTGTTTAACTTTCTGGCACCAGTTGATTTAAAAAAAAAAAAAAGTTTTCCACCAGAGTACCCCTTTAAAGACATACAGCATGTATACGGTAAAATGTCAGCTGACTATGGCAGATGGCAATCACTCATATCCCCCATAAGGAGCTGAGATCTTTACTACAAGCAGGGAAATCACCAGGTCACTGTGTCAGGAATATATACACAATGACAGACATGGAGTGTAGAATAGCATCAGGGGCTGGACCTAGGAGTATGGACATCAGTAATGGACTAACAGCTAGAAAGAGTAACAAAGACACTGAAGTAGGATAGCAACATGTACATTGGAGTAAGGCTGTTGTGGTCACAGGCAGTGGCGTTGCGACCCGGGTGCAGGGGGTGCGGCCCGCACCGGGTGACACCAACCTAATGGGTTGACACCAAGACGCTCCGCAGCACCCACACCCCCTCCCCAGCTACACTGACACCCCCCTATGTGCCCGACCGGCCTCCCATCCGTCAGCACCCCCCCCCCTGTGCTGTGTGTGCGGTGCGCCCGTCCGTTAGCAAACCCCCCCCTTTCAGTGCGCCCGTCCGTCATCACGCCCCCCCCCCCTCTCACCTTCACCAGTACTGTGCCCGGCCTCCGCTGCCACGTCTGCGCCGGCCTGATGTCACACCGCATGGCCGCGCAGGGGGACGTCAGTTACGTCACTCGCATTGCGCTCGGTGAGAAGGATCGCTGCGCTGGATGGGTGAGTGTGTGTGTCTGTCTCTATCTATGTTTGTGTGTGTGACTCTGTATGTGTGTGTGTGTGTGACTGTGTGTGTTTGTGTGACTCTCTGAGTGTGTGTGTGACTCTGTGTATTTGTGTGACTCTGTGTGTGACTGTGTGTTTGTGTGACTCTGTGTGTGTGTGTGTGTGACTCTGTGTGTGACTCTGTGTGTGTGTGACTGTGTGACTCTGTGTGTCTGTGAGTGTGTGTCTCTCTGACTGTGTGTGTTTGTGTGTGTGTCTCTCTGTGTTGTATGTGTTTTTTTTTTTTGTGTGTGTGCATGTGTGTGTGTGTGTGGGGGGGGGGGGGAGACTTTGGCGCATTGTGGGGAACCTGCAAGGGAACCTGCGGCCTAATGTGGGGAGTCTATGCTACCTAATGTGGGGAGTCTATGCTACCTAAAATGCGGAGTATATGCTACCTAATGTGCGGAGTCTATGATACCTAATGTGCGGAGTCTATGCTACCTAATGTGGGGAGTCTATGCTAGCTAATGTGGGGAATCTGTGCTACAGAATGTGGGGAAACTGCTACCTAATGTGGGGAATCTGTGCTACCTAATATGGGGAAATTGCTACCTAATGTGGGGTAACTGGTACCTACCTAATGTGGGGAAACTGGTACCAAATGTGGGGAATCTATGCTGCCTAATGTGGGGAAAAGATGCTACCTAATGTGGGGAAACTGCTACCTACCTAATGTGGGGGAACTGCTGCCTACCTAATGCTCCCCCCCCTGGCAGTAGCACCCTCATCATCCGCCAGCAACTACCCCCCCCCCCCCCCAGCAGCACCTCCATCAGCAGATCCTAATGGTGGATGATGGCGGTGCTCCTGCCAGGAGGATGATCCTTCCGATGGATGATGGGGGTGATACTGCCAGGGGGGATGGCCAGTAGCACCCTCATCATCCTTCAGCAACACCCCCCCCCAGTAGTAGCACCCCGATCATCCACTAGCAACACCACCAATACCCCCCTACCGTGGTAATAGCATCAGCTAACGGATGTTGAGGGGTGTTACTGCGGTTGTGGTATTATATTCAGAGGGTGCACTGTATGGCAACGTTATATTCAGAGGGCGCAGTTTGTGGTAGTGTTATATTCAGAGGGCACAGTGGGTGGTAGTATTATATTCAGAGGGCGCAGTTTGTGGTAGTATTATTAGAGATGAGCGAACTTACAGTAAATTCGATTCGTCACGAACTTGTCGGCTCAGCAGTTGATGACTTATCCTGCGTAAATTAGTTCAGCCTTCAGGTGCTCCGGTGGGCTGGAAAAGGTGGGTACATTACTAGGAAAGAGTCTCCTAGGACAATATCCACCTTTTCCAGCCCACGGGAGCACCTGAAAGCTGAACTAATTTATGCAGGAAAAGCCATCAACTGCCGAGCCGAGAAGTTTGTGACGAGTTGAATTTACTGTAGTTTGCTCATCTCTAAGTATTATTTTCAGAGGGCGCAGTGGGTGGTAGTGATATATTCAGAGTGTACAGTATGTGTTGGTATTATATTCAGAGGGTACAGTATGTGATAGTATTATATTCAGGGGTACAGTATGTGATAGTATTATATTCAGGGGTACAGTATGTGGCAGATTTATATTCAGAGGATACAGTATATGGTAGTATTATATTCAGAGGGTACAGTATGTGATAGTATTATATTCAGAATGTACAGTGTGTGGTATTATTATATTCAGTGGGTATGGTGTATGGAAGGATTATAATCAAAGAGTATAGTGTATAGTAGTATTATATTTAGAGGATACAGTGTCTGGCAGGTTTATAATAATAATTGTTTTCATATAGAGGATGAGAATGCGCTGACATAGTGAGGAGACGTCTGGGCGTCACATTCTACAGACAGAAGTTTTAGCTGGACAGGGCGGTATGTACCATCTGAATTAGATAAGGGAAGACTATAGAGAAGACGTCACTGATATCATTGTACATTCTCCTCTCTATGTCCTATCAGAGCTGTAGTCGCTTGTCAGTTCTACAGTTATGGTCAGTGAAACTACAACTCCCAGCATAACCTCACCACTGCATAAAGGGGTACTCTACTGGAAAACATTTTTTTTAATCAACTGGTGCTACAAAGTTAAACAGATTTGTAAATTACTTCTATTTAAAAATCTTAATCCTTCCAGTACTTATTAGCTGCTGTATAAGCGATTCACAGGAAGTTATTTTCTTTTTTAATTTCTTTTCTGTCTGACCACAGTGCTCTGTGCTGACACCTCTGTCCATGTCAAGAACTGTCCATAGTAGGAGCAAATCCCCATAGCAAACCTATCCTGCTCTGGACAGTTCCTGACATGGACAGAGGTGTCAGCAAATAGCACTGTGGTCAGATTGGAAAGAACTACACAACTTCCTGTGGAGCATACACCAGCTTATAAGTACTGTAAGTATTAAGATTTTAAATAGAAGTAATTTAAAAATCTGTTTAACTTTCTGGCACCAGTTGATATAAAAGTAAATGTTTTCCAGTGGAGTACCCCTTTAAGTAATTCTGGGAGCTGTATATTTAAATGGTGAAAACTTCTTTAACACTTTCCCATTCTGTGGCAACTGGTATATCTGATTATTATACTGGAATTTCTCACAATGCGCTACACCAGTGGTGTCTGTCACAACAGGCTAAAAACTTACTGGGGGGAGGGGGGAGGTATGGGGGTGACACCATTTTCTACCGCACCGGGTGACACCAACCCTAGCAACGCCACTGGTCACAGGAAAGTCAGGCATGAATAGGACTGGCAAGCATGGATACAGTGAGTGCTAGGCAGTTGCATTATCAGGCCTAGCTGGGAGTCAAACTCTGAAGATACTACAGGTATCAGGAAACATTAACTAGCAACAAGTTGGATCACACTTGAAATAAATTGAAACAAGGTGGTTTAAGGAAGATGAGTCCAATGGAGAAGATGGTTGCATGGAACTTGTATCAGGAACTTTACTTGTACATTGGCACTCTGCATAGTAATAGTAATAGAGCTCAAAACTAAAGGGATTTATGGTGTGTTCTAGTTTTTAATTGAATTACGAAGCAAGGAATGGATCTGAAAAAAGGAGATGTTGCCATTCATTCCTGTGTTAGTGTCCTCTATTTATGATCTGTTTCTGGCGTGGAATTCACGAATTGCATTTAAAGCGTACCCGTCAGACGCAACAAAAAAACTGTTTTTTTAATATATCACTCAGTACCTAATCCTGACCATGTACAGTACAGACCAAAAGTTTGGGAACACCTTCTCATTCAGAGTTCTCTTTATTTTCATGACTATAAAAATTGTAGATTCACACTGAAGGCATCAAAACTATGAATTAACACATGTGGAATTATATACATAAGAAAAAAGTGTGAAACAACTGAAAATATTTCATATTCTAGGTTCTTCAAAGTAGCCACCTTTTGCTTTGATTACTGCTTTGCACACTTATTCTCTTGATGAGCTTCAATAGGTAGTTACCTGAAATGGTCTTCCAACAGTCTTGAAGGAGTTCCCAGAGATGCTTAGCACTTGTTGGCCCTTTTGCCTTCACTCTGCGGTCCAGCTCACCCCAAACCATCTTGATTGAGTTCAGGTCAGGTGACCGTGGAGGCCAGGTCATCTGGCGCAGCACCCCATCACTCTCCTTCTTGGTCAAATAGCCCTTACACAGCCTGGAGGTGTGTTTGGGGTCATTGTCCTGTTGAAAAATAAATGATGGTCCAACTAAACGCAAACCGGATGGAATAGCATGCCGCTGCAAGATGCTGTGGTAGACATGCTGGTTGAGTATGCCTTCAATTTTGAATAAATCCCCAACAGTGTCACCAGCAAAGCACCCCCACACCATCACACCTCCTCCTCCACACCAGCACACCTGTGAAGTGAAAACCATTTCAGGTGACTACCTCTTGAAGCTCAACAAGAGAATGCCAAGAGTGTGCAAAGCAGTAATCAAAGCAAAAGGTGGCTACTTTGAAGAACCCAGAATATGACATATTTTCAGTTGTTTCATACTTTTTTGTTATGTATATAATTCCACATGTGCTAATTTATAGTTTTGATGCCTTCAGTGTGAATCTACAATTTTCATAGTCATGAAAATAAAGAAAACTCTGAATGAGGTGTGTCCAAACTTTTGGCCTGTACTGTACATCAAATTTTTATGTGTCTAGTACCTTTTATAAATTTTTTTATTACGCTTTTAATTCAGCTCACTAGTCTGAATTCCCCTCAAAGGCCTCACTGTGCCTCACTGTGGCCTCACTGTGCAGGTCTCCGCCCCTCCCTCAGTATGCTGTCTGCTCACATCTCCCCTACCATTAGCAAAACTACAACTCCCAGCTTGTCCTCACTGACAGTAGCGGGACACAAGCTGACAGTGGGAGGATTTTTCCTCCAGTTGAGAGCCCTTCGCTCACAGCTGTCAATCAAGGAAGTGTGTCCATGACGTAGGTGATGACACAATGACACAGCAGGACTAGTATTTGTCCAAGCAGGCAGGGGGACAGTGGGTTAACTGACTTTTTCAGTATGAAATACAGAAAATTTTCCAATGAAAGCGATTGAAAAACCTATTGGTTTTGCATGTTTTACAACATATCAAATGTTTTTGTATCTGACAGTGCCCATTTAAAGACCTGAACATGTGAACTCAGCCTTACCACATAGATAAATAAAAAATGTAGGGAGGTAGCTGCAACCGAAAATGTGATTGTATGGAATTCACTGCAAGATGAGTACTCACGCCAAGGTTGTGTATCCAATACAACCTTATTTACATATAGAAGAGGTGTAAATATGGATATATATATATACTGATTGCGTATTTTCTCAAATCTGGGCTTATATAGTTATATAGATGGAGGGCGACATCCAGGGCAGCGTTGACAAGCGGTGACGGGTCCGGAGCGGCGGGGACATGTGAGTATTACCTCCTATACCAGTGGTCTTCAACCTGTGGACCTCCAGATGTTGCAAAACTACAACTCCCGGCATGCTGGGAGTTGTAGTATTGCAACATCTGGAGGTCCGCGGGTTGAAGATCACTGTCTTATACTTTACATTGTATTTGGTTCAGAATGTTTTTTTTCTAGATCTTCATCCTTTAAAATTGGGTGCGTCTTATGTGCCGGAGCGTCTTATATGGCAAAAAATACGGTAATTGGTATTTTGAATACAAGTTTGGCAACAGTTGAACGCACCCTGGTTGGAAAATACTGATCTATAGCATATTAGTTTCTTCTGATGTAAATGTTTAATGAACATAACGTATGTGAACAGAATCTTTAATAAATGGTATAATGAATGCTATCTATAACTATTATTACTTTGTTGGAATTTAAGGTTTCTAAAGACTTGTATTGTTTTTGAGTCCTAGAAATGTTACAATGTAAGTACAGGAACATAATGAGAAATAGTACTTTTAAAAGCAATTATTTACTGCATTCATGGGAATTGATGGAATGGCTCAACCGATTTCCTTTAGTGGTTGAACAGTTAAATATAAAGTCAGACTATGCATAAAACACAATAAGGCATTTGTCGTCTAGACAGTAAAATAACTTGTTTTGCCCTTGAAACTCAGGAAGAAAGTGTGGGCTATTTTTGGGCATTTGCCACTTGGCTTTAAAATCTTTGCCCTTCCTATAGTACTAAGTTCAAAGATATTTCCTAATCCGCTTCAAATACAAAAATAAAAAATAAATAAAATAAATAATAATAATTATTATTATTAAAGATGAGCAAACTTTTCAAAAATTCGATTTGGCCGATTCGCCAAATTTTCCGATAAAGTTTGTTTCGTTCTGAATTTTTTTTGCGGCGAATCTATATTAAAAAAGGCTATTTCTAGCCTACATACAGCCTCTATAGGGGTATAGAACACTTTGCTGTGTTCTAAAACGCATATGGAGTGTGCTGGGTTAGTGAAATAATACTGTTATTCAGAATAACATGCAGATTACCGGCATCGCTTTTAGAATCACTGCCGCACAGCAGCACAATTACAGAGCCTGGTGGTGGCATCAGTGTCAGGAGACCATATAGTGACTGATTGACACAGCGTGGAGGTGTTGGCAGCATGAGGAGACCATATAGTGGCTGAATGGCACAGCGTGGAGGTGGTGGCAGCATGAGGACACCATATAGTGGCTGAATGACACAGCGTGGAGGTGTTGGCAGCATGAGGAGACATATAGTGGCTGAATGGCACAGCGTGGAGGTGTTGGAAGCATGAGGAAACCATATAGTGGCTGAATGACACAGCATGGACATGTTGTCAGCATGAGGAGACCATATAGTGGCTGAATGACACAGCATGAAGGTGTTGGCAGTATGAGGAGACCATATAGTGGATGAATGGCACAGCCCGGAGTTGCCAGCAGCATGAGTAGGCACTAGGCCTTCACAATCCCCAAGATTAAAAGATGAATTAAGAAATTTAAACCAAAGATTTTGGATAGCCGGTGCTACCTATGAGAAAATTTGAAATTCCCAGACCCAGGCCCAACAGCGGCATCAGTAACCCATATATTGCCTGAATGACACATCATGGAGTTGGCTGATGCACGAGTACACACCAGGGCTTCACAATCCCCCCAAAAAACACCACAATTTTAGAAATTTTTGAAAAAGATTTTGGATAGCGGGTGCTACCTATGAGAAAATTTGAAATTACCAGACCCAGGCCCCACAGCGGCATCAGTAACCCATATATTGCCTGAATGACACAGCCTGGAGTTTGCTGATGCACGAGTACACACCAGGGCTTCACAATACCCCAAAAAAACACCACAATTTTATAAATTTTTGAAAAAGATTTTGGATAGCGGGTGCTACCCATGAGAAAATTTGAAATTACCAGACCCAGGCCCCACAGCGGCATCAGTAACCCATATATTGCCTGAATGACACAGCCTGGAGTTGGCTGATGCACGAGTTCACACCAGGGCTTCACAATCCCCCCAAAAAAACACCACAATTTTAGAATTTTTCAAAAAAGATTTTGGATAGCAGGTGCTACCCATGAGAAAATTTGAAATTTTCAGACCCAGGCCCAGCAGCTCCATCATTTTTTGATTTGAAATTTAAAACAACCTTTGCGTGTCCCGGACCCTAGCGTGTGGGTGCGAAGGACCAAATCCAACAAGCCCCCACAGGGCTCATGTGGCCGTGAGATTTAGGCGCAACATCTGCATTGCCCTGACCGGCCATTGTTTCCAAGACTTCTCGCCAAGGCAAACCATGTGAAGAACAATGTGACACCGCCGTGACCTGCACACATGGTATGCTGAAGGGCCACTGAGACTTGTCCGGGCAGTGGAGGCTTAAGACACAGTGGAGGATGTGGAGGTGGAGTAGCACAGTGTCGCAGGACCAACGGGCTGACAGAGTGTAGCAGGAAGCAGCATTGAGTACACACCAGGGCTTCAGAATCCCAAAGAAAAATTTAACATTTTAAAAATAATTTTAAGAATATTTAGGACAGCGGGTGCTACATATATATTGCCTGAATGACACAGCTGGAGTACACACTAGGGCTTCACAATCACTCCAAAAAAATACAATTGTAGAAATTTATGAAGAAGACTTTTGGATAGCGAGTGCTACCTATGAGAAAATTTGAAATTCTCAGACCCAGACCCACCAGCGCCATCAGTAAACCATATATTGCCTAATTGACACAGGCTGGAGTTGGCTGATGCATGAGTACGCACCAAAGCTTCACAATCCCTAATAAAAAAGACAAACATTTTTGAGGAAAAATGTTAACGAAAATTTAGGACAGCGAGTGCTCTCTATATATTACCAGAATGATGCAGCCTGGAGTTGGCTGCAGCATGAGGAGACCATTGAAATGTGTGATTTTTTTATTTGAAATTTAAATCAAAATTTATGTCCCGGACCCCGCCGTGTGGGTACAAAGGACCTAATATCACAAGCACCCACAGGGCTCATGTGGCCGTAAGATGTAGGCGCAACGTCTCCATAGCCCTGACCGGCCATTTTTGGTTTTTGTACCTTTGTTTAAGAACAAGCGCATATCCAAGAGTCCAGAAGACTCTATAATGCAGGACGGTGGACCACCAAAAGACATTCTTCTATAAAATAATTTTTTATGAAATAAAGAAGCAGAGTTCATCCCTCTGCGGATTTTTTTTTGAAAATTTTACTTAAAAAATCACACGCAACAATTGTTTAATGGTGTAATGGTTATTATTGTGGAAAGTTCAAGTTTATTACTGTGATAATTATCAGAAAATTTGAAAAAAAAACGCTACCCAAGAGTGTTTAAAAACCCCATACATTGCAACATAAATGTTGAAATTTAAATTAAGCATGTATGTATGTATTTCAAAAATCCTAAAATTAAAGGCCCAAGCCCAGAAGCATCATGAAGTCAAGTAGTTCCTGAAAGACACAGGAGCAGTCAGGAGTAGGCATCAGCAGTACACAAGAGGCTTTAATAACCCCTTACATTGCACGATCACTCCCGAGATCGAGCAATAACAGGTGTGTTATGCCCTCAGATGTCTGGGGCTGCACGCGTGCTACACTGAACGGACCAGCGTGTGTCTATCTTTCACCGACAGGTGCGGGTAACCCGCTGAACCCCGTTCGCAATAGGGATCAGGGATTGCAATTATTTGCCAGGAAAGAAGAATCACAACTAAGCACGGGTCATAAGCTCGGGTTCATTAAGTCCCTGCCCTTTGTACACACCGCATGTCTCTACTACCGATTGGATGGTTTAGTGAGGTCCTCGGATCGGCCCCGGTGGGGTAGGAGAAGGCCCTAGCAGAGGGCCGAGAATTTAAAGATCATAGTTGAAATTTGCATTAACCCCTTAAGGACCAGGCCAATTTCCACTGTAGGACCAGAGCGTTTTTTGCACATCTGACCACTTTCACTTTAAGCATTAATAACTCTGGGATGCTTTTACCTTTCATTCTGATTCTGAGATGGTTTTTTCGTGACATATTCTACTTTATGTTAGTGGTAAATTTTTGTCGATACTTGCATCATTTCATGGTGAAAAATTAAAAAATTTGATGAAAAAATTGAAAATTTAGCATGTTTCTACCTTTGAAGCTCTCTGCTTGTAAGGAAAATGAATATTCCAAATAAATTATATCTTGATTCACATATACAATCTGTCAACTTTATATTTGCATCATAAAGTTGACATGTTTTTACTTTTGGAAGACATCAGAGGGCTTCAAAGTATAGCAGCAATTTCCCAATTTTTCACAACATTTTCAAAAGCGGAATTTTTCAGGGACCAGTTCAGTTTTGAAGCAAATTTGAAGGGCCTTCTTATTAGAAATACCCCACAAATGACCCCATTATAAAAAGTGCACCCCTCAAAGTATTCAAAATGACATTCAGTAAGTGTGTTAACCCTTTAGGTGTTTCACAGGAATAGCAGCAAAGTGAAGGAGAAAATTCAAAATCTTACATTTTTACACTTGCATATTTTTGTAAACCCAGTTCTTGAATTTTTACAAGGGGTAAAAGGAGAGAAATCTTCCTAAAATTTGTAACCCAATTTCCCTCGAGTAAGGAAATACCTCATATGTGTATGTTAAGTGTTCGGCGGGAGCAGTAGAGGGCTCAGAAGGGAAGGAGCGACAGTGGGATTTTGGAGAGTGAGTTTTTCTGAAATGGTTTTTGGGGGGCATGACCCATTTAGGAATCCCCTATGGTGTCAGGGCAGCAAAAAAACACATGGCATACTATTCTGGAAACTACACCCCTCAAGGAACTTAACAATGGGTCCGCTGAGCCTTAACACCCCACAGGTTTTTGACGACTTTTCGTTAAAGTTGGATGTGTAAATGAAAAAAATTTTTTTTTTCACTAAAATGCAGTTTTTTCACCAAATTTTACATTTTTACAAGCGGTAATAGGAGAAAATGCCCCCCAAAATTTGTAACCCTATCTCTTCTGAGTATGAAAATAACCCATGTGTGGGCGTCAAGTGCACTGCGGGCGCACCACAATGCTCAGAAGAGAAGGAGTCACATTTGGCTTTTGGAAAGCACATTTTGCTGAAATGGATTTTGGGGGGCATGTCCCATTTAGGAAGCCCCTATGGTGCCAGAACAGCAAAAAAAAAAAAAACATGGCCTACTATTTTGGAAACTACACCCCTCAAGGAACGTAACAAGGGGTCCGCTGAGCCTTAACACCCCACAGATGTTTGACGACTTTTCGTTAAAGTTGGATGTGTACATGATTTTTTTTTTTTTTTTTTTTACAAAAGTGCTGGTTTCCCACCAAATTTGAAATGTTTACAAGGGGTAATAGGAGAAAATGCCCCCCAAGATTTGTAACTCCATCTCTTCTGAGTATGAAAATACCCCATGTGTGGACGTCAAGTGCACTGCGTCAAATGCACATTTTGCTGAAATGGATTTTGGGGGGAAGCCCCTATGGTGCCAGAACAGCAAAAAAAAACAAAAAAAAAAAAAAACACATGGCCTACTATTTTAGAAACTACACCCCTCAAGGAACGTAACAAGGGGTCCGCTGAGCCTTAACACCCCACAGGTGTTTGACGACTTTTCGTTAAAGTTGGATGTGTAAATGAAAAAAAAAAAAATATTCACTAAAATGCTGGTTTTCCCCCAAATTTTACATTTTTACAAGGGGTAATATGAGAAAATGCCCCCAAAAATTTGTAACCCCATCTCTTCTGAGTATAAAAATACTCCATGTGTGGGCGTCAAGTGTACTGCGGGCGCACTACAATGCTCAGAAGAGAAGGAGTCACATTTGGCTTTTGGAAAGCACATTTTGCTGAAATGGATTTTGGGGGGCATGTCCCATTTAGGAAGCCCCTATGGTGCCAGAACAGCAAAAAAAAAAAAAAAAAAAAAAAACACATGGCCTACTATTTCGGAAACTACATGCCTCAAGGAACATAACAAGGGGTACAGTGAGTCTTAACACCCCACAGGTGTTTGATAAATATTCATGAAGTGGGATGTGAAAATGAAAAATGTGATTTTTTTTACACTAAAATGCTGGGGTTACCCCAAATTTTTCATTTTCACAAGTGGTAAAAGGAGAAAATGTCATTGTAAATGTGTAAATACATTTCTTTGGAGAAAGGACATACCTCAAGTCTGGGCGTAAACAGCATGCCCACCGGTCTCAGAGGAGCAGGTCGCATTCAGGGGTCTTGAGCTTCTGCGTTGCGGCCTATGGAGCCAGAACAGTGGGACCCCCCCTCAAGGGGCATTACATGGGGTAAATAACTGGGGTACACTAAATAACTAAAATGGGGTACAGTGGGACATAAAATTATAAAACAGGTTATGTTCCCAGAATGATGACCCAGAGCATAGCCAAAACTAAAAAATATGCCCACCCCAAACCCTGTGCTCTGAATCATCATTCTGGGAATGTGACGTGTGTGGCCGTCCCTAACCTGTTGCCTCAAATGCGCACCCCGCTCAGGTGGAGAGAGAGCGCTGCGCATTTGAGGTAACAAAAAAAGTCCCCGATGATAGTGACTCAGTGACCCATGACCCAGAGAAAAAAATACCCCCAGAGGTCTTATCAGTTTTTTTTTTTTAGATGAGTTTTTTTGGGCAATTTAGTGGTTTATGAAGTTAAAATTTGGAATGTACTCTGGACTTGGTACATTGGGGTCAAATTATGGAAAATTAAAATGAAGAGGGAAAATTTAGTGCTGCATGGAAGTGTGATACTCCCTGAAGCAGTTTTTAATGCAGAGGCCCGGATGATCAGGGCAAGTGTCACATTGAGTGGTGGTATCCTTCCGTATCCCCCTCCTGTTACACACTCTGCATTTTTTCTGGGATCGTCCCTTCTTTCCAGTGTGGGGGACCTCACCTGGAAAGTGTTGGCCTGGGATGATCCTGGCACCTATTACTCCAGTTCCTTGGGAAGTCCGGCCTGCTCTTTCTCAGTCGCCAAAGATCAGGACCTTTAGGACTTCTTCTTGGAACTGGAGGAATGTCCCTGTGTTGCCAGTGTACTGGGACAGTACAAAAGCATTGTACATGGCAACCTGTACCAAGTAGACCGCAACTTTTTTGTACCATGCCCGTGTTTTCCGCATGGCCATGTATGGCTTGAGATCAACTCCCCCCATATACCGATAGTAGTCCAGAATACAATCGGGCTTGAGGACCGGTGTTGTGGTATCTCGCACAGAGACAGGTGAGCTGCCGTTACCATGAATAGTGGTCAGCATAAGGACATCCCTCTTATCCTTATACCTGACCAGCAACAGGTTTTCATTGGTAAGGGCACGGGACTCACCCTTGGGCATAGGTGTCTGCAGAAAATTTAGAGGGAGGCCTCTCTGGTTTTTCCGCACGGTCCCACAAGCGGAAGTGGATCTGGCGGCAAGGGATGTGAATAGAGAGATGCTGGTATAGAAGTTGTCCACGTACACGTGGTAACCCTTATCCAGCAATGGGTGCACAAGCTCACAAACGATTTTCCCGCTAACACCCAGAGTGGGGGAACAATCTGGGGGTTCAATACGGGAATCTCATCCCTCATACACCATAAACTTGAGAGTGTACTGTCACAAAGTTTATAGAGCTTCACGCCATACCGCGCCCGCTTCGAGGGAATATACTGGCGGAAGTTGAGTCTCCCCTTAAAACTGATAAGAGACTCATCGACCGAGAGCTCCCTGAGGGGTATGTACGCCTCCAAAAATTTGGCCCCAAAGTGAACTATGACCGGCCTCACTTTGTAAAGCCGGTCATAGGTGGGATCACCTCGGGGTGCACATGCCTCATTATGTGCATAATGCAGGCATTTCCGAATGGCCTCAAACTGCCTCTGTGCCATGACCATACTGTAAAGCGGGGGTGGTGGGTGTGTGTATGTGTGTGGGGGGGGTGAGTATGTAGTGTGCGCGATTGGTGTAACTGTAACTGTATGGGGGGAAAAAAAGCGCTGCGGGCAAAAAAAAATGGGGGGGCCAAATGCAGCGCCCTGAACCCCTAATAGGGCCCGGGTCACACTAAAAAAATTGTGGCGGACCCTTTAGGTCCTATTAGGGGGTCAGGAGCGGAAAAACTTTTTAAAACTTTTTTTTAAACTTTTTTTTTACTTTACTTTACTGGTTAACCCTACCTGTCCCTGGGGCTGTACTCTCTCCCTGCTCTAAGGGGGGTCGTCCTCTGTGAGGGGCTCCGATCTTCACAGAGGGGGGGTCTCTGGCTCCTTCTCGCAGCTCTGCCCGCTGAATGAACTCAGGGGACTAGCAGAGTCGCGAGAAGGGGCCGTTAAACCCTCCCCTGCCGGTTGCTATTGGCCAGACGATCGTCCGGCCAATAGCAGCGTTCCTGGGGGGGTGATGAAATCGCAACCTCCCCATAGATACAGAGGGTGATAGGGGGTGTATTCTACACCCCCGATCACCTTGTATCTCCGGGTCAGCGGGTCACACGTGACCCGCATCACCGGAATAGCTGAAAATCGCAAGTGTGAATTCACTTGCGATTTTCGGCGATCGCCTACATGGGGGGTCTGATGACCCCCCTGGGCATTGGCGCAGGGTGCCTGCTGATCGATATCAGCAGTCACCCCGGTCCGCGGCAGGGACCGAAATTCCCACTGGCGTATTCCCACGGGCGACACAGAATGAGTCAGGAGCAGTCATTCGCAGTACCCAAGAGGGTTTCATAACCATCCCCTTACATTTAAAGATGAATGTTGAAATTTGCATTAAGCATATATTTAGCTACTGCTAAACATCCAAAAATTAAAGGCCCAAGGCCAGAAGCATCAGTGAGGCAAGTAATTTCTGAAAGACACAGGATGAGCCAGGAGCAGGCAATCGCAGTACCCAAGAGGGTTTCATAACCAACCCCTTACATTTAAAGATGAATGTTGAAATTTGCATTAAGCATGTATTTAGCTACTGCTAAACATCCAAAAATTTAAGGCCCAAGGCCTGAGGGCAGGGAGGCAAGTAGTTCCTGAAAGACACAGAATGAGTATGGAGCAGGCATTCGCAGCACCCAAGAGGTTTTCATAACCCCTTACATTTAAAGATCAATGTTGACATTTGCACTAAGCATATATTTAGCTACTGCTAAACATCCAAAAATTAAAGGCCGAAGGCCAGAAGCATCAGTGAGGCAAGTAGTTCCTGAAAGACACAGGATGAGCTAGGAGCCGGCAATGGCAGTACCAAAGCGGGTTTCATAACCCTAATTGATAACCCAAGAGGGTTTCATAACCAACCATAATTGGGAAATGTTGGTGTAGCAGCATGGTCAATCTACTCTGAGGCATCTGGCATTGGTGGCTGGAAATCCCGGCTGATCCATCCCTGATTCATCTTGACAAACGTCAGTCTCTCCACATTTTTAGTGGACAGACGAGTTCGCCTTGGGGTGACTATGGCCCCAGCCGCACTAAACACCCGCTCTGATGGCACACTACTGGCTGGGCAGGACAGCTTTTCCAGGGCAAACTCTGCTAGTTGTGGCCATAAATCAAGTTTGGCTGCCCAGAAGTCCAGCGGATCTTCAATGGTTGTTGGCATGGCCATGTCAAGATATGCCACCACCTGCTGGTTCAGGTCCTGCTCCATGTCTACCTGCTGCTGATGAGTTGCTTCACTATGCGGGGGAAGAAAGCCAACTGACTACGTAGAATCTCTCTGTAGCAGGTCAGTTTGTCCTCCCTCTCAGTGGGTGTAAAAAAGACCCCCATTTGGGGCAGGTAGCGAGGGTTTAATAAGGTGGAGATCCATAAGTCCTCCCGCTGACGAATTTTGACAATTTGGGGGTCACTACGCAAGCAACTGAGCATGCATCATGCCATTTGTGCCAGTGACTCGGAGGGACTACCTGCCTCCATCTCCACTGCATACTGCCACGGTGTGTCTGGGTCCTCTGTCTCAACCTCCTCATAACCCTCCAGCTCCTCTGGCTGCTCCTTGTCACGATTCGGCTGGCTGGAGGTGGATCCTCTGTGCCAGAGAGGGATTGGCGTGGACCGTGTCGGTGGACCGGTTCTAAGTTGCTACTGGTATTCACCAGGGCCCGCCGCAAAGCGGGATGGTCTTGCAGCGGCGGTAGCAACCTGGTCGTATCCACCGGCAACGGCTCAACCTCTCTGACTGCTGAGATAAGCGCGGTACAAGGGAGTAGACAAGAGCAAGGTCGGACGTAGCAGAAGGTCAGGGCAGGCAGCAAGGATCGTAGTCAGGGGCAACGGCAGGAGGTCTGGAACACAGGCTAGGAACACACAAGGAAACGCTTTCACTGGCACAATGGCAACAAGATCCGGCAAGGGAGTGCAGGGGAAGTGAGGTATAAGTAGGGAAGTGCACAGGTGAAGGTACTGATTAAAACCTCATGCGCCAATCAGTGGCGCACCGGCCCTCTAAATCGCAAAGACCAGGCGCGCGCGCGCCCCAAGGAGCGGGGCCGCGCGTGCCGGGACAGCACAGACGGGGAACGGGTCTGGTAAGCGAGTCGGGATGCGCATCGCGAGCAGGCGCGTCCCGCATCGCGAATCGCATCTCGGCTGGGAACATTATCGCAGCGCACCCGGTCGGCAGGTCTGACCGGGGCGCTGCGAATAGGAGAACGCTGTGAGCGCTCCGGGGAGGAGCGGGGACCAGGAGCGCTCGGCGTAACACTCCTGCTACTCCTCTCCTGTCCGAAGACTAGAAACACCGGCCATCTCATCCAACCTAAACTGTGCTCCCCTCTGCCCCTCATCATCCTCCTCCTCCAGTTCAGCCCCCACAGGGCTCATGTAGCTTTGAGATGTAGGCGCAATGTCTCCATTGCCGTGACCAGCGATGGTTTCAATCATTTGTTGTAGGAAATGTAGGAGTGGAATTACGTCGTTCATGGCGTAATCCAGGCGACTCACAAATAATGTGGCTTCCTCAAAGGGCCTCAGCAAACGGCAGGCGTCACGTATGAGCTGCCACTGGTTTACATTGAAGTTACACAGGGGAGTACACCTATCTGCTTTTATCATCAAGAAATCGGTGATGGCTTTTCTTTGTTCGTATAGTCTGTCCAACATATGGAGGGTGGAATTCCAACGGGTGGCCACGTCACAAATAAGACTATGTTGTGGGATACCGTTCTGACGCTGCAGCTCAAGGAAGGTGTGCATGGTGGTGTACGAGTGGCTGAAGTGCATGCACAGTTTCCTTGCCATTTTCAGGATGTTTTGCAAATGGGGTGAAGACTTGAGGAAGTGCTTGACAACCAGATTCAACACGTGTGCCATGCAGGGCGCATGTTTCACACTTCCTTGTCGCAGCGCAGACATGATGTTCTTCCCGTTGTCGGTCACCATGGTTCCCATTTTCAGATTTCGTGGAGTAAGCCATACTCAGATTTCTTTACGAATGAACTTTAGCAGTTCCTCCCCTGTGTGACTCCGTTCGCCAAGGCAAACCATGTGAAGAACAGCTTGACACCACCGTGCCCTACACACATGGTACGATGAAGGGCCACCAAGATTTGGACGTGCAGTGGAGGCCGAGGACACGGTGGAGAATGAAGAGGCGGTGTCGCACACTGTAACAGGACCAAGTGCCTGGGAGCGAGAGCGTGGAGGAGGAAGCGGTGTGACCTGTTAAAGTTGCTTTAGTGGCTGTGCAGGAACCACATTTACCCAGTGGGCCGTAAAAGACAAGTATTGTCCCTGCCCGTAGTTACAGCTCCACACGTCGGCGCTGCCGTGCACTTTTGAACACACCGACAGGCTCAAGGACTGGCCCACCTTCTCTTGTACAAACTTATGCAGGTCTGGTACTCCCTTCTTCGCAAAGAAATGATGGCTTGGGACTCTCCACCTCAGCTCGGCACAAGCCATCAATTCTCTGAAAGGTGCAGAGTCCACCACTTGAAAAGGGAGGGACTGCAACACCAGCAAATTGGACAGGACAGGACAGGACATTCAACTTCTGTGCCATTGGATGAGTGGGCGCATACTGTTGTCTCTTGGACATGGCTTCGCCGATGGATTGTTGGCGGAATGGCTGACTAAAAGCGGGAGAAGCAGGAGCGACAGAAGGAGGGTTTGACACACAGCTCCCTTCAGCTGAGGTGGTGGAGCCTTGGCTGGATGAAGGAGGGAGCGGATGGCCACTGGGTGATGCAGCAGGCTGGACCACTACATCGGAGCCACGGTTCTCCCAGGCCGCTTTATGGTGGCGAAGCATGTGTTGACGCAGGGCTGTGGTGCCGACATTGGGACCGTGGCCACGCTTCACCTTCTGCCGACAGATCTTGAATGTGGCCACGTGAGCCTCCTCCCGATGCCTTATGAAAAACTTCCACACCACCGAGTAGCTGATTTTCCCACCCACAGTCCGCACTAATTGACTGCTACTGGCGCCGTCTCCAGGAACCCCTGTTCCACTACCTCCCGGAAAGGTAGGCTGCCGCGAAGCAGGTGGTCTCCCCCGGGCATGCTTGGCTCCTGAATTTCCACTACTGCCACCACACTGACTGCCAACCGTGCTACCGCCTTGCTGCCTCAAGGGCAACCTGCAACTCTCTTCTCCTGTTGATGATGATGCCCCTTCTGCACCCGGCTCCCAATTGCGATCGGCTTCATCATCATCAACAGTTGTATGCACGTCACTGATGTCCTCCTCAGGTTCCCCAACAGTGTCTGCTTCAGGACCCTGAACACTTGCAACACCGCCTCCCACGTCACTCTCCGCATCACTACTTGGCCCCTAGCGGAGCAAGAGGTGCATGTCTCCTCCCCTTCTTGGCTGTCCAGTAGCTGCTGACTGTCCTCTATTAGATTGTCCTCAGTAAATAGTGGAGCTGAACCCACAGCATAAGATACTTCTTTAGGAAAGGGAACAGCATAGGACAAAGGCAATGGGAGGACAGGGACTGCTCCCGGGCCATGCCAACTGAGGGTTGTGTCTGAGGAACCCACCGACTGTTGACTGGGGGTGTCAGATGTCACTTGTGATGATGTGGATGAGCGTGTTAACCAATTAACAACGGCAGATGGGTTGCTGGTGGAGACATGATCGCTGGTTGATAACAGGAGCTCAGGCCTCTCTCTGCGACTCCTGTTGCCACTCGCCCCTAGTTGCTGCCAACTCTGCCTGAAGTATTTAGGCCTCTGCCACTCCTCTGTGCATGTCCTGGCACTTCTCTGCCTGACATACTTAGTGTGTTTATGAGGGTATTACAATACGCTACACTACTCTTTAAACAGTTTTTGTCTAGAACAGCAGCAGGTGATTACTTACGGCTGTCCTTTGACAGTATGTAGGCTGTTGACAGATTAACAGGTACTAGATGGTAAAATACTTGGATGTACCTATGCGGTATGCACTGATGAGGGAAGTAATATGCGTAACTATGCGCAGAAAAAAAATCTGTATTTTTGAAAAACACCAGCCCGTGGATACTATGGTTTGGACTTTGACGGTATGCAGCACCTTGACAGCTTAACAGGTGCTAAATGGTACAATACTTGGATGTGCCTATGTGGTATGCACTGATGAGGGCAGTAATATGCCTAACTATTAGCAGAAAAAACTCTGTATTTTTGTAAAACACCAGCCGATCGATACTATTGTTTGGACTTTGACGATATGGAGCACCTTTACAGATTAACAGATAGTAAATGGTACAATACTTGGATGTACCTAGGCGGTATGCACTGATGAGGGCAGTAATATGCGTAACTATGCGCAGAAAAAACTCTGTATTTTTTATATAACACCAGCCGGTGGATACTATTGTTTGGACTTTGACGGTATGGAGCACCTTGACAGCTTAACAGATACTAAATGGTACAATACTTGGATGTACCTATGCGGTATGCACTGATGAGGGCAGTAATATGCGTAACTATGCGCAGAAAAAAAATCTGTATTTTTGTAAAACACCAGCCGGTGGATACTATTGTTTGGACTTTGACGGTTTGGAGCACCTTGACAGATTAACCTTGACATATTAACAATACTTGGATGTACCTATGCGATATGCACTGATGAGGGCAGTAATATGCCTAACTATGACGGTATGGTGCTCCTTGACAGCTTAACAGGTACTAAATGGTACAATATTTGGATGTACCTATGCGGTATGCACTGATGAGGGCAGTAATATGCCTAACTATACGCAGAAAAAAATCTGTATTTTTGTAAAACATCAGCCGGTGGATACTATTGTTTGGACTTTGATGGTATGGAGCACCTTGACAGATTAACAGGTAGTAAATCGTGCAATACTTGGATGTACCTATGCGGTATGCACTGATGAGGGCAGTAATATGCCTAACTATACGGAGAAAAAAACTCTGTATTTTTGTAAAACACCAGCCGGTGGATACTATTGTTTGGACTTTGACGGTTTGGAGCACCTTGACAGATTAACAGGTACTAAATGTTACAATACTTGGATGTACCTATGCGGTATGCACTGATGAGGGCAGTAACATGCCTAACTATTAGCAGAAAAAACTCTGTATTTTTGTAAAACACCAGCCGGTGGATACTATTGTTTGGACTTTGACGGTATGGAGCACCTTGACAGCTTAACAGGTACTAAATGGTACAATAATTGGATGTACCTATGCGGTATGCACTGATGAGGGCAGTAATATGCGTAACTATACACAGAAAAAACTATTTAAAAAAAGAAAACAGCCGGTGAATTCTATTGTTTGGACTTTCACAGTATGTGCCTTGACAGATTAACAGGTACAAAATGGTACAAATGCACTACAGTCCACTGAAAAATCACCTATTTCTGAACAGCAGCAGGACCCAACAGTGCAGCACCACAAAAAAAGGGATTAAACCCTAAATTGCACTCTGTCACACAATTCTGAGCAGCAGAAGATTTGTGGAGCAAATAAACTCAATTGGGCTGAAAAATGAGGAGATAAGATGCTTTAGAAAGTTCAGGCAGCTTGGAGATCTGTATGAGGCAGCTGACAGCTATCTGCCCCTCTCTGCTGCAATGCTCAATAACGTGAATAGGAGGTTTAGCTATCAATGATCCTTCTCAGTGTAACAGCACAGCACTCTGCACTCCTGCCTTAATGCTGATGTGACTAGCAGTTGCAGTGTAACGCTGTGGTATGAGCTATTCACACACACACAGTCCCGTCCTCTCCATCTGAGTGCATAGATGAAATGAAGAGAGGCAAGATGGCCGCCGATTATATAGGGACTGTGACATCACAGGGGTCAGTGAACACCGATAGGCTGCACCTCACATGTGATTCAGGGTCAGCCTGCCTACCTTCATTCTCGCCGCTGTTTCCCGCCCTCCCATAATCCCCTGCCCCATGTACTCACATGTGGATCCGCCATCTTAGGTCTCCAATAGCCTTAAATGCTGTAAAATGGAGTTTAATTAAGCGATTTGCGCGTTAGAATAGCGGCGATATTCGCATTCGTTGCTCATCTCTAATTATTATTATAATTTCCTGTTCTCTATGTAACGTTAAACATGACTTCAACAGTATTTCAATGGCCCTTGACTTTTGCTTTACATCTATGTTTATAGAATGACTGGTATCAACATTACTGCTGCACTAAGTTCATTGTGCAATTTATACTACTTGATGCCCCTCTGTTTCAGTGTTTTTGTCATTGTGTAAAATGTTATTTTAACCCCTTGAGGACACAGCCAATTTTCCTTTTTTCTCTTTGCATTTAAAAAACAAAATCAAAGAGTCAGGCTCCTGCGTTCACTTCATAGACAGTAAACACTTTCGGGCATACATGCACGCTCTGTGTCGTTTAAGGGTTATAGGTTATCCAGGATGAGAAAAACAAAGCTACTTTTTTTTCCAAAAACAGCACCAAACCTGTTCTTAGGTTGTGTGTGGTATTGCAGCATTGAAGTAAATGGAACTAAGTTATAATACCACACATAACCTGAGGACAGGTGTGGTGTGGAAGAAATTGGCTTTGTTTTTATATTCCTAAATAATACATTATAAATAGGAGAACAAAGCCCATCATGACCAAAAACATATCTATTCAAGATGTCTACTTTATTGCTTTAAGGAGGTGACAATAAAGGGAGAGCTTACTATATCATCAAGATTTTCAGCTTATTTTCTAGATTTCAGAGTAATTTCCTAGATTTCATATTACCGTTTCACTATCCACTATGTCACCTACATTTTTGAGATGACAAACAACTTTATTTATTTAGTTCTTATTTACTAATGATATATTTAACCCCTTAAGGACATAGCGTTTTTCCGTTCTTGCACTTTCGTTTTTTCCTCCTTACCTTACGTTTAAAATTGTCATCTTCTGACCCCTATAACTTTTTTAATTGTCTGCACATGGGGCAGTATGAGTGCTCATTTTTTGCATCTTGATCTGAAGTTTTTATTGGTACCATTTATGTTTTGATCGGACATTTTGATCGCTTTTATAAATTTTTTTAATGGTATAAAATGTCACCTAAAATACCCTATTTTTGGAATTTTTTTTGTGCGTACGTCATTGACTGTGTGGTTTAATTAACAATACATTTTTATAGTTTGGATGTTTACACATGCGGCAATACCACATATTTTTATTTGTATTAACACAGTTTTTTTTAATGAGAAAAGGGGGTGATTCAAACTTTTATTAAGGGAGGGGTTCAATCATCTTTATTAACTTTTTTTTTCACTTTTTTTTGCAATGTTATAGCCCCCATAGGGGACTATAACATGATTATACAGATTGCAGGCACTGATCAATGCATTGCCATAGCATAGAATTGATCAGTGTTATCGCCGCTTGACTGATCCTGCCTGGATCTCAGGCAAAGAGCAGTCATTCGGCAGTTGGATGCAGAGGAGGCAGGTAAGGGACCCTCCTTGTGCATCCTAGCTGATCGGGACACCGCGGTGGTCCTGATCAGCCCGACTGAGCTTCAGGGAAGCTTTCACTTTCACTTTAGATGCGGTGATCAACTTTGATCGCCGCGTCTAAAGAGTTAAAGTGGTACTCCGGTGAAAACCTTTTTTCTTTTAAATCAACTGGTGGCAGAAAGTTAAACATATTTGTAAATTACTTCTATTAAAAAATCGTAATCCTTCTAGTACTTATTAGCTGCTGAATGCTACAGAGGAAATTCCTTTCTTTTTGGAACACTGATGACATCACGAGCACAGTGCTCTCTGCTGACATCTCTGTCCATTTTAGCAACCATGCATAGTAGATGCATAGTAGATGTATGCTAAGGGCAGCATGGTGGCTCAGTGGTTAGCACTGCTGCCTTGCAGTGCTGGGGACTTGGGTTCAAATCCCACTAAGGGCAACAATAAATAAAGCGTTATTATTATTATAATAACGTCAGCAGAGAGAACTGTGCTCGTGATGTCATCAGAGAGCATTCCAAAAAGCTAATTGCATTTTGGGGCAAGGGTTTAAAAAACATATTTGCATTAATTTCCCTTCCTTTTTGCATTGGTATTTGATTCTTTTTCATATCAAAATATTTACCCTTTTTATAACTATTTTTATTTTTTTTATGAAAGGGAAACTGACAGCTTATACACCCTGTACCTCTAGAATAGTGGTGCCGATCTGGGTAAATTGTACATTATTGTAATCTGGTTCACCATATCTATAACCCTGTTTTATTGGATTTAGTGGGGATGAACTGGGTTACATTGATGTACAACCCAGATCAACAACACCATTCTGGGGATACAGGCTGTATTACTACAACATAAATGCCCCCGTGGGAAGTCACAATTAAACACCACAAATCCTACACAGAGGATCACTAATACCCGAACTGTACCCTACCGTAAAACTTCACTTTTATTGATATTTATTAAAAAGTATAACAAAAAAAAAAAACATTTAAAAATACCAGTCACCAGACTTACTGTAGTGAAAATGTGTCACTATAACATAGTAGGGTATCCGCTCTTAGGGTGCATTCACACTGAGCAAATCAAGAGGAATTCACGCCAAAAAATTTACGGGCGGAAAAAACTATTTTATTTTTTTGGGAAATTTGCGCGGAATTGCGCACGGAAATGGGGGAGAAAGAAGTGAAGGGTTTTTCAGCCATTTCCGGGCAAATTCCGCCCGACATCTAATTTTTTTTTACCATTGACTTTACCATTGACTTCTATTGATTACTGCTAGCGGATTCCGCTTGAAGAATGAACATGTTCTTTCTTCAAGCGGAAACGAATTCAGCGTCGGAATTCCGCTAGCAGAATTTCCGCAGTTTGAACAGGACAGCGGAAAAAACATTAAAGTCAATGGGCGGAGGAGATGTGAATTAATTTGGAGCGGAGAATTCAAGAGGAATTACTCAAGTAAATTCCTCTTGAATTACTCAGTGTGAACGCACCCTTAGGCTTTAGGGCTAACTGATTTACACCATAGGTACTGTTGATGGCTGCAATCCTACTAATAGTTTTAAAAAAATTACTAGTGACACAGGCTTATTGAAAACTCAAATGTAGTCCCCCAGAGCTCCTCAGTGCTTCATAAGAGGTCTAGGCTAATGGCTATTAAAATGCAGACTATTTGGGCTTGGGATGACCACCGTGACATCATTTTTACAGATCCAATCACATGTTGTACCTATGTTGAACATCAAATCACTCCTATTGTAGACCTCAGTCAATAACATGTGTTGACAGACAGCTCATACCGCCAGTCACTCATACTGTTTATCTCTTCAGAAAACACTCCTCCTCTTTGCCTTCTGCCTATAACTATGTTGGATACTTACCACCCAGTTAATACACCAATCAGAGATATGCACCGGTACAACCCATGCAGTTAGCGGAATGACGTGCACCCAACAATCACGTCACCCCCCTTGACCCTGAGCTCTGAGCTCCTCTGCCGACTATTTGCGTATGGGCAAAAAGATCTCATTAATGTGTTTGGAAGGACTCGCCGGCGGCATTCATCTTATGACATATATATAGAGATCTTATGAAATATATAGAAATAACCTGGCTCTACCTCCTACACCTGCATGAAGTATTAGGCACCGATAGGGAGATACATTTAGATGCTGATAAACATGGAGAACTATTTTATTTATTTAATTCATACATCTGGAGTGGATATTATTCTCATAAATTGTTCTTAGAGACTTATGGCTCAGCTCCGATGTTGCTCTGCATCATATGAATACTGAGAGGCTGAGAGGCCTTAAATGGCCCCCAAGGCAGCAGAACAGAATGCTTGAGCGTCACCAGAAATGGGAACTACTGAACTTCCACCCAGAGAGAAGACAGAAGAGTAAGCCACAAAGCCGAGATAGGCAAAGACACTATATTATGAAGTTATATAACTTTGGTTTTAGGAGTTAAACTTCAGTAAATGCTTGGCACAAGATAACCCCTTTAATTTTTGTTCCAGATTCACTTTTCCCCTAACCACCACAGTGTGAAAAGGAAAACTGTATGTAGTTGTGGGACATATGGGCGACAATTCCTTTGCTACTTTTAGGTTCACTTTTAATGCATATTATCCAGCAACAGGCTAGAACATTTAGCCCTCACATGAAAATGTCTTATGTTAAAAGACTTAACAGAGAACTGTATCCTTATGCCAAGAGAAAATAATCCACGTTAGTCAGGTTAGTCCATGCTGTGAAGTTTAGCCACATAATTCAGTCTCCACATTGAATGTGCTGATGTATGTACGGGGAATCATATTCTGTTTGTGGTTTTGGAGACTGTCTTCTACCTGGCTGTGGAAGCTGTCTGTCCTGGAAGCAGCAAGGAGCAGTTTATAGATTGGGATTGGTTACAAATTAATGTGTTTCTATCTGCAGTTTTCATTAGATAATTTATCTCACAGGAACAGTAGATATGCAGTAAATGGTAATAAAAAGTAAATATAAAACTTTAATTCCATGTAATCTATCTATATATATATATATATATATATATATATATATATATATATATATATATAAAACTCAATGTGTGTGTGTGTATGTATGTATGTATGTATGTATGCATGTTATGTATGTTCCACAAAAACTTCCAAAAGGCTAAAGATATTAACATGAAACTTGGCACACTTGTTACTTATATGTCAACAACAAACATAGGATAGGTGATTTAACCCTTACTCACCCCCATTTCCCAGGAGTGGGGTTTATGTTTAAAGTCCCATACAAGTCAATGGGAAATATATGTTACTGCATAACTTCCAAACGGCTGGAGATATTTCGATAATACACTACTTGGTCACATGTTACTTATATGTCCTCTTAAAATATAGGATAGTTAATTTAACCCTTAACTACCCCCATTTGTGAGGGTCGGGGTTTTTGTTTAACGTCGCATGCAAATCAATGGGAAATGTATGTTCTCACATAATATCCGTACGGCTGGAGATATTTCAATACCAGGTACACATATTACAGGTCGGGATATGAGGACGCGATGGGAGGTCGACATAGCAGGTTGAGATAGGAGGACGGGATGGTAGGGATAGGAGGTTGAGATAGGAGGTCAAGATAGGAGGACGGGATAGGAGGACAAGATAGGAGGACGGGATAGGAGGACGGGATAGGAGGTCGGGATAGGAGGTCAGGATAGGAGGTCGGGATAGGAAGTCGGTATAGGAGGTTGGGATAGGAGGTCGGGATAGGAGGACGGGATAGGAGGACGGGATAGGAGGTCGAGATAGGAGGTCGGGATAGGAGGACGGGATAGGAGGACGGGATAGGAGGATGGGATAGGAGGTTAGGATATGAGGACGAGAAAGGAGGATGGGATAGGAGGAAGGGATAGGAGGTCGGAATATGAGGACGAGAAAGGAGGATGGGATAGGAGGACGGGATAGGAGGACGGGATAGGAGGATGGGATAGCAGGTTGGGATATGAGGAAGAGAAAGGAGCACGAGATAGGAGGATGGGCTAGGAGGTCGGGATAGGAGGTCGGAATAGGAAGACGGAATAGGAGCACCAGATAGGAGGACGGGATAGGAGGTAGGGATAGGAGGTCGGGATAGGAGGTTGGGGTATGAGGACGGGATATGAGGTTGGAATATGACAACAATATATGAGGTCGGGATATGAAGTCAAAAGCTTCCTCCTTTGTTGATTTTCCTCCCCAACAAGGATGAGGAAGGAAAAACCAGGCAACGCCGGGTATTCAGCTAGTAAATATATTAGATATGAATATAGGATGGAAAAAAAATTTGATGCACAACATTTGCAATTGCAAAATACTGTAAGTCTGTGTTTTCATTTGGCAGTTTGTTTGGAAAATTGTCACTGCAGTTTTTGAGCCGGAAGTGGATCCATGAGGAATGAGACGTCCTTCCTTTATATGTCCTATTTCTTTTGAATCCACTTCTGGCTTTGGCTCAAAAACTGCAGTGGCAATTCTCCCAAAAACTGCCAAGTGGAAACCCATCCTATAACACACTCAAAATATTGTACATAACACAGTATACCAAACTATGCCTTAGTTCTTTCACTGACTGTAAGCCCAAACCTTGTCTAATGAAGAGGTGTTGATTATCTGCATGGTTTGGCCTCTCTGTGTAATCTAGTTGAGACAGACCCTAGAGGTTGTGCTGCCTGACTTGTCAAAGATAGATGCTTCCTCAGTTAGTGGTAATAGCCTTAAACAGTTGTGCCAAACCTTAGTAAAGATCAGAGTTGAGCAAAGTTTGATTCATGGCAACCAGGTTCTCAGTGAACTGACAAAGAAATAAGCCTTAAAATATGTCTGCCTAAGAATCATAAAGCCCTGTATAACACTGCTTGGGCAACCTAGGAATTTATTCAAGTATAGTTTTACAGTGGTGCTAAGTCAAAGTTACAGCGACATGTAGTAACCCATGTTAACTAACAGCTTCATTTGATATTGGAAGACAAAATGGCTTTTTCTAAGAGTTTCGAAAATGATGCCTTTTTTCGATTAGCAACAGGTTTTGAGTCTGGCAAATAAAGAAGCAGTGGCTCTTTCCAAGTGTTCCAAAAATGTAAAATGTTTGCGATTAGCAACAGGTTTTGAGTCTTGTGAGTGAAGACGCAATGGATTTTTACAAGCATTCCCCGTTCTCTCGTTAGGAAGTTGTAACAGAATTGGTGTCCCAAAATAGTTAATAAGAAATAGATTTTGTATGAAAAGAAAAACATTTAATTTTTTTTGAAAATCATGGATTTTGTATGTGTAGGCTTGATGGTAGAAGTGGCAGCAAGGGTGATGGTAGGATAGTGGTGGTTTTATCCTCCATACAGCAGGCAGCGGTAGACTGGTGGTAGTTTTATTCTGCAGACAACCTGATGTGGTGGACTGGTTGTAGTTGTAGTAGCCAGTGGACATGTCAGCAGGTAGTGGTGGACTGGTGGGAGCTAAAGTAGCCAGCGGAAAGCAGGCAGTGGTGGACTGGTGGAAGTTGTAGTAGCCAGAGGACAGCAAGCAGTGATAGACTGGTGGAAGTTGTAGTAGCAAAGAGACAGCAGGCTGTAGTGGACTGATGGAAGGTGTAGTAGCCAGTGTACAGCAGGGGTGGTGGTAGTACTGGCTAGTCAGTGGCATGCGGCACAGGAGTTTTAAATTTCTCACTGATCCATGCCTAATTTACTTGCCTAATGTGAGTTTTTCCACTTTGCTGGTAGACAATCTTGTTCGATTAGTAGTGACACCACCTGTTGTACAGAACGCTCTATCTGATGTTACACTTGAGGTAGACAAGACAAAACCCCCATGGCATGCTGGGCAAGTTCTAATCTGGTGACCTAGAAGTCCATGAGGTCTGGTCTGATGATGTCAGCTTAAATATCCTCCAGCTTGGTTGTTTAGGTGGTGGTGTACATCCCTTTAGTGATGATTCATGTCAGGGTGGAATGCTGGATGTTAAAACTTGGTTATCATGTGCTCCAATGTGAGGATGCTGCTGCTGCCTCTTGTAAGGGTAATGCTGGCAGAGGTAGTGGAGTGTTGACTTGGCAAGAAGCAGAGAGTGGACCCCCATTTGTAAGGTGTTTGTTGCTGAAAAGCCATGGCAAGCTGGATGCGTAGCTTCTCTCAATAAAAATCTGAATTACTCCAAATCTGAAGTTAAAATATTCCCCCAATACAGTATGTCTATATACTGAGGGTCTAAGAGTGTTGCTATCCAGTACAGTGGACCCTCAAATTACAATTTTATTTGGTTCCAGGATGACCATTGTATGTTGAAACAATTGAATGTTCAGACTATAACCCTATAGAAACCTGGTTATTGGTTCTTAAGCCACAACATTTTTTTATTCTGAAGTCATCAAAAAAATAGGAAAAGTTGAGGATTGAAGAAAAAAGTAGATAAGTAAAACAGATAAATCAAGTAACGGCCACCACGCCCCCTCCCATAGACTTGTATTGAGGGTGTGTGGCCTGACACCACAATGGCAACCCCCCGCGTATGAACATATAGTGTACGGAACTAGATGTTCTGAATGCTGGCCAGTGGAGGACCCCTTTAAGAAACATTTTACAACAAGATTTAGCACGTTTCACACAATGAAAGTATGTCATGCCGCCCATAAGCAGAGTAGCCATGATGCTTGTGCTGTTATTGATGATTTGATGATTATGTTTCTCAATCTCAGAGAGCTAATGTGAAACCTCATGTTGCAGTCAGGGCAGCAACTTCTCTGCTCTGTGGCTTCTCTCGTCCAGGCTTACAGTAGCTGATGTAATACAGCATGGTCGTGTATGACTTTGCACTGATGAAAGGAGGGAGGAGGAGGAGGGTAAGCTACACTCTTCCCTTTGGGGGATGCAAGATGTCAATGGAAGAGGATAGGCAGGTGTCAGAGGTTGAACTGGATCAGCACAACCATGGAGGTGTCACTACTATCTCCTGGTAGACCCTTGTTCTTCAAGATAATGACCTAGTGCGCCGCAATTTTTTTTTCACTGACGATGGCCATAGTATCTACCGTGGCATACACTGTGCTGTAGACCAACAACTGCATGGTGTAGCCCACCCTCTCCGCCATATCATTGTGCAAAGAAGGCATGGCTTTTTTTTTTAAATAATGGAGACTAGGTATGTGCTACCTGGGCTGGGCACACCTTATTAGTCGCCTAATGGCCGTTGAGTCAAGAAGATCATATGGTAATACCTGCACCACCAACAACTTGGCCAGGTGCAAATTTAGGAGCATTAAAACAGGGCGAATACTGAGAATGCACTGCCTGTGAATGAGGCCTGGCTGCTATACAGATGAGAGGGTTTCTGGAGGAGCAGCAGCAGGAGCAAGGTTTTCTTCAAATTGCTGGGCATCTTAACTGTATCACGTGGACTTATGATGCCACTCCATGGGCCTACGCAGACGTATATATCCTAATACCCTGGCCACAGCTTACTTTATGTTTGCAGAGATGGCACAGTGCCACATTTTCTGTATCTGGTAAGGTAGAAAATAATTTTCACAATTCAGAATACTGGGCAGGTATACCACCCCCTGACTGTGCCCCTCCTCTTGAAGGTTATTTTCTTGAGCCAGAGCTGATCCGACCAGCAAGATGTTATGTTTGAAAGGTGTTCTGGCCCTACCTCTGCTATGCTTTTCTTCACTGACAGTACCATTACCCTCCTGCTCTGAAGATGTCTCTTTCTCCTCACCTGGTTCCCACCTACTGTCCAACACTACATCATAATTATTAACCCCTTAAGGACCAAGCCCATTTTAACATTAAGGACCAGGCCGATCATATATTTGTATTTTTGTTTTTTCCTCCTCGCCTTCTAAAATACATAATTCTTTTATATTTCCATCTGCAAACCCATATAAGGGCTTGTTTTTTGCGTGATCAATTGTATTTTGTAATGAAACCTCTAATTTTGCCATAAAATGTACGGCGAACCAAAAAAAATATTTTTTTAGGGAGGAATTTTAAAAGAAAACCACAATTTAGCAAATTTTTTAAGGGGTTAATGGCAGACATCCACGCGATCGCGGATGTCGGCCATTACCGGCAGGTCCCTGGCTGCTACTAGCAGCCAGAACCTGCCGTATATGACACGAGCACCGCTCCGATGCTCGCAGTCATACACAGGACGTAAATGTACATCCTGGTGTGCAAAGTACCGCCACACCAGGACGTACATTTACGTCCATGGTCGTTAAGGGGTTAAACTCCTTATCATTGTCCCTGCCACACCTCTCAGCATAATATTTTGATATCTAAGCAAGAACTCCTTGCTCCTCCTCATCACATCCATCAGGATGCATTACAATCTCACCCTCACATTACAATTTCACCACCACACCTACCACCACCAGTCCCACTCGTCCAGAGACGGCAACCAGTGTATGGCGGGGGCTCCTGACTTGAGCTCCCGCCATACCGGCCGGCCCCCCGCTGATTCCTGTAGCTGTAACCAGTCCCTGGTGGTCTAGTGGGGTGGATCCCCCCCCCCCAGCAGCCTGATCATGGGGGAGCAATCCACTTCTGAGGTAGATAGAGGGCTTGCCTCTCTTCCTCTGCTGGTCCTGGCTCTGTGATTGATAGAGCCTGGCTGAACAAGGCTTTATCAACCGAGAGCAGAGCAGACAGATCAATGTAGTTCTATGGAACTACATTGATCTATATGAGAATCTAATGATTCCTCCTAAAAGTCCCCTAAGGGACTAATAAAGTGTGAAAAAAAAAAGTTGAATAAAAGTTTAAAAAAACACACATTAACCCCTTCCATATTAAAAGATTGAATCACCCCCTTTTCCCAAATTCCATATAAAAATATGTAAACATAATAAAAATAGAGATAAAGGGTATCACCCTGTGCTTAAATGTCTGTACTATAAAACTATAATGTAATTATACCGCACGGTAAATGGCGTTTACGTAATAAAAATACCAAATTCCAAAATTGCATATTTTTGGTCACTTTATATACTCTTAAAAAATGTATAAAAATTGATCAAAAAGTCCTATGAAAAAAAAAGTTATAGGGGTCAGAAGATGACAATTTTAAACATACAAATTTTGGCGCATGTAGATATAATTTTATTTTAGGTAGTAAAATAAAATAAAACCTATATAAATTTGGTATCCTTATAACCGTATGGACCTACAGAATAAAGATAATGTGTAATTTTTACGAAAATGCACTGTGTAGAATTGGAAGCCCCCAAAAGTTACAAAAATTTTTATTTTTATTTTGCCCCACAAATATTTTTTTTCTGGTTTTGCCACAAATTTTTGGGTGAAATGATTGATGTTATTAAAAAGTAAAATTGTTGTTGCAAAAGAAAAGCCCTCATATGGGTCTGTAGGTGGAAAATGGAAAGCATTATGATTTTTAAAAGGTGAGGAGATAAAAACAAAAGTGCAAAAATGAAAAATGGCCTGGTCCTTAAGGGGTTAAACACAGGTAGAAATGCTTTCTGTTTGATTAAACCTAGATGCATATTCCACATTCACTGTCAAAGTTTTCAATGCATATGTATGTTAAACTTAGGTGGAAACACTATGGGGGAGATTATTCTAAATCTGTGCTGAGGAAAAGTTGACCAGTTGCCCATAGCAACCAATAACATTACTTCTTTCATTTTTCAGATGAAAGTTTGAAAGTTTGAAACCTGGTTTCTTATCTTTAGTAGAGATCATGAATTTTGTTTATGCATCATTCAGGAGCCTTCCCAGCTATGCATGTCAGGCTGGAACCTTGCTTTTTTTATTTTTTTATTACTAAGAACATCTATTCTAAAACGTAGGGTTTCGGTAACCTGTGATTTTCCTTAGGGGCAAAACTACTGGTGCAGAAGTAGTAGATGGATCTGTACTCTGGTGCCTAACAGTGTCCAAGGCCCCACTTCCATTACAAATTTAGAGGAAAAGGCCACCATAGGAAAATTTATATACGCACAAGTTAAAATTATCTAACATTATCAGACAACCGCCAAATAAGAAATCTTTTCTCCCTATACTTATGGTATTTGCTGGTTAGATTTAATCTCTCAGAGTATGAGACCACTATCCTGGTATGGTGCAAGTGGTAATATCCATATTCCTTCTAGGAAAGTGGTTTGAATAACTGTGAACTTAGTTGTGAACATTTAGTTCTTTTTTCTGTTCTTTTGTTTCTTCTGTTTTTAATTACAATTTACGTCTCCTTGTTTCCATTTGTGAAGTCATCTAAACCCTACAAAAGATTTACTATTGCTTCAATACTATGTTCTGCTGGCTTCTTGAGCTTTGCGTGCTGCTCAACACTGTTCTTATATTCCCTTTTCAAAATGTTATTATCTATTTCTGAAATGAATATTCAAAAAGATAGAGGATATATACTTATAACACCATTAACTTTACAATTTACCATGACTAAGTGATATAGTTTAACAACATTTCCTATAGCCTACTTTTTCCCCCTAATCACATTGTGAATTTAAGTTAAAGGAATATACCAGAAGGAGTCTTGAAATATATATCTGATTAAATAATGTATCTAACAAAAGGAAAGGTGTGTAAAAAAACACCATGCGCCACCTACACCACCAAGTGTTATTCCCTTACACCTCTCAAATGTGGAAGGGAAAAACGTATGGTCCATTGTAACAGGTTGGGTAAAAACTGACCCTGTAAGGCCCTACTCTCACCATATTAATTCCCTTCTTGACAAGTGAACCTCTTCCTACTTCCACCTAAAAACCCTGAGAAATAGCAGGGTTTTTAGGTGGAAATACAGTGGGGCAAAGAAGTATTTAGTCCGCCACCAATTGTGCAAGTTGTCCCACTTAAAAAGACGAGAGAGGCCTATAATTTTCATCAAAGAGCTGTCAAAGGACACCAGAAACAAAATTGTAGACCTGCACCAGGTTGGGAAGACTGAATCTGCAATAGGCAAGTAGCTTGGTGTGAAGAAATCAATGTGGGAGCAATTTTTAGAAAATGGAAGACATACAATACCACTGATAATCTCCTTCGATCTGGGGCTCCATGGAAGATCTCACCCTGTGGTGTCAAAATGATCACAAGAACAGTGAGCAAAAATCCCAGAACCAAACAGGGGAACCTAGTGAAATACCTGCAGAGAGCTGGGACCAAAGTAACAAAGGCTACCATCAGTAACACACTACGCCTCCAGGGACTCAAATCATTCAGTGCCAGACGTGTCCCCCTGCTTAACCTCTTAAGGACGTAGGGTGTACCTGTACGCCCTACGCCTGGTCCCAGTATTTAAAATGGGGTCACGCGTGACCCCGCTTCATACCGGGTCGGTCCCGGCGGCTAATGAAAGCCGGGACCCTGGGCACCGATCGTTGTGCCGCTCACTATTAACCCTTTAGATGCGGAGATCAAAGTTGATCACCGCGTCTAAAATTTAAGTGAAAGCTTCCCGGCAGCTCAGTCGGGCTGATCGGGACTATCGCGATCAAATCGCGATGTCCTGATCAGCTAGCACGCGGGCGGAGGTCCCCTTACCTTGCTCAGTCGCATCCGATCGGCGTTTGATTGCTCCAAGCCTGAGATGCAGGCTTGAGCATTCGACTGCCTATAACACTGATCCATGCAAAGCTATGGCTTTGCAGGGATCAGTGTAAAAGATCAGTTTGTGTAATAAAAGTTTGAATCACCCCCCTTTTCCCATAAAAAAAACTGTGTAAATAAAAATAAACATATGTGGTATCGCTGCATGCAGAAATGTTGGAATTATAAAAATATATCATTATTTAAACCACACGGTCAATGGCGTACGCGCCAAAAAATTCCAAAGTCAAATAGCGTATTTTTGGTCACTTTTTATCTCATGAAAAAATTAATAAAAAGCGATCAAAAAGTCTGATCACTACAAAAAATGGTACCGATAAAAACTTCAAATTATGGCGCAAAAAATGACCCTTCAAACCGGCCCGTACGAGGAAAAATAAAAAAGTTAGAATATGATAATTTTTAACATATAAATTTTCCTGCATGTAGTTATGATTTTTTTCACAAGTAAGACAAAATCAAACCTATATATGTAGGGTATAATTTTAACCGTATGGACCTACAAAATAAAGATAAGGTGTCATTTTTACCGAAAAATGCACTGCGTAGAAACGGAGGACCCCAAAAATTACAAAATGACATTTTTTCTTTAATTTTGTCGCGCAATGAATTTTTTTTTCCATTTTTCCATGGATTTTTTGGTAAAAGACTAATGTCACTGCAAAGTAGAATTGGTGGCGCAAACAATAAGCCATCATATGGAATTTTATGTGTAAAATTGAAAGCGTTATGATTTTTAGAAGGTGATGAGGAAAAAAATGAAAATGCAAAAACGGAAAAACCCTGCGTCCTTAAGGGGTTAAGCCAGTACATGTCCGGGCTCGTCTGAAGTTTGCTAGAGAGCATTTTTATGATCCTGAAGAGTATTGGGAAAATGTCATATGGTCAGATGAAACCAAGGTAGAACTTTTTGGTAAAAACTGGGGCCATGTATTGTGAGATTTTGAGTGAAAACCTCACTGCTCTAGAGGAGATCTGTATGGAGGAATGGGCCAAAATACCAGCAACAGTGTGTGAAAACCTTGTGAAGACTTACAGAAACAATTCACCTCTGTCATTGTCAACAAAGAGTATATAAAAAAAGTATTGAGATGAACTTTTGTTATTGACCAAATACTTATTTTCCACCATAATTTGCAAATAAATTCTTAAAAAATCAGACAATGTGATTTTATGGATTTTTTTTTCTCTCGTTATGTCTCTCATAGTTGAGGTATACCTATGATGAAAATTTACAGGCCTCTCTCATCTGGTTATCCTCTTAAGGATGCCGTGAGATTGAGAGAGAGAGTGCAATTTTGGGTGTAGTACACAGCGACTGTGTGCTTCAGCACTGGTGTGTACAACAACTGAATAGCTAATAGTAGCCAGCCAGTTAGGGTGAGCAGAGCACTAAAAGCATATTGTCCTCTATTAAGTGTAACCTGTGCGTACATCTAAGTGGTGTACCATTTTGTTCCTGTTAAAGTCTTAAGGGCCTAGATACTGTGAAAGACAAGCCAAAAGTACACACCTGCTGGTGTTGTACACAAATACTGTTTTAAGCCTACTGGAGCGCATTGTCCTCCCCTCATAAGTGCATACCACATACGTACATTTAAGTGGTGTACTATTTTCTTCCTGTTAAAGTGTAGTGTTGGGTGCGAATATTTGCATTTCAAATTTTTATCGCAATTATCTCGAATTTGCGAATATTGAGAATATATGCGCTATGTATTCTAAGTTACGCATATTTACTTTTTTCCGCATATGCGCAAATTTGCATATGCGCAAATTCGCATATGTGAATATTCTCATATGTGAATATTCGCATATGTGAATATTCGCATATGTAAATATCGGCATATGTGAATATTCGCATATGTGAATATTCGCATGTTCGAATATTCGCATATTCATTCTTTTCACATGTGGGCTAATTAGAATGATGCAAATACACTTGTCAAAGGTTATCAACAACATTCCTAGCAAACAATAGTAAAGTTGCCCACCACCCCCTCATTGTTTTCTTCCTCGAATATGCGAATATTCACATATGCGAATATGAGAATATAACGTAAATGCTAAATTCACGATTAAAGGATGAATATTCATCTATATATTCGCGAAATATCGCAAATTCGAATATGGCTAATGCCGCTCATTACTATTAAAGTGTCAATGGCCTGTGAAAGGCCAGGCAAAAGTACTCACCGGCTGGTGTTGTACACATATACTTTTTTAAATGTAGTGGAGCATATTGTACTCCCCTCATATACGCACTAATAATGTCAAAGTGCCAGGACTTGCACAGAGGAGTGGCAGAGGCCTAAATTCATAAGGCAGAGGTTGCAGCAGACCAGGGGTGAGTGGCAGCAGGAGTCGCAGCGAGAAGCCTGAGCTCCCGGTATCAGCTAGCGGACATGTCTCGACCAGCAACCCATCTGCCATCATCGATTGGTTAACACTGTCCTCCACTTCATCACAAGTGACATCTGACACCCCCAGTAAACAGTCGGTGGGTTCCTCAGACACACCCCTTAGTTGGCATGGCCTACAAGCAGTCCCTGTCCTTCCATTACATCTGCCCTATTTTGTTCCCTCCCCCAGTATCTTATGCTGTGGCTTCAGCTCCACTATTTAGTGGACAGTCAGCAGCTACTGCCCATCCAAGAATTGGAGGAAACATCCGCAGCAAGTAGTGATGATGAGAGTGGCTTGGGAGGTGGTGTTGTAAGCATTCAGGTTCCTGAAGCAGACACTGTTGAGGAACTTGAGGAGGACATCAGCGATGTGCAGACACAACTCGATGATGATGTTGAATTCCTATTACAATTGGGAGACGGGTGCAGAAGGGGCTTCATAATCATCAGGAGAACAGGGTTGCAGGTTGCCCGTGAGGCAGCAGTTGAGCCAGCAATGTGGTAGCATGGTTGGCAGTCAGCATGGTGGCAAAAGTGGAAAGTCTGGAGCCAAACTTGTCCAGGGTAGACCACCTGCTCCTCGGCAGCCTATCTTCCTGGGAGATAGTGAAACAGGGGTTCCTGGAGTCAGCGGCAGTCAATCAATGTGGACTGTTAATGGGAAAATCAGCTACTCGGCGGTGTGGCAGTTTTTCATCAAGCATGCAGAGGAGATTAACCTGGCCACATGCAAGATGTGTCAGCAGAAGGTGAAATGTGGCCAGGGTCCCAATGTTGGCACCACGGCCCTGCATCAACATATGCCGTGTCACCATAAAGTGGCCTGGGAGAACTGTGGCTCCGATGCGGTGGTCCAGCCTGTTGCATCACCCAGTGGCACGCCGCTCCCTGTTTCAGCCAGCCAAGGCTCCACCACCTCAGCTGAAGGGAGCTGTGTGCCATATCCATCTTCTATCGCTCCAGATGCTCCTACTCCTCCTATTCGAGTCAGTCATTCCACCAGCAATCCATTGGCAAAGCCATGTCCAAGAGACAACAGTATGCACCCCCTTATCCAACGGAGCAGAAGCTGAATGGGCTCCTGTCCAAGTTGCTGGTGCTGCAGTCCCTCCTTTTTTAAGTGGAGGACTCTGCACCTTTCAGAGAACTGATGGCTTGCGCCAAGCCGAGGTGGAGAGTGCCAAGATGTCATTTCTTTGCGAAGAAGGCAGTACCAGCCCTGCACAATTTTGTGGAACAGAAGGTGGCCCAGTCCTTGAGCCTGTCGGTGTGTTCCAAAGTGCACGGCAGCGCCGACTTGTGGAGCTGTAACTACGGTCAGGGACAATACATGTCCTTTACAGCCCACTGGGTGAATGTGGTTCCTGCACAGCCACAACAACAGCAACTTGGACAGGTCACTCCACTTCTGCCTCCACGCTCTCAGACCATTGGTCCTGTGACAGTGTGTGACTTCTCCTCCACATCCTCCACCTTGTCCTCAGCCTCTACTGCACGGACAAGTCTCAGTGCCCCTCCAGCATACCATGTGTGCAGGGCACAGCAGTCTCACACTGTCCTTTACATGGTTTGCCTTGGTGAACGGAGTCACACAGGGGAGGAACTGCTAAAGGTCATTCATCAAGAAATCGAATCATGGCTTACTCCACGAAAACTTGAAATGGGAACCATGGTGAGTGACAACGCTAAGAAAATCTTGTCTGCGCTGCTACAAGGAAGCCAATGACATGCACCCCGCATAGCACACGTGTTCAATATGGTTGTTAAGCGGCTCCTGAAGTGTTCCCCCCATCAGCAAGACATCCTAACAATGGGAAGGAAACTTTGCATGCACTTCAGCTCATACGTGACTCCTGCCGTTTGCTCATGCACTTTGAGGAAGCCACATTATTGGTCAGTCGCCAGGATTACCAGATGAACAATGTCATTCCACTTCTTCATCTACTACAACACATGTTGGAAACAATAGATGGTCAGGACACTGGAGATGTGGCACCTACATCTCACGGCCACATGAGCCCTGAGGGGGCTGAACTGGAGGAGGAGGGGGAAGGGCACAGTGGATCACAGTTTAGGTGTCGCGAGATGGGCGGCTAGCCATCTGACAGGAAAGGAGGAGCAGGAGCATCTAGAGGAGCTAGAGGGTTATGAGGAAGGCAAGACAGAGGACCCAGACACACTGTGGCAGTAAGCAGTGGAGATGGAGGCAGGGAGTCCCTCCGAGTCACTTGCACAAATAGCACGATGCATGCTCACTTGCTTGCGTAGTGACCGCCGCATTGTCACCATTCGGCAACGGGATGACTTCTGGCTCTTCACCTTTTTGGACCCACGCTACCGGTACAAAATGGGGGCCTTTTTTACACCCAATGAGAGGGAGGACAAACTGACCTACTACATTGACATCCTACGTATTAAGTTAGCTGATGCCTATCTGCCTCATCGTCCATCCTCTCGCAGGTTTGACTCGGGGGGGCCCTCTGCTCTCACTTTGCACTCACATGGCTGCTGGGGAGGGGTGGGGTGGCAGGAGCAGTACCAGCTCCATCAGCAGCAGCCTGAGTCTACAGTCGGTGATGAGTAGCTTTCTTCACCCGCATAGTGAAGCAAGTCATCAGCAGCAGGTAGACCTGGAGCAAGACCTGAACCAGCAGGTGATGGCATAACTTGACATGACCATGCCAACACACCTTGAAGATCCACTGGACTTCTGGGCAGCCAAACTTGATTTGTGGCCACAACTAGCAGAGTTTGCCCTGGAAAAGATATCCTGCCCGGCTAATAGTGTGCCATCAGAGCGGGTGTTTAGTGCGATGGGGGCCATAGTAACGACAAGGGGGACTTGTCTGTCCACGAAAATTGTGGAGAGGCTGACCTTTGTGGGAAATGGCAGTGTTTGTAGGTGGAAATAGGTAGTAATTCTTGTGTGGGGCCACCCTTTTTTTAGGGCGAGTAACACTTACCAGGAAGGGAATTAATAATGCGAAAGTAGGGCCTTACAGGGGAAGTTTTTACCCCCAAGTTTTTACCCCCAACCAAACATTGTTCCCTTCCACCTTTAAGAGGTTTTTGCATCACATAAATACTTAGTGGTGCAGGTGGCACATGGTGCTTTTTGCACACCTTTCCTTTTGTTTAATAAAAAAAAAATTGGGTTCATATATTTTATCCTAAGAATATTATTAAAAGTTAAGTTTTACGAAATGCATATCCTCAATACTTACTTGTGCACACTAACACTTTTACAAAAGAGACAGTTTTCTTCTGCCTACCTGCCTCAGCTACTATGCTGATGCTGCCACCCGCCAGTTGCCACACATCTGATGCAAAATTCTCCTTTTTTGACCCACCTTCGTCACCGGGTACTGGTATTGCCACACACCGCCCCACTATGTCACCGGGTCACTTTCAGGACTCCTTATGCTGCTGATGCCACCTCCAGGCTGTCTCATACTGCCACCATATGTCCTCCTCATGCTGATGCCAGTTACAGACTATCTCATTCTTCCACCGTATTTTCTCCTCATGCTGCTGCCACCTCCAGGCTGTCTCATTCTGCAACTGTATGGTCTCCTCAAGCTTCCTCCACCTCCAGGCTATGTCATTTAGCCACTATATGGTCTCCTCATGCTGCTGCCAACTCCAAGCTGTGTCATTCAGCCACTATATGGTCTTCTCATGCTTCCGCCAATTCCAGGCTGTGTCATTCAGCCACTATATGGTTTCCTCATGCTGTTGCCTCTCCAGGCTGTGTCATTCAGCCACCTCCAGGCTGTGTCATTCAGCCACTATATGGTCTCCTCTTGCTGCTGCCATCTCCAGGCTCTGTCATTGTGCCGCTCTGATACAGTGATTCTAATAGCGACGCCTATAATCTGCATGTCATACTAAATAGCAGTATTATTTCACTAATACAGCAAACTCCCTATGCGTGTTACGGCAAGACAAAGTGTTCTACACCCCTTTTGAGGCTCTCTGTAGGCTAGAAATAGCCATTTTTAATAGCGATTTGTTGCAAATAAATTCGGACCGAACCACATTTTTTGTGAAAATTTGGCAAATCGGTCGAGTCGAATTTTTCAAAAATTCACTCACCTATAAAGTGGATGACCAGGATAGCCAATCAATGACGGCTGCTGGGTTGCTGTTCGAGACACGACCACTAGCTCACACTGGGGGCACAGACCTCTCGCAGCAAATCCTGCTGCCACGTGCCCCTACTCTGCTGCGACCTCTTCCTGCGCCTGATAAATTTAGGCCTCTGCCACTCCTCTGTGCATCGCCTGGCACTTATCTGCCTGAAACAGAAAACACGTACAACAGAAAAGTGCGTATATATTTTACTTTTTTTTTCAGAGTAATACGCCCAAGTACGGTTCACCCGAGATAAGCATAATAATCTAGTGTGTAAGTCTTTTAGTGCTTTTACACTTACTGCCCCCTATTAGCTTTAACCAGAAACAAAATTTAGAACTGTGGAGCGTGTATATTTATCATTTGTTTTTACAGTAATACACCCCAGTATGGTTGCAACAGAAAAAAGCATACTCTCTCTCTGAACTGTCCCTGCCTGCACTTTGGTTGCTTGCAGTCTTTGAATGGGGATTGCTTCCAGTTCTGAACTCAATTGGCTGATCTGTATTGTCAGTAACACTGATTAGTGACCACACAGTGTCTGCTCTCTCTCTAGCCAGAACGAATGCAGGCTTGAGGTGAATCGATTTGCCGCTGTAAAGATCTGTATTGTCAGTAACGCTGCTTAGTGCGCACACACAGTCTCTGCTCTCTCAGCAAAACAGGAAATGTCCATCTTCAGCAATGGCTGCCGAATATAGAATATATAGGGCTGTGACATCACAGGGCTGGCTGGCTGCTGATAGGCTGCATGCTGCCATGTGATTCAGGGTGATCCCACCTACCTGCCTTCCCAGACTTCCTTGCCCCCTGTCCTCACACCTGTAGCCGCAATTTTAGCCCCCTGGCCCACACAAAATGGAGTGAATGAAGCGATTCGTTACCACGAAGCGCGAGGAAATTCGGATTCATTCTGAATCAAATTTTTCATGAAATTCGGACCAAATTCAACTTCGTCAGCTTCAATTCGCCCATCTATAGTTTCCATATACAATGATCATCCTGGAACCATTTAATATTTATTGTAATTTGAGGGAAAACTGTATAAGAAAAACGTATTTTTTTCTTGACCACAGGGGCCTCTTGAAGCTATGTCTGTGGTGGGACCAGAAAACCCTTAAAACTCTGCATCAAAAGAATTGCTAGGACACCATTTGGAAAAGAATTCCAAACTGAGTGGTATACCACCGAATGTTCTACAAAATTAATGTTACTTTGAACATAAGAATGTCAAATTTGGCAAGTTACATTCTGAAAACAAACAAAGTCTGACCTAAATAATTATAAGGAAAAAACTAAATTCAACAGGATTTGGATAAAGTTGAGGATTATTTTGTAGAAATAAAAATAAACAACTAAATAAATAAATAATGTATAGCCAGTATCTGAAGGATTACACTTATAGCAGTGTTCATAAAAAGCCTTTTTCTGAATGCAAACGTCTATCTTCTATCCTCCCACATAACTCTGTAATTATCTATGACACCGTTCAGCCTGGTGCCCTTATCTGTCTACCACCACCTATGCTACTGAGCTCACGACAGTGGTGGACATGGTGCCTCACATCTCCTCCTTTACCCAGTAGCAAGGTTTTTGTGGTGTACAGTAGAGGTGTTTTCATTGTCTCTTTGGATTCCTTCATCTCATTTATCAGATTTATCTGATAAAAACTCATTTGGTTCACTGTCTGCTGGGCTGTCCATGACACCATGAATGTCAACCGCTGCTGTCCACCACAGTATATGCCACCATCCTGCTTTTGGTGGGTTGCCCACACATACTGTACCTCTGACCAAAACAAAAAACGCAGTGTGTTCTTAGCCTTACAGACAGATGTCCTTTAATTAATGTATACTTTCTTCTCTGACAGTGTTCACACAGTTTTGTTTTTTTTTCAAGGCAATGAAATAGTATGCTTAAATAACAATAATGTGAAACAGACTGCTTCAAATCATTTTCCTATTCACCCATTTCTTTCTACATGCCATGTTCATAACCAAATTGAAACCAGTAACATCTTGTTATAATAAAAAAGTTCTGTATGATACTTCTGAGACCTTTTATACTAATGTCTAGAAGACAAAACCATCATGTGCTCTACTGGAATGCTGCCACCAAAAAAGACTTCAGCTTCTGTGGCCAAATGTTTACTTCAGCAATGTGATATTTCATGGGACTTTTTGCAGTGAGGCATCAGCATTAACTCAATGTAGTATAGAGAATTTGACCGAAGTGTCTCATTTTCTAAGCACTTCCTTTTGAAGAACTGTGTGAATTGTAAATGCATAGTCTCACTTAGACCTGCATATATATTCTAATAGGGCACATGGATGTCACAGGGAAGGGGGGTGGGGGCATATTCAGGAACCCTGCTATAAGCCAAAGTGGATTTCCACTAACAAAGAACTTTATTTGGTAGACCCAGACCAAGTCATTTATTTCACTGTTAGCCAGTGGCCACCGTATTAGAATTATATGGCTGGTCACAACCGCTTCTAAGGCTGGACTTGTGTCAATCAGCTGATTCAGATGAAAGAAAGGTTTTCTTCATGATACAATGCTTTTAAAGCAAACTAAAACCTCTACTGGCAAATTCACATTAATAAGAACTCCAGAGAAAAATCCTATTTAAAAAGGTTTATGTCTGCTGACAATTTTGTGGTTTTGAGTGTGTTGGAAATGTATAAAAAGTTTTCAACGATTTTTCCCCAGGTGTAAACTGATCAGAAAATAAAAATCACAGATAGAACATAAAATTTATTTTAGAGGAGCGCAGCCGGAGACTAGAGCAGAAGGTGAGTAAAAGTTTTTGTTTTTTTTATATGCTGTTAAGTGCCAAAGTTGTAAAAACACCCCCTAACACTTGATAACCCCTGTGAAGTAACAACTGAAGTGTATACATTTTTCTTTTAATGCCATAAACTAATCCATTAACCAAGTGACCTAAGAGATATCTTACCCTGAATGAAACAGCTTGTTCTCTTGTCAACATTCAGGTTATTCTTTTATCATCACTTTATATTCCCTCTTTTTGTCATTTCCACTACCTTTCATTTACCATTGGTAACTATTAATATAAGTACTGACTTGTTGAGCAAAGTAACAATATTTTCAAAATCAAAACTAAGAGCAAGAAAGGAGCCAAAGTACAATTTGCAAATCCTATCAGAATTGACAGCACAAAAAGTGCTTAGTGTAAATCCATCAGAGAACTCACCACTCTAGTTAGCAGCTAGACAAAGAGCCAAAAACGTAATGAGCTACATCACTATACACGTGAGACAATGGAGAGAACCGAACTTCCATCATGTCTTTTTGCTTCCTCTGTCGCACCACTCGTTTCCATACTTTTGAGATAGTGAGTACCTCTATTGGGCTTTCACATGTTTTTTGTAATATTATTTTGTACATTCTATAGAGTACCTTCTCTATTGAATATGTAAAATTAAATATGCATATAGTGACAATATGATCCCAGTTTTCTATAGGTATCCAACATCATGATCCCTAATGGCATCTGTAGATAGCAAGATTTTAATGTCAGTTGAATGTGTGAAAGCAAGCAGGGAACAGTTAGAAAAACTTTGCTTCCATCCCTATAAAATATGTATAATGAATTCAAGCAGTGCAGAATTTTGTACTTGCATAAGTAAAGTTGGGTTCACACTGGTCTAACCCCCCCCCAAAAAAAAAATTATATGTGCACTAAAATATAATTTTTATTAATTTATTAAAATGTCACTACTTAATTTAGTGTGAAAAAAACAAATACCCTTAAAAGTATTATGCAAGAGCGATTTCATAAGTAGAAATCAAAATTTCACAGCACCATTTCAAGTCCTAATGGTTCGAGTATCAGGCTTAATCAACCTCTTAGCTCAAGAAATAATTATGCAATGTGTGGGATATGCCCAATCACATATAGTAAATGCAAAGAGTCAAGAGATTGATCAAAGGATCTACAAAATTCATTATCACCATGTGTCAATACCGCCAACGCGTTTCTGTCTCTCTATACCGAGGGACTTCATCAGGGTAGTATTGATACCATGGACTTAAACATATAGAAGAGAAAATTAAAGGTACAGATATTGTAAAATAAATGTATTCATGCATCAACTCCTGTCCAGTTGCTGTGAAACAAAGAGCAGTCTATAGCAATCAGATGGCAGATAATGTTAAAAGTATAAACTCCCAAGCAGTGGTCTCAAGTGACTATCCTGAAGCACTGTTACACTGCTCTAAGACTTCTGCTGCTCGTGAATCCGGGAACCTTCTACACTTCTTTAAACCACAGTTCTGACTGCTCTTTTGGCTAGGAGGATCATACATTAAAAACCATTTTTCATCCATTGCCTCCAGTCAAGACAGGAAAGCAACAGCATCAGGCCAAATAAGCTGAATAATTCTTAATAGTCACAATAGTCTTGCATTTGACCACAGTTTTGATCTACTGCCAAACATTTTAGGACCCACTTAGCAGATGCCTTCCTCTTGTCCAGATGATTCTAAATTATTGCTTCCTTCCACCAGCTGGGATAGAACGCTGATCCAGGGATTTATTCCAATTGCCATATTGGAATCCTTGGTATGGGGCAATTAGCATCTGGCTTATAAGTTTATTTTTTGCCTCTTTCTGGATCAACACAGTAGGGACACAGTAGACATAGAGGTTGAACCTGATGGACGTTTGTCTTTTTTCAACCTTATGAACTATGTTAATAAGTTACTAAACATACTCTAAAAAACAAAATTGCAATTTAACCAATTTGCTGCTCTAGACCTACAAAAATACAACCATTTTCTAGCAAAGTGCTTTTAATGGGACATTCTGAAGGCATTGCTAGTTGCGGGACTTTGGTTTTAAATTTATAATACAATATAACAGAGTTATTTATATGTACAGTATAGCAGCATACTACATGTGCACTGTAAGGGGACATTATTTATTCACTTTTGTATAGACACTGGCTGCTTCTTTTAATTGTATTGTGCGTTTATTAGTATGTCTACGTAAACCACATGTGCATTACCTTACCCATGAGCCCTCTCATTAGTAACAAAATCCTAGGTACCCCACTGCCTGACCCCATACTGAAGTGATCACTGATAATAGCATATAATGAGCCATGGGACCAGATCAAGCTCTTACATGCATGAGAATATTTAGAGATGGGATAATTTTAAGATTCATTCTCATGTTTTTCTTTCCCTTAAAATTGCATAATTGTCAGTATACTGTTATACGGTTGACATCTCTGACTGTGGGTTTTATAGACTAACATATCCCCACCGAAGCAATAAACAATACATAATAACTCATTTCCCAAATGTCGTAAATAATAGCAGATCTTATTAAACATGTTATAAAACAGACCCTTTAAGACACAGCTGGTTGATACTGTAGACATTTCACAAATTTGATGATATTAGACTGCTTTGGCTTGTAAAAAAAAATAGGTGGAATTGTCATTCTACTGCTGAATTCTCTTTCTTAGATCCAAAGTCCTGCTATGCAGAAGCTGCTGAGTTGTCACTTTTTTTTTTTTTTAAATTAGCATAAATATTTTAGGCACATTCCGAGATCAAAATGTGAAGAGTTCGATCATATATTTTTATGATGTGCTTTTTAGAGTATGTACAGCACTTTAGTATCTTTGTTCTCATCATAATGCTGTAAGTAAGATGCATGTCATTAAAATGATTTATTGGCCCATCACAAATTGTAGCTGACATGTTCTTGCTTAAGTATTAAGCTACTGTATAGTTATGACAGTCTTAAAATGTAATATTTGATTTAAAGTCAGAAGTTGTCAGCGAACTTGTGTATTTAGAACCTAGTACGGAAACTAGAATCGACAGGAATGCTTTTGACATGAATGGTGGAGGTATTGTAATATGGTACTCGGACAAGGCAGCACCATAAATGCACTTATTTATTACATTTATATGTATGAGTACAAAAATACAGTCCTAATCCCCCATCCCTAACAAGCATGAGACAAAAAAGGGCCTACCATTTTTTCACATATTTTCCTTCTGTTTTTGAACAAAATTAATTTATAACCTTTTTTTTTTTTTTTTAAGTTAGATGTTTCCTTTATTCTAGAGAGGGAGGGGGAGAGGGTAATCTAGCAAACCAGGTTTTCAAGATGTTAACACGGGCAAGGAAAAGAGTGTTCTCTATTGACTTTTTATGTAAAATACAATTTTTTGACAGATCCCTAAAATACATAACTTTGGTTCCAATCAGGAGAGAAGCAGTTTAGGAATGATGTCAGAACCACTATAAAAGCCTATGCATATAGCTTCAGCAATTATTTTAGAGATAGCAGGTGTTAGGTGAAGATCTCTGTGAGGGACAATAAGCAGTGAACAACACAGATAGAATAGGATCACGCATACTGTACTTTAGATTTCGTTTACATTTCACATACAAGGCTATGGTAAAGCCATTTAAAAAACCGAGCAGTCTCTCAGAAAGTGATACAACTTTTTAAAGTATAATATATAGCCTCTATTTTATTGTATAAAATATGTGATTTGCCAACTCTTTAATGTCTCTTTAATTGAGTTTTTTTTTACAAACTTAAAAAAAATTAAAAATAGTTATGTAAGATGGTTACATCACGTGTAGAAAACATAGAAAACATAAAAACCTGGCTGCAGCTTCTTTGCTGCTTGTTCCAGTCCATATGTGTTGTATAAATCTTATTGTTAAATTTGGATCATAATCTTGGATCTGAATGTTTGAAAGGTGCTTAGTAATAAAGAACAAAATAAAAAAACAAAGTTCACATTTTAAATCTCATTGCAAATGGGAATTAAGACGAATTGGTTTGGGTGATCCAAGATTTTTAAAAAACAAAGCTAATTTCTTCGTCAAACAGCACCACACCTTTCCCCGGGTTGTAGGTGGTACAAGCTTCATTCACATCAATGGAACAAAGGTGCAATACTACATATAACCTGAGGACAGATGTGGTGCTGTTTTTGGAAGAAATCAGCTCTATCTGTGTATTTAAAGGGGTACTCCAGCACTAATGCATCTTATCCCCTATCATTGCTCACCCACCTTTGTGAGCTCTCCGCAGCACTGGAGGCTCCAACTGTGTAGCGTGATGACCACGGAGCCGGAGTATCATGACATCAGAACTCCACCCCCATGTGACATCACGCTCCGCCCCCACAATGCAAGTCTATGGGAGTGGGCATGACTGAAAAATATCTCAAAAACATATTTAATAATATATGCTATTTTAGAAAATGAAGCAACAAAAACTGTGCAGTTTTTTGTGACTTTTTAAAGAGCTAAAATGTGTGGAAGAGGAAAAGCAGAGGAATAAAATAGACAGGCCAAGATGTTGAGGGACAAATATAGAGGGACAAGACTGCTCAGCCAGTACAATCATCTATGTAACTTCCTTGCAGCTTGTTTTACCAATCTTACTATGTGCTCACTGATAGAATATGTCATTACTATGTTTAAAGGGGTATTCCAAATATTTTTCTTTCATATTTAACTGGGTTGAAGGCACAGTTAAATAGAAAAAAAACATTGTACATACCCACCTTGCTCCCGTGCCGCTTTCCTTATCTTTATGTTGGTTCCCCCTCTGTGCTGCACTTCCTTGTGTCTGTGTCACTCAAGGACCTTCCTGTTCAGCCAATAAATGACTGCACTGTTAACATGCTAGGGGACTTTTATAAGCAATCATTATATTGTTTATTCAGGTTAATGCTGTGCTATTGCATTGCATTAAAGGGATTCTCCGGTGGAAAACTTTTTAGTACCTTTTAGCAGCATGAAATTACAGAGGAAATTCTCTACATTTTGAATTTCTTTTTGTCTTGTCCACAGTGCTCTCTGCTGAAACTTCTGTCCGTGTCAGGAACTGTCCAGAGTAGCATAGGTTTGCTATGGGGATTTTCTCCTGCTCTGGACAGTTCCTGATACGGGCATCAGGTGTCAGCAGAGAGCACTGTGGACAACACAAAAAATAAATTAAAAAAATAAAGATTTTCCTCTGTAGCAAACAGCTGCTAAAAAGTACTGAAAGGATTAAGATTTTTTAATTGAAGTAATTTACAAATCTGTTAAACTTTCTGGCACCAGTTTATTTAAAAAAAAAAAAAAAAGTTTTCCACCGGAGTACCCCTTTAAGCTGTGAAATTGGCACTCTATTAGTACAGCCTGCCTGAGTTAACATTTCAGGCACAGAGGTCTTCAGAATATTTCGACCTGCCAATGATAACCCGACCAAGACCCCGCAATTTCATTGCAAGTGGTCCAATCAGAGGTTTGACAGAATGACCACCTTTCAGACAACCCCCTAAATGCCATGATTGTTATATATTGCAAATTTAAAGCATTAAATGGCTGTATAGACATGTATAGAGCTTCTAAACTGGCTCTATACTTACTGCTGACATATATAGCCCTATGATGGTCATGAAGCGGTTAAACTTACAACATACGACCAATATAGAGACAGAGGTCTCCAAGTCAGAATAATCTACTGTATGTTTATTCTGGCAAACAGGACCATGTGTTCTAAAATGAATGGGCAAAGGTTAATGAAACTGAAGCTTTGTTATTGAACAATAGTTCAATAACAAAGCTTAATTCTTAGATTGAAGCTTGTTCAGCCATTACTCATACAACCTTGAATGACCTTTGATTATGCCTTGGAAAGTAAAACAGTACACTATATCCTGTTCTGCACTGACAAATATCAGGCAGCAAAAAAGCTTTGTTTTTGCAATGGCTTATCATAGTGATGCTGCGAAATGGTACTTCTATGTATTGTTATTTGTAAGTGTTTTCCATTATCTTTTATGCCAAATGTTATACAGGTGCCTTCCATCATATGCTACTGCATATTCAACCAAAAACATTTGGGAATAACCAAGGGTGGGGTAGGAAACAGTAGAAAAGGTCCCCCTACAAGATGAATGGGTAAACTTTAGTGGGAATAAATGGGGCTCCAATAACCCAACATATTTGCTTAAATTTACACCAAAATAAAGACCTAAGTTGAAGTGGAAATATGTGCCTGTTCATCGCTGCCTTAGATGTAATTTATTTAGAGGTATGCCCATTTTAATGACCTTAGCACTTCCTACTTCAGCAGATGTTTAAGACTGGAGTATGCAAAGTATCAGTTACAGAAGAAAAAGAAAAGCTTGATCTTCACTGCCCCCAATTGTATGTAGCATCTCGGAGTAATTTTTTTGTTGTTGTGTGTACGATTTTTATTATTTTAAAAGAAAATTATCTTTAAATAAAATAATAAAGATATAATAATTATTATTTTTTTAAGTAATCAAGTACAGATATTAATTCAGACGTGGGAGAGCTCAACTTCTAGAGATAAGGCATCCAGGTTCTTAAAGAGTACCTAGCATCAACTAAGCTTTTTCTAATCCCCCCCCCCCCCCCAGCTGTCCCTGATTCTCATTGACACTAGCCCTGTCTTTATTTTATGTGAAAACAGCAGCTAAATACCTTTTATTCAGCTATTCATGCTGCTCATTCTTGTGTATGTCCGTGAGTGAAGAAGGGAGAGTGGCCCGGCAGGTGCAACGTCATTTGAAGCCTGCCTGGCTCACTTACGCCCTTCTTCCCTTCTAATGTAAATTACTTGCAAAGCTATAGAAGACCTTGATAAGACTAGGTGGGAGGCAGACCTGATCCTCCTCTTCATGAAGAGCAGTGCTGCACCGACATTTGGCCAGCGTGAGTCGTCTCTCCTTCTCAGGGGGCAGAGCCTGATGACGCGGCTGGCCATGTCAGGAGCACTCCCTGCTGTGCTGCGACTATCTGATTGACATCACGTGTCCTGGCTGCAGTCTGTGATTTTGGACTCATGCCATGCCAGCATGAGTCTGAAATCTATGACAGACTAGCGGCAGGTTCATATAGGGAGACCCCTAGTGGTGGGTTTTCCAAAGGAAAAATACACATGGAAATATACTATTTTTTAAATAAAATGCATTTAGGAACTTGTTAGAAATGCCTTACTATGCAACATATAAAAAGTGTTTTTCATGACAGGTACTCTTTAAGTGCTAGAGTTTAGTAAACTTTTAAAATTTCAGCTTGGTATGCTTGCCAAACTTTTCAAAACAGTTTGGTTCACAGCCAACAGGTTTTATGGGAATCAGCAATGAAATAAGCCTCAAAACACATGTATAACATTGGCTTAGGGCTCTATAGCCCTGTATTACACTGCCACGGTCACCTAAGAATGTATGTAAGTAGTTTTAAGGTGCTTTAAGGCTAAGTTATTGTCAAAGTTATGGCAACATGAGGTAACAGATGGTAACTAACAGCTTGTTTAAAAACACTAAAATAAAGCTGCATAAAGTATCCCTTTTTGTTGACAGATGACTCTCGGTGTTAAAATGCACATGGAGGTATTGGAAGATGCAATAGCTTTTTCCAGGCTTTCCAGAAACTCTCCCTTTTTTGGAGTTGCAACAGAATTGGTGATGAGGTGATTCAATATCAGTAAAAAAAGCATCTATAAACATTGAGGAGTTGAAAAATCTATCCCAAATTTTTTTTGGGGTGTTGCAACAGGATTGGTGATGTCTTAAAATATTAAAGAAACAGTAAACAGTGAATAAATAGCTTTGGTAAACATTGAAAAGTTGAAATAAGAAATAGCTGTTGTATAAAAAGCCAAAAAAAATTACCCGTCTTTTTTGGATCATAGGTTGTGTATGCGTAGGCCTGGCTGGTAGTAACAGTAGCAAGAGTGGTGAAATGGTGGTATTTGTAGTAGCCAACAGAAAGCAGGCAGTGGTGGACTAGTGCTCGTAATAGCCAGTGGACAGAAGGCATTGTTGGACTAGTGATACTTCTAGCCAGACCTTGTGATGCCGCTCCATGTGCTTACATAGAGACGTCATACCTAAACTCCAGCCTAACTATACCTAACATTATTTTTACAGAGACTGCACTGTTCCTGTGTTTATTTTAACATGAAAGTAATTTCCAAATGTCAGGATACCATAAAGAAATAGGTACACCACTCGTTTGTGCCCCCCTCCCCCCTTTTTCTCAACTCTACAGATTCAACTGCATTGTCATCACCTGCTTCTGAGCTGCTTAGACGAAAAGGCCTACATCTGGTAGCACTGGGGAAGGGAGGGGACAAAGACAGAGATGCACATTTCCACTGCTCCATGTAACTGTAGACGATGAGTAATCCACTGACACCTGGCTCAACCTCATATTGTCAGACTCTTCCTTCTCTTGAGATGACAGAGAACAGGCCAACCAGTCCACAAGTGCCCTATTATCCTTTAAAACCACACAACCTCTGGAAGACCATGACTTTTCCTTGCTGATGCTACTGCTACTACTATTATCAGACACTGGTCTGCTGCTACCTGTACTAAGCCTGGGAAAATGGGTGGTGTCCACAGAGCTGCTATTTCCACCAACATGCTTACTGACCGAGGACATGGCAGGAATGGTCTTTCCTCTATCCCTTTATCGGACAACCATTCCTTTAAGAGACTTTTTTTTGATTGAAAAAGATTTGGAGGTTATTGTTATGTTTCGTGGTGATTTGGCTCTTATCAAGTAGCCAAGTGGTGGAGAAACTGACATTCAACTTTCACTTTCAATGCTTTTAATGTGTAGTTATGTTAAACCCAGGCAGAAATACTATATACTCTTTACTTGTATCAAACATTCTGTGCCTATTTGTAACAGACCATGGCAGAAAACAACCTACAAGGACATGAATAATATCCATCAAAGCAACCACAACATATGTTTCTCAACCCAGCTTCATCAGGGGGATTGAAACACTGTTACTTTAATGCAAAATATTGAAAAATTTACATGCACAATCTTATTTTTTTAAATTTTTTTTGTATTCTTGGGATCAACTGTGTCTTTTTCTCAAAATGTTTCATGCTCTATGTATAATTTTTGCTATAGGCATTACTATAGGACTTTCAAAAAACCATATGTTAAATCGTACAAAAAAATTGTAATAAAAATCTTATGATTTAAACACTGAACAAAATGTAGGTTTGAATAGAATCTAAATTATTTCTTACTGCTTGGAATTTTGAGCCTTTCTTCCCAATCCACAGCTTTTAAATGACATTTACTCAATTCTTAATTAAAGCATTATTAGAAAGTGAGGTAATGTGAACTGAGGAATGTTCCATATTGGGAATCATGGGAAGACTAATTAAAATAATTAGAAACATAAGCAGATCTTGGTGATTGTATGTAAAAACACACTCCTTTTCCTATTATAGGATTAGATGCATATTAAGATAATGCATCAAAACACACATACACACAGATATCTACATTGGCTCTTTTGCTGCATAAAGATAAAAGAATGAAACTTGGGAATGCATGGTAAGGACACAGTATATTATCAATATGTGAACTTGGTTGACCCTTTCTTTGCAAATATATTTTTATACTCCTAACCCCATGAGGACAAATCAATTTATATTATTGCATTTTTGCTTTTTCTTCCTTGCCTTCTAAGAGTCAGAAATCAATTTTCTACCTACAGGGCTGAATGAGGGCTTGTTTTATGCAGGAGGACCATTTGTTCTTTGTAATGACATCACTCATTACATCACAAAATATACAGTGACCTACAGTGCCAAAGTGGTATGCCTCATTTGCGATGGTCCAACACAGAGGAAATTAACATTACACATGTTGGACTGCCTGTAACAGCAGCACAAAGCTGTTCCTAATGCAGAAGACAGAACATTTTTGGAGCCAGTGTGACTTCCAGCTAAGGTATTGGCAGCTTAGAAGAGACCCCTTTTGCATACTCAAGCCTTTCAAAGTGGCAGCAAGATTTGTTAGCAAGGACAATAGTGGAATCATTAATTTTATGTCACTGATATTCTTTCTGGACTAAATACTCACAGTGATGATAGAGCAAGGAGGGACATCTGGCTGGCTGGCAGCAGTATGAATGTTCTTCTTGAGGAAGAGTTGGATGAGGAGGATGAGGAAGTGGGACCTGAGGAAGAGGATTTGGAGATGGAATCGAAGGGATAATGATGATGATGACCACGACCATGAAGACCAACCTTGGCAATATGGGACAGAGGTGGAATAAGCTGGGCCCTTGAAAAAGCTGGCAGGGCGAGCTGTATTCTTTCTTGCTTGTGCAGTGACAGGCATATTGAGCTCTTGAAGAAAAGAGATTACTGCCAAGTAATCTACATAGGCAAACTCTTAGACCCTCAATATAAAGCCAAAATGGAGACTTTTTTTATTTTGCTAGAAGGAGGATAAATTAGATTTTTATAGAGAGAAGCTAAGCAGCAATCTTACCACAACTTTCCAGAACCACTCCGTCCGCTGAGTCACCACTCCATTTTCTCTGTCAGGGCTACCCCTGCAAGTGGAAGGAGCAGCAGCAGCAGCATATTCATGCTGGAGTACATGATGACAAAGTTTTTACATCCGCTATTCCCTCCTGACATGAATCATCCCCCAAAAGATGTACACCACCACTTGAAAAACCAGATGGATGCATACCTAAGCTGTGCCTTTTTCATACAAAAAGCTATTTCTCCATCAATATTTTGAGACACCAATCCTGTCAATATTATTGATCACACACGATGGTGACCCAAGTGCAGACCTCCTTAAATTTGTAGGAGGAGATTAGGCTTGGTGAGAACACTATTCATATGTAAATCATCCCTGTGGGCAATTCCCTGAATATAGGACTAGTTCCCCTCATGGGATGACCCCATATGAATGTTGTGCCTATCCCGCTATGGCGGCCGGTCATTACGTCATTGTGACATCATGGCCTACAGTCACCAGGAATTTAATATATGTGATCTTATGAACTGCTAAAATATCTAAACAATGCAATTCCTATCTCTGGGCCCGACTATTTACCCAGAATATTTAATAGCTCATTGATTTACGCTATGGCGGTACATTTTTGCATTATCATAAAATAACACACACAGGTATTATTAACTATGCAGATTTATTGGTTATGATTAATAAACAAAATGAGTATATAAAAACAAAGATTATACATATATGCCTCATCAATCAATATGAACACATATAGAACATTATTGAAGCGTTAGTTAATATATAAGCACAATGACTACATATACTGTATGAAGCGTGTAAAATAAGAAATGTATAGAACATATATAGAAGCACGCTAAGCTTATGCAGATAGTAGCTATATAGAGGCTAGAGAATTACAGTAGCTACAAGTGACTGTGTTGTACACACACCAGTCACCACACGGTCAGCAAATCAAATCTATGGCATCACTCTCCGAGAGAATATTATACCAAGATGAATACAGAACGGGCACCCCCCCCCCTACTCTTTAGATATAGGAAATACAAGTGACACAATCGTTAACAATATTGGGGGATGTAAGTGACACAATCGTTAACACTAGCCCATCTGCCTAACCACACACAACCAGTACAACAATTTAGATGCAGCAATATATATATATATATGGTGAGAATGGTGTTGTGAGAACACCGAAACGTCGCTGCTGTTTGCTTTTGGAATAAAGCCACTTTTTTGATCTTTTCACTACTATTGAGTGCTGCGGTCATCCTTTATGTTCTATATATATATATATATATATATATATATATATATATATCTAATGGTACTAAATTTGACAGTCACGCCCCCTCCCATAGACTTGCATTGAGGGGGCGGAGCTATGACGTCACAAGTTCCCGGCGCCGTCTCCAGCTTTCAGAACAGTTTGTTCCAAACATTGAGCAGTGGAGTACTCCTTTAAACCCAGCCTGTTTTGCCTGACCACAGCCGCCTTATAACCCAAATACGTTATATGTAAATCATGTATTTTGCTGAAACAAGAAGTACTATGATTATAAGTGAGTAATAAGAAATGTAAGACATGTTTGACTCAAGAAGGTTTGTGGGAATTGAGAACAGACTATTTATCTGAACATTTTTGTATTCTACTCATGGATACACCCGGCCACAGGTCAACATGCTCAAAATCCTTGGTGTTCTGAACCTGATGATCTCTTGCTACCCTTGGAAACTACAATGTTCAGGATTCTATTTTATCATATTTTTGTAATATTTAACTAGTCTCAAGGGCAGACAAAGTAAAAGACCACACATTTGTTTTCGGAGTTAATTCAGTAATTGACAGGAATTTTCGGACACCTTGTACAAATGTCTGAAACAAAGTGTTCACCGTGTTATACTAAAGTACAAGTATTAAGCAGAGTTGATGACTTTTATTTTCCTTAAAGGCATTTGTCTCGATAAGGGCTCAAGTCCTGCAGGAACGCATGAGAACTGAGTTCCTGCACTTTTTCCACAGCAGGAACACTGTTCCCATTAGCAGCAGTTCTGCAGGACCAGGCCTTGAGTGGAAATCTTGGGTGCATTCCTTCCCTTTTTTTTCCAAGACTTGACCCCTGGTCTGGATGCAATAAGAACAGAATATTTTGTTTTCAAGGGAAATTAATATTATGGTTTTAACTACTTAGGGACCAAGGGCGTACAGGTACACATTTGCTCCCTGGTACTTAAGGACCAAGGGCGTACCTGTACGCCCGTGGAAATCTCGGTCCCCGGAACGGGGTTTCAGGGACCGGGGTGACTGCTGATATCTCAGCAGGCACCCCGTGCAAATGCCCAGGGGAGTCATTAGACCCCCCCTATGTCGGCGATTGCCGCAAATCACCGGTGAATTTCAGGTCATACGAGTCTACGGTAACCCGGTGACCCGGAAAATAAGGGGAATTGGGGTTGTCTTAGACAACCACGATCCCCTGAAGGAATAGGAGTAAGGTGGCAGGGACACCCCTCCTATACTGCTATTGGTCATCCAGAAGCGTGGACCAATAGCAGATCGGGGGCGGGGGGGGTTAACTTTTGGTTTCCCCATTCTGCCCACCCACAATAGGCGGGGCAGAACAGGGGAACCGACAAGGACTGGCACCAAAGATCCACTTACCCATCCGGCGGCAGCGGGCGGCGGTCGGCGGCAGTGATCGGCAGCAGAAGAGGACGGCGATGCGGCTCCCTGGATCCTACGGAAGTCGGTGAGTTGCCAAGCAACATCTGGAAGGCTACAGTTTGAGACCACTATACAGTGGTCTCTAAACTGTAGCCCTGCAGATGCTGAAAAACTACAACTCCCAGCATGCCCAGACAGATGCTTGCTGTGTGGGCATGCTGGGATTTGTAGTTTTGTAACAGCTGGAGGAGCTACAGTTTGGAGATCACCGTGCATTGTTCTCTAAACTGTAACCCTCTAGATCTTGCAAAACTACAACTCCTAGCATGCCCACACAGCAGTTTGCTGTCTGGACATGCTGGGATTTGTAGTTTTGCAACATCTGGAGGGCCAAAGTTTGGAGATCAATGTGCAGTGGTCCTTAACCCCTTAAGGACTCAGCCCATTTTGGCCTTAAGGACTCAGACAATTTAATTTTTACGTTTTCATTTTTTCCTCCTCGCCTTCTAAAAATCATAACTCTTTTATATTTTCATCCACAGACAAGTATGAGGTCTTGTTTTTTGCGCGACCAGTTGTCCTTTGTAATGACATCACTCATTATATCATAAAATGTATGGCGCAACCAAAAAACACTATTTTTGTGGGGAAATTAAACCGGAAAACGCAATTTTGCTAATTTTGGAAGGTTTCGTTTTCACGCCGTACAATTTATGGTAAAAAAGACGTGTGTTCTTTATTCTGAGGGTCAATACGATTAAAATGATACCCATTATTACATACTTTTATATTATTGTTGCACTTAAAAAAAAATCACAAGCTTTTCAACCAAATTAGTACGTTTATAATCCCTTTATTTTGATGACCTCTAACTTTTTTATTTTTCCGTATAAGCGGCGGTATGGGGGCAAATTTTTTGCGCCATGATCTGTACTTTTTTTTTATACCACATTTGCATACAAAAAACTTTTAATAAATTTTTTATAATTTTTTTAAATAAAATGTATAAAAAAAGTAGGTATTTTGGACTTTTTTTTTTTTCGTTCACGCTGTTCACCGTACGGGATCATTAACATTTTATTTTAATAGTTCGGACATTTATGCACGCGGCAATACCAAATATGTCTATAAAAAATGTTTTACGCTTTTTGGGGGTAAAATAGGACGTTTTACTTTTTTATTGGGGGAGGGGATTTTTCACTTTTTTTTTTACTTTAACTTTTACATTTTTTTACATTTTTTTTTACACTTGAATAGTCCCCATAGGGGACTATTCATAGCAATACCATGATTGCTAATACTGAACTGTTCTATGTATAGGACATAGAACAGATCAGTGTTTTCGGTGATCTTCTGCTCTGCTCACAGACCAGAGCAGGAGACGCCGGGAGCCACACGGAGGAAGGAGAGGGGACCTCCGTGCGGCGTTATGAATGATCGGATCCCCGCAGCAGCGCTGTGGGCGATCCGATCATTCATTCAAATCGCGCACTGCCGCAGATGCCGGGATCTGTATTGATCCCGGCACCTGAGGGGTTAATGGCGGACGCCCGCGAGATCGCGGGCGTCGGCCATTGCCGGCGGGTCCCTGGCTGCGATCAGCAGCCGGGATCAGCCGCGCATGACACGGGCATCGCTCCGATGCCCGCGGTTATGCACAGGACGTAAATGTACGTCCTGGTGCGTTAAGTACCACCTCACCAGGACGTACATTTACGTCCTGCTTCGTTAAGGGGTTAAACTGTAGCCCTCCAGATGTTGCAAAACTGCAAATCCCAGCATGCCCAAACAGCAAACAGCTGTCTTGGCATGCTGGGAGTTGTAGTTGAGTAACTCCAGCTGTTGCATAACTACATCTCCATGCACGCCCTTCGGTGATCAGTACATGCTGGGAGTTGTAGTTTTTCAACAGCTGGAGGCACACTGGTTGAAAAATACTGAGTTAGGTAACAGAACCTAACTAAAGGTTTTCCAACCAGTGTTCCTCCAGCTGTTGCAAAAGTACAACTCCCAGCATGCACGGTCTGTCGGGAAATGCTAGAAGTTGTAGTTTTGTAGCTGGAGGTTTACCCCTCCCCATGTGAATGTACAGGGTAAATTCACACAGGCAGGTTTACAGTGAGTTTCCTGCTTCAAATTTGAGCTGTGGCAAATTTTTCCCCTCATGCGCAAACTCCTAGTGGGAAACTCACTGTAAACCTCCGCCTGTGTGAATGCACCCTAAAAACACTACTCTAACACATAATAAATGGTAAAACACTACATATCTACCCCCTTACACTGTCCCCCCAATAAAAATGAAAAACGTATTGTACGGCAGTGTTTCCAAAATGGAGCCTCCAGCTGTTGCAAAATAACAACTCCCAGCATTTTCACTGACTATCCAGGCATGCTGGGAGTTTAGCAACAGCTGGAGGCACCCTGTTTGGGAATCACAGGCATGGAATACCCTTATGTCCCCCCCTATGCAATCCCTAATATAGTCCTCAAATGTGCATGGCACTCTCTCACTTCGGAGCCCTGTCGTATTTCAAGGAAACAGTTTAGGGCCATATATGGGGTATTTCAGTACTCAGAAGAAATTACACTACAAATTTTGGGGGGCTTTTTCTCCTTTTACCCCTTATCAAAAGGAAAAGTTGGAGGCTACATGAGCCTGTTAGTGGAAAAAAAAATAACATTAACATGCTGGTGTTGCCCCATACTTTTTATTTTCACAAGCGGTAAAAGAAAAAAAAAGACCCCCAAAATTTGTAATGCATTTTCTCCTGAGTACGAAAATACAACAACATTAAGGCTCAGAGTGAGAGCACACTATGTACATTTGAGGCCTAAATTGATAATTTGCACAGGGGGAGCTAATTTTACAGCAATTCTGACATAAACACAAAAAAATGAATACCCACATGTGACCCCAATTTGGAAACTACAACCATCTTGGAAAGGGGTATAATGAGCACCCCACAGGTGTTTGAAGAATTTTCATTAAAGTTGGATGGGAAAATGAAAAAAAAAAAGAATCACTAAAATGCTGGTGTTACCCTAAATTTTTCATTTTCACAAGGGAAAATAGGAAAAAAAAAATTGTAACCCCATTTGTTCTGAGTAAGAACATACCCCATATGTGGATGTAAAGAGCTTTGCTGGTGAACTACAATGCTCAGAAGAGAAGGAGTGCCATTGGGATTGTGGAGAGAAAATGTGTCCTGAATTGAAGGCCATGTGTGCTTACAAAGCCCCCATATTGCCAGAACAATGGACCCCCCCATGTGACCCCATTTTGGAAACTACACCCCTCATGTAATGTAATAAGGGGTACAGTGAGCATTTACACACCACAGGTGTCTGACAGATTTTTGGAAGAGTTGTCCGTGAAAATGAAAATTTAAATTTTTCATTTGCACAGCCCACTGTCCTAAAGATCTGTCAAACGCCAATGGGGTGTAAATACTCACTGCACTCCTTATTAAATTCCAAGGTTTCCAAAATGGGGTCACATGTGGGGGGGTTACACTCTTCTAGCACCACGGGGGGGCTTTGTAAACGCACATGGCCCCTGACTTCCATTCCAAACAAATTCACTTTCCAAAAGCTCAATGGCGCTCCTCCTCTTCTGAGCATTGTAATTTGCCCGCAGAGCACTTGACATCCACACATGGGGTATTTCCATACTCAGAAGAAATGGGGTTACATTTTCTCCTATTACCCCTTGTAAAAATGTAAAATTTTGGGAAAAAAACAGCATTTTAGTGAAAACATTATTTTCTTTTCATTTACACATCCAACTTTAACAAAAAGTCATCAAACAACTGTGAGGTGTTAAGGCTCCCTGTACCCCTTGTTACGTTCCTTGAGGGGTGTAGATTGCACAATTGTATGGCATGTGTTTTTTTTTTGCTGTTCTGGCACCATAGGGGCTTCCTAAATGCGACATGCCCCCCAAAAAAAACATTTCAACAAAATTTGCTTTCCAAAAGCCAAATGTGACTCCTTCTCTTCTGAGCATTGTAGTTCGCCCGCAGATAATTTTATGTCCTAACATGAACTCCATACTCAGAAGAGATGGGGGTTACAAATTTTGGGGGGCATTTTCCCCATTACCCTTTGTAAAAATAGTAAATTTGGGAAAAAACTGCACTTTAGTGAAAAAAACTTTTTTTTTTATTTACACATCCAACTTTAATGAAAAGTCGTCACACACCTGTGGGGTGTTTAGGCTCACTGGACCCCTTGTTATGTGCCTTGGTGGGGGGGGGGTGTAGTTTCCAAAATGGTATGCCATTGTCACGCCGATCGCTCTGGGTCCCGCTGCCTCCCTGGAGCTCTCGCCTCTACATGCAGCGCTCCGGTCGGCACCACTGACCGCGAGCGCTGCTCCCGTGTCACCGGAGGGGACGCAATCCTAGGCACGGGACGTGCCCGCTCTCGGATCTCGCCCCATGTCACTCACCTACCCCGTCCTCCTTCTGTCCCGTCCCGGCGCACGCGGCCCCGCTCTCCAGGGCGTGCGCGCGCCGGCTCTCTGAAATTTAAAGGGCCAGTGCACCACTAATTGGTGCCTGGCCCAATCAGTGCAATCACCTCCCTACACTATATTAACCCACTTCCCCTTCCTTTCCCTGCTGGATCTTGTTGCCTTGTGCCAGTGAAAGCGTTCCCGTGTGTCCTTTGCCTCTGTATCCACACCCTTGCCGTTGCCCTTGACTACAAACCGTTGCTGCCTGCCCTGACCTTCTGCTACGTCTGACCTTGCCTTCTGCCTAGTCCTTCTGTACCGCGCCTGACTCAGCAGTCAACGAGGTTTAGTCGCTATTGGGTGGAACAACCTGGGGGTTACCTGCCGCTGCAAGCCCATCCCGCTTTACGGCGGGCTCTGATGAAAACCAGTAACCCCTTAGATTCCGTTCCCCTGGTATGGCCCACGCCATCACCTCACTGACATAGAGGATCCACTACCTGTGTCTAACCCGCATAACACTCCGGATACTGACACTAGATCCGGCCATGGATCCCGCTGAGGTCCCGCTGCCCACTGTCGCTGACCTAACCTCCGTGGTCGCCCAGCAATCACAGCAGATAGCACTACAAGGACAACAGCTGACTTAGTTGACCGCTATGCTGCAACAGCTTCTGCCGCAACAACAGCAACCATCTCCTCTGCCAGCTCCTGCATCTCCTCCGCAGCGAGTGGCCGCTCCCAGTGTTCCCTACACCTGGAGATGATGTCAGACCAATTTCCTACAGAACGGTCTAAGGTGGCATTTGTGGTCAGCCTACTGTCTGGAAAGGCCTTGTCCTGGGCCACACCGCTTTGGGACCGCAACGATCCTGCCACTGCTGCCATCCAGTTCTTCTTCTCAGAAGTACGCAGTGTCTTTGAGGAGCCAGCCCGGGCTTCCTCAGCCGAGACAGCCCTATTGAATCTAGTCCAAGGGAGTTCTTCAGTGGGCGAATACGCCATTCAGTTCCGCACCCTTGCCTCTGAGCTATCCTGGAATAATGAGGCCCTCTGCGCGACCTTCAAAAAAGGCTTATCCAGTCACATCAAAGATGTTCTGGCCGCACGAGAGATTCCTGCAACCCTGTCTGAACTCATACATTTGGCCACCCGCATCGACATGCGCTTCGTCAGGAAAAGGATCTTGTTCCCACCAGGCGGTTTCCTCCCCTGGCATCTCTCTTCCAGTGTCCTTTGCAATCTGTTCCTGTGCCTTCCACCGAGGAGGCTAGGCAAGTGGATCGGTCTCGCCTGACCTAACAAGAGAGGATTTGCCGTAGGAACGATAACCTGTGCCTGTACTGTGCAAGCACCGAACATTTCCTAAAAGACTGTCCTATTCGTCCTCTGCGTCAGGGAAACGCTTGCACCTAGTTAACGTAGGAGTGGCGTTGCTAGGTGTGAATTCTTCCTCTCCACGACTGACTATATCAGTGCGGATTGCCATACCCGCTAATACTAATACTTCCCTACTGTGGCCTTCTTGGACTCGGGTTCAGCAGGAAGTTTCATTGAAGCCTCCCTAATCAACAGATTCAATATTCCAGTTACCCGTCTTGTCAAACCTCTCTTCATTTCATCCGTCAATGGAGAGAGACTGGTCTGCACCGTGCGTTACCGCTACTCATGAGTGTTGGAGTTCACCATCATGAACATATTGATTTTTTTGTGATACCCAACTGCACTTGTGAAATTCTTCTGGGCTTGCCCTGGCTCCAACATCATTCGCCTAGCCTCGACTGGGTCACCGGGGACATTAAGAGTTGGGGAACTTCTTGCCACAAACGATGTCTCCACCCAGTTTCTTCATGCCAGGTCTCCATGGCTACTCCATTGCCAGGTCTTCCTAGGGCCTATCAGGACTTTTCAGACATCTATTGTAAAAAGCAAGCAGAGGTCTTACCTCCACATAGACCCTATGACTGCCCTATCGACCTGCTCCCTTGTACCACACCACCCCGTGGTAGGATTTACCCACTTTCTGCCCCGGAAACACAACTATGTCTGAGTACATACAGGAAAACCTCAAAAGAGGTTTTATCCAGAAATCTTCTTCTCCAGCTGGAGCTGGATTTTTCTTCGTTGCAAAAAAAGCTGGATCTCTACGCCCCTGTATTGACTACCGCGGTCTCAATATAATTACTGTAAAAAATCGCTATCCCCTGCCTCTCATCTCCAAACTCTTCGACCGACTGCGTGGAGCTAAGATTTTCACCAAACTTGATCTAAGGGGCGCATATAACCTCATCCGTATTCGAGCAGGTGATGAATGGGAAACCGCCTTCAATACCAGAGATGGTCACTTTGAATACCTAGTCATGCCCTTTGGTCTATGCAACGCCTCAGCAGTCTTTCAGGACTTTGTTAATGAGATTTTTCGGGACATGCTGTACTCCTGTGTGGTAGTCTATCTTGGTGACATCCTTATTTTTTCCTCCAATCTACAGGAACATCGCCTTCATGTCCATCAAGTGCTCCAGCGACTTCGCCAAAATCAACTTTACGCCAAAATTGAGAAGTGTCTATTTGAACGCAGAAGTCTTCCCTTCCTGGGATACATTGTGTCCGGTCAAGGTCTTCAAATGGACCCTGATAAACTATCTGTGGTAATGGATTGGCCTCGTCCCACTGGCCTACGAGCTATCCAAAGATTTCTCGGATTTGCAAATTATTATCATCAATTTATTCCCCACTTCTCCACCATCGTTGCTCCTAACGTAGCACTGACTAAGAAAAATGCTAATCCGAAATCCTGGCCACCACAGGCGGAGGAAGCCTTTAACCACCTCAAAGCTGCCTTCTCCTCTGCTCCAGTCTTGTCCAGACCAGATCTTCTGAAGCCCTTCTTCCTCGAGGTTGACGCCTCCTCCGTTGGAGCCGGAGCTGTTCTCCTACAAAAATCCGCTAAAGGAAACAATGTAACTTGCGGATTTTTCTCCAAAACCTTTTCTCCTCCAGAAAAAAACTATGCCAATTGGAGACCGTGAACTATTGGCTATTAAGTTGGCCCTTGAGGAGTGGAGACATCTTCTGGAAGGATCCCTTCATCCCATCACCATCTATACAGATCACAAAAATCTGTCTTATCTTCAATTCGTCCAGCGGCTAAATACTCGCCAGGCTAGATGGTCATTGTTTTTTGCCCGTTTCAACTTTCAAATCCATTTTCGTCCCGCAGGCAAGAATGTCAGGGCTGATGCTCTATCTCGTACCACCGATGCCTCTGAAGCCGAGACCCTTCCTCAGCACATCATTCCCCCTGAGTGTCTGATCTCTTCTGCCCCTGCTTCTCTGGTGCTTATCCCTCCAGGAAAGACTTATGTTCCTCCACGTCTTTGCCTCCGCATCCTCAAATGGGGCCATTCCTCCCTTTTGGCTTATCACGCTGGAATCAAAAAGACTTTATAGTTAATTGCCAGACACTATTGGTGGTCCTCACTGGAAAAGGATGTGACCGATTTTGTACGAGCCTGTACAGTGTGTGCACGTGACAAGACCCCTCACCAGAAGTCTTCAGGTCTTCTCCTTCCGCTGCCGGTGCCTGAACAGCCTTGGTCCCACATAGCCATGGACTTCATCACTGATCTTCCTTTATCCCATGGCAACACAGTTTATCACCCCCAATCCAATGGACAAGTGGAAAGAGTAAACCAGATTCTTGGTGACACTTTGCGACATTTTGTTTCCTCCCGCCAAGATGATTGGGTCGACCTTCTGCCCTGGGCTGAATTCTCGTACAATTTCAAAAATTCAGAGTCTTCCACCAAATCTCCATTTTTTGTGGTGTACGGCCATCACCCGCTGCCCCCCCTCCCCATTCCCACTTCTTCTGGAGTTCCTGCCGTGGATGAAGTAACCCAGGACTTCTCCGCTATCTGGAAGGAGATTCAAAAGTCGCTCTTACTGGCCTCTTCTCGGATGAAGAAACATGCAGATAAAAAGAGAAGAACTCCTCCTGTCTTTGTCCCGGGTGACAAAGTGTGGCTCTCTGCCAAATACATACGGTTTCGTGTCCCTAGCTACAAGTTGGGTCCACGTTACCTCGGGCATTTTAAAATCAAGAATCAAATCAATTCTGTCTCTTACAAGCTTCATCTTCCCTCTTCTCTTCGCATTCCTAACTCTTTCCATGTGTCTCTCCTCAAACCTCTTGTACTTAACTGCTTTTCTCCCAAGGTCACTGTTCCTGCTTCTATTTCTGGCTCCTCTGATGTCTTCTCCGTTAAAAAAATCCTCGCCTCCAAGATCGTCCGAGGTAAAAAAAAAATTTTTGGGTAGATTGGGAGAATTGTGGCCCTGAGGAGAGATCATGGGAACCCGAGGCCAATATTTTAGACAAAGATCTCATCCACAGATTCCTCGGTTCTAAAAAGAGGGGGAGACCCAAGGGGGGATACTGTCGCGCCGAGCGCTCAGGGTCCCGCTGCCTCCCCGGAACGCTCGCGGCGTGCCTCTACATGCAGCGCTCCAGTCGGCACCGCTGACCGCGAGCGCTGTTCCCGTATCACCGGAGGGGACGTGATCTGAGGCACGGAACGTGCCCGCTCTCAGATCGCGCCCCATGTCACTCACCTGCCCCGTCCTCCTTCTGTCCCGTCCCGGCGCGCGCCGGCTCTCTGAAATTTAAAGGGCCAGTGCACCACTAATTGGTGCCTGGCCCAATCAGTGCAATCACCTCCCTACACTATATTAACCCACTTCCCCTTCCTGTCCCTGCCGGATCTTGTTGCCTTGTGCCAGTGAAAGCATTCCCGTGTGTCCTTTGCCTGTGTATCCAGACCCTTGATGTTGCCCTTGACTACGGACCGGTGCTGCCTGCCCTGACCTTCTGCTACGTCTGACCTTGCCTTTTGCCTAGTCCTTCTGTACCGTGCCTGACTCAGCAGTCAGTGAGGTTGAGTCGCTATTGGGTGGAACGAACTGGGGGTTACCTGCGGCTGCAAGTCCATCCCACTTTGCGGCGGGCTCTGGTGAAAACCAGTAACCCCTTAGATTCTGTTCCCCTGGTACGGCCCACGCCATCACCTCACTGGCATAGAGGATCCACTACCTGTGTCAAACCCGCATACCACTCCGGATTCTGACAGCCAAGTGGGGTGTTTTCTGCTGTTCTGGCACCATAGGGGTTTCCTAAATGTGGCATGCCCCCCAAAAACTATTTCAGAAAAAATCAATCTCCAAAATCCCACTGTCGTTCTTTCCCTTCTGAGCCCTCTACTGTGCCCGCCAAACACTTGACATACACATATGAGGTATTTCCTTACTCGAGAGAAATTGGGTTACAAAAAAATAAAAAATAAAAAAATCTGGGTCTACAAGAACTTGCAAGTGTAAATAATGATTTTCTCCTTCACTTTGCTGCTATTCCTGTGAAACACCTAAAGGGTTTACACACTTACTGAATGTCATTTTGAATACTTTGAGGGGTGCAGTTTTTATAATGGGGTAATTTATGGGTTATTTATAATAAGAAAGCCCTTCAAATCCACTTCAAACCTGAACTGGTCTATGAAAAATTCAGATTTTGAAAATTTTGTGAAAAATAGGAAAATTGCTGCTGAACTTTGAAGTCCTCTCATATCTTCCAAAAGTAAAAACACGTCAACTTTATGATGCAAACATAAAGTAGACATATTGTATGTGTGAATCTAAATATAATTTATTTGGAATGTCTATTTCCCTTACAACCAGAGTGCTTCAAAGTTAGAAAAATGCTAAATTTTCAATTTTTTCATCAAATTTTTAATTTTTCACAATAATGCATGTATCGACAAAATGTTACCACTAAAATAAAGTACAATATGTCACGAAAAAAAATTCTCGGAATCAGAATGAAAAGTAAAAGCATCACAGAGTTATTAATGCTTAAAGTGACAGTGGTCAGATGTGCAAAAAATGCTCTGTTCCTTAAGGCCAAAATGAGCCTGGTGCTTAAAGGGGTACTCCGGTGAAAAACTTTTTTTTTTTTTATCAACTGGTGCCAGAAAGTTAAACAGATTTGTAAATTACTTCTATTAAAAAATCTTAATCCTTCCTGTACTTATTAGCTGCTGAATACTACAGTGGAAATTCTGACATCACGAGCACAGTGCTCTCTGCTGACATCTCTGTCCATTTTATGAACTGTCCAGAGTAAAAGGAAATCCCCATAGCAAACATATGCTGTTCTGCACAGTTCCTAAAATGGACAGAGATGTCAGCAGAGAGCACTGCGTTCATGATGTCAGCAGACAGCTCTGTGTTTCAAAAAGAAAAGAATTTCCGCTGTAGTATTCAGCAGCTAATAAGTACAGGGATGATTAAGATTTTTTTATAGAAGTAATTTACAAATTTGTTTAACTTTCTGGCACCAGTTGATTTACAGTTTAAGGTGTTAAACTGTAATCATTGGTAGAATTTATTAAAAGAAGATCACGTTATTACAAAACCCTTGAGGATTACATTTCTTTAAATTATAATAATTTTACATTACACATTGGGGGAATTTATCATTGTCTTTAGAGCTATTTTTATGTGTATATTTTTCGCACAGTTGACACTGCCCATCGTTTTTGGGGTCTTTTTGCAACTTTTTAGTTTTCACTTTTTTTTTCAAAAAGTGTGTACAGACCAGCTGTTATGGTAAGCCTTTTGCAGTAGCTATGAATGTATCAACTACGCTTTTTAAAAAGTCACAAATTTTTGCCCCCCCCAAAGAAAAAAAAGTTTCAAAAATACCCACAGCCCAGACTTAGCTTAGCTTTTTGGTGTGTGTAGAGAGGAATTTAAGGAAATGTATACCTGCACAAAATTTATAAAATGTCCTGTGATCATTAAATAAATTTGAGGCACCGTACTAGGGATAAGTGAATCGAATCTTACGAATCTGAATTAGTTGCGAATTTCAGGAAAAATTTGATTTGCAACGAATGTGAATGCCACCGCGATTCGATCGCGCAAATCACTTCATTAAACTTCATTTAGTGTGGTCCAGGCTCCAGGGCATCTAAAATGGCAGATCCACATGTGAGGACATGGGGCAAGGAATCCTGGGAATGCGGGAATAAGGGTCAGCGGGATGACCCTGAATCACATGCAGCATGCAGCCTATTTGCAGCCAGCCACCCCTGTGATGTCACAGCCCTATTTAACCGGCAACCAGTCACATCATTGTTCTATTACAGAGAGAGAGGGACAGACAGCAGTGTGTGTTGCACAGAAAAGCATTTTTACAGCAGCAATTCACCTCCAAGTCACATCAGCGTTCTATTGCAGAGAGAGAGAGAGAGGGACAGAGAGCAGTGTGTTGCACAGAAAGGCTTTTTTACAGCAGCGATTCACCTCAAGCCCAAATCCAGCCTAGAAGAGAGTGAGATTGAGAGAGAAAGTACAATTGTGGGTGTATTACACAGCGACTGTGTGCTGCAGCACTGGTGTGTACAACAACTGAAAAGCTAATAGTAGCCAGCCAGTTAGGGTGAGCAAAGCTCTAAAAGCATATTGTCCTCTATTAAGTGTAACCTGTGCGTACATCTAAGTGGTGTACCATTTTGTTCCTGTTAAAGTCTTAAAGGCCTAGATATTGTGAAAGGCTAGCCAAAAGTACACACCTGCTGGTGTTGTAGACAAATACTGTTTTAAGTGTAGTGGAGCGTATTGTACTCCCCTCATATATGCACTAAGTATGTCAGGCAGAGAAGTGCCAGGATGTGCACAGAGGAGTGACAGAGGCCTAAACTCATCAGGCAGAGGTCGCAGCAGACCAGGGGCAAGTGGCAGCAGGAGTCCCAGCGAGAGGCCTGAGTTCACCGTATCAGCTAGCGGTCATATCTCCACCAGCAACCCATCTGCCGTCATCGATTGGTTAACACGGTCATCCTCTTCATCACAAGTGACATCTGACACCCCAGTCAACAGTCGGTGAGTTCCTCAGACACAACCCTCAGTTGGCATGGCCCGGGAGCAGTCCCTGTGCTCCCTTTGCCTTTGTCCTATGCTGTTCTCTCCCCAACAGAAATATCCTATGCTGTGGGTTCAGCTCCACTATTTAGTGAGGACGATCTACTAGAGGACAGTCAGCAGCTACTGCTCAGCCAAGAAGTGGAGGAGACATCCACCGCTTCCTCCCCTGGGCAGGCAAGTAGTGATGAGGAGAGTGGAGCGGGAGGTGGTGTTGAGAACATTCAGGCTCCTGAAGCAAACACTGATGAGGAACCTGACGACGACATCAGTGGCGTGAAGACACAATTCGATGATGATGAATCCAATCGCACCTGGGAGCCGGGAGCAGAAGGGGCTTCATCATCTTCAGGAGAAGAGGGTTGCAGGCTGCCTGTGAGGCAGCAGCAGAGCCAGCAAGGTGGTAGCATTGTTGGCAGTCAGCATGGTGGCGGAAGTGGGAAGTCTGGAGCCAAACGTGCCAGGGGTAGACCACCTGCTTTGTGGCAGCCTACCTTCCCAGGAGGTAGTGGAACAGGGGTTCCTGGAGTCAGGGGCAATAGCAGTCAATCAGACTGTTGGTGGGAAAATCAACTACACGGTGGTGTGGCAGTTTTACAAGCATCTGGAGGATGTTAACCTGGCCGCATGCAAGATGTATGAAGGTGAAGCATGGCCAGGGTCCCAATGTTGGCACCATGGCCCTGCGTCAACATATACAGCGTCACTATAAAGCCGCCTGGGAGAACCGTGGCTCCTATGTGGTGGTCCAGCCTGCTGCATCATCCAGTGGCACGCTGCTCCCTGTTTCAGCCAGCCAAGGCTCCACCACCTCAGCCAAAGAAAGCTGTGTGTCATACCCATCTTCTGTTGCTCCAGAAGCTCCTGCTCCACCTACTTCGAGTCAGTCATTCCGCCAGCAATCCATCAGCGAAGCCATGTCCAAGAGACAACAGTATGCACCCACTCATCCAACAGCGCAGTAGCTGAATGTGCTCCTGTCCAAACTGCTGGTGCTGCAGTCCCTCCCTTTTCAAGTGGAGGACTCTGCCACTTTCAGAGAACTGCTGGCTTGTGCCGAGCCGAGGGGGAGAATCCCAAGCCGTCATTTATATGCGAAGAAGGCAGTACAAGCACTGCACAATTTTGTGGAAGATTAAGCGGGCCAGTCCTTGAGCCTGTCAATGCGTACCAAAGTGCATGGCAGCGCCGCCGTGTGGAGCTGTAACTAAGGTCAGGGACAATACATGTCCTTTATGGCCCACTGGGTGAATGCGGTTCCTGCACAGCCACAACAGCAACTTGGACAGGTCGCGCCGCTTCCGCCTCCACCCTCTCAGGAAGTTGGTCCTGTGACAGTGTGCGACTCCGCCTCCTCGTCCTCCACCGTGTCCTCAGCCTCCACTGCACGGACCAGTCTCAGAGCCCCTCCAGCATACCATGTGGGCTCATCGGTGTTATGCTGTTCTTCACATGGTTTGCCTTGGCGAGTTTACCCTGGAAAAGCTGTCCTGCCCAGCCAGTAGTGTGCCATCAGAGCGGGTGTTTAGTGCGGTGTGGGCCATAGTAACCCCAAGGAGAACTTGTCTGTCCACGAAAAATGTGGAGAGACTGACCTTTATGAAGATGAATCAGGCATGGATCAGCCAGGATTTCCACCCACCAATGCCTTATCCATCAGAGTAGATTAACCATGGTGACACACCAACACTCCACAAATATGGATAGTGCTAAACATATTTAAGGTGCTGCTCCCCAGTTACAGACATTCTTCGCCATCAGACCACAAATAAGTATTGAGGACACGCATTAGCTAAAGCTTAACCTTTCTTAGGATAAAATATATGTACCAAAAAGTTTTTTTGAAATCAAAGGAAAGGTGTGCAAAAAACTCCATTTGCCTTCTTCGCAAAGAAATGACCAGGCTGTGTCATTCAGCCACTATATGGTCTCCTCCTGCTGCCGCCAACTCCAGGCTGTGTCATTCAGCCACTGTATGGTCTGCTTTTGCTGCCGCCAACTACAGGCTGTGTCATGCAGCCACTATATGGTCTCCTCATGCTTCCTCCACCTCCAGGCTGTGTCACCATGTGGTCTTCTCATGCTACTGGCACATTAAATAAAACTTTTTATGTCCATCTATTTGAAATCTCCAATTTAAATGTTAAAAAATATCTTTAATCTTTTCAATTGTGAGGCCCTATGGTCTCATCAGGCTATTGCCACCTCCATGCTGTGTCATTCAGCCACTATATGGTCTTCTCATGCTGCCGCCACCTCCACGCTGTGTCATTCATCCACTATATGGTCTCCACATTCTGATTTCACCTCCAGGCTCTGTCATTGTGCCACTCTGCGACAGTGATTCTAATAGCGACGCCTCTAATCTGCATGTCATACTGAATAACAGTATTATTTCACTCACCCAGCACACACCCTATGCGTGTTACAGCAAGGCAAAGTGTTCTTCACCCCTGTTGAGGCTCTCTGTAGGCCAGAAATAGCCATTTTTAATATAGATTTGTCGCAAATAAATTCGAACCGAACTGAATTTTTGTGGAAAATTCGGCGAATCAGCTGAATCGAATTTCTCAAAAACGTTCTAATCTCTAACCTACACATTACCACCTCACAAAAAAGGTGTAAAAAAATGCTTTACATACACCTATATTGATGAATTCCCCTCATTGTACTTAGCTTAATTACTGCAAAAGAGAGATAAAAATACAAAACTTAACCTTAACTTATTAAAGGAGTTATTCTAAGATTCTCCACTATGTACAGTATGGAGGATACATATCTGACTGGTGTCTATCCCATGGGTGATTCTAGCTTTTCTGCTGCTTGAGGAGAAAACTGAAATCCCCCTCGCAATGAAAATCATTATGTGCCTTTTGAGATTAAAACCTCCCCACAAAATCGGAGATAAGTGTATGATCTTTTGCCCCATGATCTCCTGCCCAGTGCCCCAGTATTCTGAAAATTTTTGCCCATATTATGCACACTCCCCATCACTAGTTCTACAGCATCATTTGTTTTTTTCCAGCACAGTCGCATTTGTGTGTTTTATTACTTTAATTGAGTCATGTGATCACAAGTCTGACCCACAAAAAAATCACAGTGCTTAATGTGTCAGATGCAGTAGTCAGTCCTGGGTCAGCTGACTTCCTGTTAACTACAGAATGGCATCATCACCTATTAAAAGCCTCCTGGCAGCTCTCAGACCCCTTCTCTCCCAACTCTATCTGTATACGCTATCCATACTGTATACTACTCTATGGATCAGGATGTATAGTATCTATATACATTTCCTGAGCACCTGAGCCTTTGGCCTGGGGGGCAGCATGGGGTTATGTTTGTTTTTGTCATGACTTTCCCAAAATTACACAAAATGTTGTGCTTTTTGTGAAAAAAATAATAATAATTTTACAATGGTTTTCGATAACTGCACCAAACACATGGCCAAGAGCCTGAATATTTGAAATCTTCACAAAACACCTCAGTTATGACTACAGGTCAAATCACTTTCTCAACATGATTATATTTATCTAAAAAATGCACTTTGAATAATGAAATTAATCAACACAACATGTAGTGTCAACAGGCACTAACCCATATATGAGTCTCAGCTTTTTAACCTTCTGGTTGCTACAGTCTAGCCAGGTAATTATGTTGGTTTCATTAGTTCAATTGCAGTGATAAGACTCTATCCTTTCTCTTTACAAAACCAGGTGATTCATGGTAAATGTAGGCAGCAGGAGAATTTCATTTATGTTCTGAAACAGAAACAAGCATGGCTCAAAACTTGCCTGCAACATCAGCTATAACAGGTAAGCACAAGGCATTCACAAGAATATCTACATTATTCTCTTATAGAAGCCTATGCTGCACTGTATAAGCAAAAAGAAAAAAATTATAACAATCCTGAAATATTATTTTTTATGAATATCCTCCACCTGAAATCAACTCTGAACTCATTAATAGGGAGTTAGAAATAAAGAATGATCTGGACAATCCTTGTAAACCTATTTTGCTGTACTGAGACAAATTCAGAAATAAATAAAAGCTTCAATCTAATAGATAACATTAGAAGAAGCTCCAGCCAGAAAACATTTCAGTCTCTTGTAGTTTCCTGGCATCACTGAATTTCGTGATTTGCCTTTGCTTACTAATATAATGATGACATCAATGCAGACATGATAGCCTGCAGTTGGATAATAGTCAGATTGTAGTAAGCTGTAGACAGAATTTAATAACTTGGCAATCCGGCCAGCAATGCCATAATCAAGTGATATTTTAATTCAAAGAAGCCTTCATGTCTAATAAGTCAAACAAAAGCTTTGAAACCACAAAAACCAGATCTGTCTGCACATTCATGAATGTGGAAAGTGGCATGTGACACAGGAAACCATTAACAAGTGTAAGAGGACAGAAGGTCCTCAGATGAGGATGTCTGCATGGAGAAGCGATACATGTCAGATTCCTCACTAGCACTCAACCCTTTGTATTCAGCTGGATGTTGAGTAATAAAACACCATTAAAACAAAGCATTAATTCATATCACTGATGCAAGTAATTTATTACCCAAGAGGAAAATTAATTTCCAAATAAATTTGATTGAAACAATTTGGAATCCCTTTACTAGTTCAGCTTCCTGTTTGTGATATCTATGTAGATTCTAAAGCATTACATAGTTACATAGTTACATAGTACAATTAAAAAAAGGCATATGTCCATTAAGTTCAACCAAGGAGGTGAAGGGAAGGGGTATTGGTGAATGAAGGGGAGGGGATTCTACGCTTCTTGCATATGCATTAATGTTATTTTGTTCTAGAAATATATCTAACCCTGTTTTGAAGCCCACTACTGCTCCTGCAATGACCAGTTCCTGAGGTAGACTGTTCCTTAAATTTACAGCTCTTATGGTAAAGGGGGAATGTCGCCCCTGGAGACTAAACCTTTTTTTCTGAAGACAGAGGGAGTGCCCCATTGACCTTTGAGTTTTTTTTTTTTTTTTTACCTGGAACCGTTTATTCCCATTTTATGGGTCATATATATACTCAAATTGATCATACGCCCCCCCGCCTTAAATGTAATGCAGTAACATAGTTCATAAGGTTGAGAAAAGACCAGAGTTCATCAAGTTCAACCTATAACCTTAATGAGTCCCTACTGAGTTGATCCAGAGGAAGGCAAAAAACCCTCATACTAGAGGTAAAAATTCCTTCCCGACTCCAAATATGGCAGTCAGAATAAATCCCTGGATCAATGTTCTGTTCCTAATAATCTAATCCATGACCAGTTATTACTCTCCAGAAATGCATCCAGGCCCCTATTGAACGCTTCTACAGATTTCACCATGACCACCTCCTCCAGGAGAGAGTTCCATAGTTTCACTGCTCTTAGAGTAAAGAATCCCTGTCTGTGCTGGTGCAGAAACCTTCTTTCCTCTAAACGTAGAGGATGCCCCCATGTTATAGATACAGTCCTGGGTATGAATAGATCATGGGAAAGATCTCTGTAAGGTCCCCTGATATATTTATACATAGTTATTAGGTCTCCCCTAAGCCTTCTTTTTTGTAAACTAAATAACCCTAATTCTGATAATCTTTCTGGGTACTGTAGTCCTCCCATTCCCCGTATTACTCTGGTTACCCGTCTTTGAACCCTCTCCAGCTCCACTATATCTTTCTTGTACACTGGTGCTCAGTACTGTACACAGTATTCTATGTGTGGTCTGACTAGTGATTTGTACAGTGGTAGAATTATTTTCTTGTCGTGGGCATCTATGCCCCTATTGATGCACCCCATGATTGTATTTGCCTTGGCAGCAGCTGTTAACTAAGACTCCCAAGTCCTTTTCCATGTCAGTCGTCCCAAGTGTTCTCCCATTTAATACATAATCCCAGCCAGGATTTTTCTTCCCCATGTGCATTACCTTACATTTATCAGAGTTGAACCTAATCTGTCACTTCCCAGCCAAAACCTCTAACCTATCCAGATCCATTTGTAACAGTGCACTGTCCTCTATAGTGTTTACTGCTTTACAGAGTTTAGTATCATCTTTAAAGATTGCTACTTTACTATTCAACCCCTCTACAAGGTCATTAATGTATATATTAAATAGAACAGGACCCAATACTGACCCCTGTGGTACCCCACTAGTAACAGTCACCCAAATAGAATAAGTACCATTAATAACCACCCTCTGTTTCCTATCACTGAGCCAGTTACTTACCCACTTACACACATTCTCCCCCAGTCCAATCATTTAATGCACCAACCTTTTTGGTGGCACATCTATCTTCTCAAGACAAAACACATGTAATTCTTTTAATCTTTCCTCATAGCTAAGATGTTCCATGCCTCTTATTAATTTAATTGCCAGTCTCTATATCCTTTCTAGCTCTATAATGTCCTTTTTATGAATATGAACTGGTGCCCAAAACAGAATGAAATATTCCAGATGAGGCCGTACCAATGCTTTATAAAGGGGTAGTATTATATCCCTGCCCTGTGAGTCCATGCCTCTTGATACTGTCACGATTCGGCTTACAGGTAGTGGATCCTCTGTGTCAGCGAGGGACTGGCGTGGACCGTGCTGGTGGACCGGTTCTAAGAGGCTACTGGTGTTCACCAGAGCCCACCGCAAAGCGGGATGGTCTTGCTGCGGCAGTAGCAACCAGGTCGTATCCACTAGCAACGGCTCAACCTCGCTGACTGCTGAGAAGGCGTGGGACAGAAGGACTAGGCAGAGGCAAGGTCAGACGTAGCAGAAGGTCGGGGCAGGCGGCAAGGTTCGTAGTCAAGATGGATAGCAGGAGTTCAGGTAACACAGGCTTTGGACAACACTAAACGCTTTCACTGGCACAAGGCAACAAGATCCGGCAAGGGAGTGCAGGGGCAGTGAGCAGATATAGCCAGGGAGCAGGTGGAAGCCAATTAAGCTAATTGGGCCAGGCACCAATCATTGGTGCACTGGCCCTTTAAGTCTCAGAGAGCCGGCGCGCGCGCGCCCTAGAGAGCGGAGCCGCGCGCGCCAGCACATGACAGCAGGGGACCGGGACGGGTAAGTGACTTGAAATGCGATTCGCGAGCGGGCGCGTCCCGCGGTGCGAATCGCATCCCCGACGGCCATGTCAGTGCAGCGCTCCCGGTCAGCGGGACTGACCGGGGCGCTGCAGGGAGAGAGACGCCGTGAGCGCTCCGGGGAGGAGCGGGGACCCGGAGCGCTCGGCGTAACAGATACATGACAATATCCTTCTAGCCTTAGAAGCTGCCTGACATTGCACGCTATTCCGTAGTCTGTGATCTACAAGTACACCCAGATCTTTCTCTACCAGTGACTCTCCCAGTTTTACTTCCCAAATTTTGAATCATGGAGAATTCTGGAGGAAGCATCTCGCAAAATATTCCATGATTACTAGTGCTCATACATGAGAGAACTGTACAAATAAAACATGTCCAGGGGTTAAATGTGAGTGCAGGTGCAGCAACCATGAAAAAAAAAATTTTATATCTTTTTTTTATTAACATTTTCCAATACTAATTATTTATTTTTTAATAATTGATTAAATAAAACCCGTTTCCTCCCCAAAAAATTCCAAGTAAAAAAACAAACAAACAAAAATAAAAATAAAAACTACAACGATTTCTGTAATTTCTAAACTAGCAAAGAGCTGGTTTAAAATTTTTGAGGTAAAATGGATTCTCACCCCTTTGAAAATATAATATAAAACATGAAATTAACATAACCATGCCCACTTTTGCAAAACTGATGTGACTAGTGTAAACCTGGGATCTTTCGCATGTAAAACACTTTGAATATCTGATGGAAACTTTTTAGCACCAAAATTTTGGATAAGACCCCCAGTGTGTCTATGTCAGCTTGTAACTTATGCATGTCTTCTATAGACTGTGTACATGCAACAAAGCTTGGTGTCACCTGCAAAGATAGAAACAGAGCTGTCAATCCCGTCATCTACAATCCCATGCTGGAGAATTTCAATATCTTGGCCCGATGTTCCTGTTAGTGTGAAGCACTTAGACATATTATTCACTGGTTGCACCTTAAGGGCTTGGAATAGGCCTAGACACCGTGCCATACTTGGTGTAATGTAGGATTAGGGTGTTTCCACTGATTAAACTGGGAAATTATCTTGTTAGAGCGAAGACAATTGAAAATAATCTTCATTGATCTGTGTCTTCATGCACTGGAACCCAAAGATGTACAGTATGCCAAATAACAAATAAGGTGCTTACTCCATCTTAATCTAAATCTAAAATTTAGGCACAAGAGCTAGTTTAAGACAGCCATGTTCTACATCATGATGTCACCACTGTGTACAACTGATACATCCATATATGTACTCGGCTCAGCTGAGATAAGCCGTTTCCAGACACTTCTGGTGGTTGCTTATTTAGCAAAAGAATCAGGCATGTTAAAGGAGTTATCCAGGAAAAAGGTAGACTGCGGGGGTAGACTGGGGGTGGACAGTGGTGGTGAACATGGGTGACAGGGATGGATGAGGCAGACATGGATGTCAGGAGGGTGGTCATGAATGACGAGGGGGATAGGTGACGGGTGAGGTGGACATGGGTGACGGGGGGGTGGACATGGGTGATGGGGGGGGCATAACAGAGGGATGGAAAGGGTACAGGACCTTAAGCAAGCCGGCACGGAGCGCAGCTTGTAGTTCCACGGCATCTTCCCCTCTTCAGCAAGGCACCATTTTCAGCTTACTGCGCCGCAGGGGGAGGGGAATGGAGGGGGATGCAGGGCGGAGGGGAGAGACGCTGTGTGCGCAGTACGCACACAGGCTTCCCTTCCCCTCTGCGGCGCCTTGAGTCACAGGCACGCAGGCTGGGGCGGGAAATAAAAAAAATTTGAAAATCCCGCGGCACCCCGGTTGGGAATCACTGGTCTTGAGTATAGGGGTGATGTCTGAGTCACTATAAAAGCCTATGCACATAGCTCCAGTACTCATTTTAGAGATATCAGTTGAAAATCTCTGAGAACATTGATGAGTATACAACATAAATAGGAATAGTAGCGAACACAAACATGATCATTTTAAATAAAGCAGCACTGCAGAGAGTGTTACAGTAAATGTATTTTCAACCTTTAAATTTTAAAAAGGTAACAAAATCCTCAGATAAACACTAATGACAAATAAAAAAAACAACTTCCCTTTTATTGTGTGTAGAGATGGGGGTACAGTATTTGGATCTTCGCCCACAAGCCAGTAATATTACTGACAACACTAGGTGATACAATAATCTATAGCTTTGTATATGAAAGTCTGAATGTAAATCTCCCCTGAGTTTAATTAAATAGATAGATAGATAGACATGCTACGACTAGTGGTTTGTGTCAATCTGAAGTTATGAGTAATGGTTGGGATAAAGAAACGTTTCAACATTACTTAATAAATGCACATAGTGTTATTTTTGTACTAATGTTATGCTGAAACTTGCTACTCGATGACTAATCCACACTGATAAAAGTAATCTATGCCTGAAAAGTTATTTATCTCCCTTCTAAAATTTAACCATTTTCATGTAATTTTTATAGTTCTATTTATTTCACTTGGAATATTACATTTTAATGATAGATAAACAGTAAAATTCTGACATTTTGGCATGCCAGGGCGTTGAGACCACGGTGTTCTAAATGAGATGTTATTTTAATATTATTAATTTGAAAGTATTTTGCTCCTTACTGATACTGATATTTCTCAACATCGAGGAATACATTGGTGTAACCCTACTGGACCACCAACGTAATGATGACAGCACAATTGATATATAGTGATCATTGTCTCCGCTCTGATAAATTCTATCAATGTAATACAGTGTATACGTCACCGCAGTGCTGATCAGAAGACCTGACACCACTTATGCTAATATAAGGACATGTTCACACATATAAGGACATGTTCACACAACGGATCTTTTCATTTGAGAAACTGGTCAAGGATAGTCAAAAGCAGGTTAAGGCACACTACAGACTTCACATGCACATTTTTTCATATGATCCATCCCCCCCCCCCCTCCATCTTCTGTATTAACAAAATCAAGTGTTATTTGCCGTTTTACGGTACAAAAGAAGGCACAAAAATAGTCATCTTTTTCCAGTTATGGATATCAGTGGAACTCAAAAGCAAAAAAATTACTGGTAATGCAGTCTTCATATGATTAAAGGACATTATTTGAGAAAAAGACTTCAAATTTTATGTGAACATTGCTTGAGGTTTTGGCTTCTGATTTGTGACCGAACACTAAGAGCCGGCCCAGGGGGCTCATGACATCACAGCCCAGCCCCCTCATGATGTCACACCCTGCCCCCTCAATGCAAGTCTATGGAAGGGGGCGTGTCACCCCAATGCAAGTGTATGGGATGGAGCGTGATGATTGACACGCCCCCCCATAGACTTGTATTGAGGGGGGGCGGATCGTGACGCCATGAGGGGGCAGAGCCGTGATGTCACGATGCTCCGGCTCCTGTATCGCCCGTCATTACGCACAGAGCGAGTTGTGCAGTGATGACAGCGGTGTGGGGCAGCCCAGATCACAGGGGTCCCCAGAGGCAGGACTCCGGCAATCAGACATCTTATCCTCTATCCTTTGGATAGGGGATAAGATGTCTAGGGATGGAGTACCCCTTTGAGGTCCCAATAAAGTGTCAAAAACTTTTCAAAATAAATCCGGACTAACACATTAATGTAATGTCTTTAATTTTACTTAATGTTAATTAACCGATGTTTAACCATTATATTTAATGATTAAAAAATACGTATTTTTTTGTGTTCTTTTTAGATGTAAAATAGATGTTTATGGGCAGTATGACATGCCAAATAAAATGGCCCAAAAAACTTTGTGTGCCCATAACCTCACATTTTGGCATCTGCTGTAATTATTTTTTTTATTTTGCTGTTTAATGTTTTACCTTTGGCTTTTCCCTGGTTGCATTGGTACTGGAATGCTGCTCCATTCACTGTGTGTCACTCTTTGGAACAATCTATTAGAGGATTGTGTCCATTCAGAGCTGTCACAAAGTTTTAGTTGTGTAAACAGATGGGATTTGTACAGCTGTGTAGGACTGGACATCGTATAACTGTCAGTTGTTTACCCAAGTGTGTGTGTAAAACCCATTGATTCTGTTTGTACTTGATGAAGACAAATCAGGAGTTTGTAGGGCAGATTTACTATTGTATTTACCCCAGTGTCATGTCAAAAATACACAGGAAGATACAGTACAGTATTTTAGTCACACACTTATACATATGGAGGCCTTGCACCTATTTTCAGATAAGTGGAAATGCAACTGTGAATGTCGGCAAGAATCAGTGTATCCCTTGTGGATGAATATATTGTGTGCTGCATAAAATCAGTGCATCCCCTGTTATACAGTGGGGCAAGAAAGTATTTAGTCAGCCACCAATTGTGCAAGTTCTCCCACTAAAAAAGATGACAGAGGCCTGTCATTTTCATAGGTATACCACAACTATGAAAAACATAATGAGAAAAAAAAATCCATAAAATCACATTGTCTGATTTTGAAAGAATTTATTTGCAAATTATGGTGGAAAATAAGTATTTGGTCACCTACAAGCAAGCAAGATTTCTGGCTCTCAAAGACCTGTAACTTCTTCTTTAAGAGTCTCCTCTGTCCTCCACTCGTTACCTGTATTAATGGCACCTGTTTGAACTTGTTATGAGTATAAAAGACACCTGTCCACAACCTCAAACAGTCACACTCCAAACTCCACTATGGCCAAGACCAAAGAGCTGTCAAAGGACACCAGAAACAAAATTGTAGACCTGCTCTAGGCTGGGAACACTGATTCTGCAATAGGAAAGCAGCTTGGTGTGAAGAAATCAACGGTGGGAGCAATGATTAGAAAATGGAAGACATACAAGACCACTGATAATCTCCCTCGATCTGGGGCTCCACGCAAGATCTCACCCCACGGTGTCAAAATGATCACAACGGTGAGCAAAAATCTCAGAACCACATGGGGGACCTAGTGAATGACCTGCAGAGAGCTGGGACCAAAGTAACAAAGGCTACCATCAGTAACACACTATGCTGCCAGGGACTCAAATCATGCAGTGTCAGACCTGTCCGGGCCTGTCTGAAGTTTGCTAGAGAGCATTTGGATGATCCTGAAGAGTATTTGGAGAATTTCATATGGTCAGATGAAACCAAAGTAGAACTTTTTGCTAAAAACTCAACTCGTCGTGTTTAGAGGAGAAAAAATTCTGAGTTGCATCCAAAGAACACCATACCCACTGTGAAGCATGGGGGTGGAAACATCATGCTTAGGGGCTGTTTTTCTGCTAAGGGACCAGGACAACTGATCCGTGTAAAGGAAAGAATGAATAGGGCCATGTATCATGAGATTTTAAGTGACAACCTCTCTCCATCAGCAAGGGCATTAAAGATGAAACGTGGCGGGGTCTTTCAGCATGACAATGATTCCAAACACACTGCCTGGGCAACTAAGGAGTAGCTTCGTAAGAAGCCTTTCATGGTCCTGGAGTGGCCTAACCAGTCTCCAGATCTTTACCCCATAGAGGGAGTTTAAAGTCCATGTTGCCCAGCGACAGCCCCAAAACATCACTGCTCTAGAGGAGATCTGCATGGAGGAATGGGAAAAAATACCAGCAACAGTGTGTGAAAACCTTGTGAAGACTTTCAGAAAACGTTTGACCTCAGTCATTGCCAACAAAGGGTATATAACAAAGTAGTGAGATGAACTTTTGTTATTGACCAAATACTTATTTTCCACATCATTTTGCAAATAAATTCTTTGAAAATCAGACAATGTGATTTTCAGGACATTTTCCTCATTATGTCTCTCATAGTTGAGGTATACCTTTGATGAAAATTACAGGTCTCTCATCTTTTTAAGTGGGAGAACTTGCACAATTGGTGGCTGACTAAATACCTTACTGTATCTATTGTATGCTGCACAGACCTGGTGCAAGGATTTTTATCATGCTAGGCCCCTTGACCCTGCCCATTGGCTCCGCCCTTTGACATGCCCCATCTTACTACTGGGGTGACACACTGTGACAAACCTCCTCATCATATAATAACCTTATGAGGGTGACACAGTGTAACAAACCTCCCTTTCATTCAATCTCCTTACTACTGGGGTGACACACTTTAACAAACCTCCTCCTCATGTAATTACCTTACTACTGGGGTGACACGGTGGTGCTGGCTGGGTGGGTGCTTAGGGTGAGTGGGGGCTTTGGATGCTAGCTAGCAACTAACTTTCTTGCACAGTGCAGAGCCGTGCCCCCATCAACAGGGGGCGCTCTAGGTGGCGTACAGTACTAGGGGTTGTAGTTTTGTAACAATTGGAGAGCCACATGTCCTGGAGTATATGTGCATTAAACTGATAATCTTATGAACTAAAGAGAACAGCAACAATTATTTCAGAAAATGTAACTTTGTACAGTAGAAGGAGCAAATAATGAACATTCTATTATATGATCTAAAAGTTTCACATATTCATTCTAAAATGTATAGCTGCTGTATAATGCATGAACAGCACATATATGGTATAAGGACATCCATAACATATGCTGGTCCAGACCATTGTTATTTTAAAAAATGTTGAGCTGTTTTAGAGTAGTAAACCAAATATGCCATTATGATTCTGTGTGTTAATGCAACAATTTTCTCGGCTCCATTGTACTATAATTTTGAGCAACGCATTTTGTGAACCTCTCCCCTGTTTTATGCTGCCCAAATGACGGGCAGCATGAAGCGGGTGCAGAGAGTAGGATGTTTTAGAGAATGAATAGTTCAAAAAAACATTGGAATCCCGGTCAGCAGTCACAGGAGGGGGTCCCCCTGGCTGCTCCCCCTCTTTGGGCAAATGCCAAAGAAACCCACGCTGATTATTTATCCTGGTCCTTGTGGCTTTTTTTAGATTAGGATTTCTCTGAGCTACCTGAGCATATCATGGTAAATCATAGTGTTTCGGAACCCCGCTCCCTGCATCTGTTTCATGCTGCCTACAGCTTGGGCAGCATAAAAAAGGTGACAGGTTCCCTTTAAGCGGTTTCATTTCACTTGTATTGTGTAACAAAGCTGTGCAACTTTTTAAAATCTTTTTTATGTATCAGGTCCCTTCTTGCCATTATCAAAACCTCTACTTGCTGTCAGATTGTTGGTTACATGGGAGGTTGTCTCATTTAGGAACCTTCTGTTCATATGAACTTTTAGAACATATTGAGCACCTGGCCTGTAATCCACTCTACGAGAGAGAACTAAATAAGAGCTATTCTGCTACTCCAGTAGACTTGTCTTGGTCTGGTCATGTATTGCAATGTTGCCCATTCATTTAAAGACACAAAACGGACACTGTAGGATGTGACCAGACTTTTCTTGGCAATATCATATTAATTTCTAATGGTTTTAGGGGCCAGACCCACAGTGATAGTTTGCAGGTCTACTTTTTGAGGAGGCAATTCCTTTAACGAACCTTTCTCAGATGTAATAAAAATATAAGAGAAATTGAACCATAGCAACTACTTTAACTAATATTGATATTTGCAAAATCTTGAGGCAAACAGCTTAACAATGAAGTAAGACTATAAGTGAGCTTTACACTTGTAACTTAGGTGTGAACCATGAGTTACAATATGCTTTGGCACTATATTTTATAACACTTTTTTAGTTGGTCCTCCCGATTACTGTAACTTATTACTGAAAGTTCTTCTCCTCAACCCCCCCCCCCCCCCACAATCATACGACCTGTCACTAATTTAATTTCATTATTTCATGCTTCCTCAACCATGGGCAACATGAAACGCTGACAGGTTTCCCTTTGAATGGCTGTGTCATTTCAGTATAATCATAGTTGTACCCTAAGCTGGTAATGGGGCTCCAAGTCATGGGTCTCTAAAAATTTATGTATAGGGAGAGATCTGTTAGTCAAGGCCAGCAGATTTTTTTTTTTTTTACATATTTCTTATTGAAATGCAACTGTATACAAAAGAAAAGGAGCATTATTAAATCCCGAAAGTGGGTAACCAAAAATATATACATATACAGTAGCGGGCGTCAAAATGGTACACGCTCAAAAATACATTACAGCTTTACCAAAAGAATAAATTGTGCAATGTTAATATATATGGGATTTGACAGAGTTTACAGAGTTCACATTCGAGGTACCAAGTTAGGAATTAACAGTTAACAAGAAAATGATAACTAACATGACTCTGCAGATTAATGCATGCACTATAGTAAAAGAGTTAATGCGATTACCATGAATTGGTTGGCAGGCCTTAATTTGGACTGTATTGAACCTGCTGTTTATTCACACATGCCATTTGGGCCATCAGATTACTCTGATGACTTGGAGGCCTGTTCCCAGCCAAAATTACAATTTTGAGCCTAAAAACACTCTCGCTGCCTACTTGCCCATCCATTCTAAGCGATGGATCGACAACTTGGAGCCAGTCCCTGCCTGCGCTAAAGTGCAGTGGCATAAAAACAAATAATATACATAGTCGGTCACAGGCTGAAACAGAAACGGAAAACTACTAGACAACCAGATATACCAGACAGGATACAAATACTAACAGGACAGAATATAAACAGGCAAACTGATCAGGGACATAGGACACTGTTCACAAACAGATACAAGTACAGAGGACAAAGATCAGATCAACCAAACAGTATATAAATATAGAACACTGTTCACACTGGACACAGATAACTAGCAAACATATTAGGTCCAGAACACAAGACTCGCAAACGGATGAGTCAGCATAGACTCCAGGAACAAACAGGAATAAAACTCAATCCCCCAGAACACCTCCAGAAAACACGGGAATATCTTGATACTAGAACTGAATCTCTCAGAGTCCACTAAGGAGCATGGAGATATCTTGTACTAAATCTCAATTCCCCAGAATCCCATTAAAGGGTAACAGGGATGTCTTGTTACAAAAACTCAGAAAACGGATACAAGAAAACTCAGTGTGAACAGCGAATAGCAGAACGGAAATACAATCCTAAAAACTGACTAAGGAAACACAGACTAAAATCTACTAAACAAGACTAATTATCCATGGCTAAAACCTCAGATCAAATAACAAGATAGATACAAGTTAAATGCTCAAGCAGACATAGTAGCATTATTGCACAAACAGACAACAAGTATTGCACTAACAGACATCGTAGTATTGCACTCAATAACCAGCACTGAATGCAGGAGAAGTCTGGCTTAAAATAGACACACCCGAGTTCTCATTCATTCATTCAGAGCATTAACCATTCCCTATCCAGGGACAATAGAAAACTGCGGGAGTTTTGTACTCCAGATCAGACCTGGAATAGACTTGTGACTTTTTGTAAGGGGTTTGCAACCTTTTTTTTTGCCTACATGTGACTTTTGCACATCATAAATACCACTACAAAGTGAAAAATTCATTGGGGTTCTACTGAAGTTTCTGTTATTTTTATGGCAAGACCAGGGCTGCATCCTAGTTTAATCTAACAATTAAAAATTATAGAAACCCATTAGATCTTACTAATAAATGTGTAAAAACAGTCAAATATAATCAGCAATTAAAACCTACATGAGGCTATTTTAACGTCTGTTATGGAGGCTCTTTTAGAAGATTTCCCCATTTTTTTATGGAGGCCACAATGCTTTATCTGTCAGAACCATGGACACTGCAGTGAAACCTGATGTACCCCATTATTAGTCAGTAGTAGAGATAAGCAAGCTTTCCGAAACTTCGGCTTGCCAAACTCGCAGAACTTTTTGAAAGTGTTTGTTTTGGTGAAAGAGTTAGGTTGCGCTGCTGTGCAGACAAGGGCTATCTAGGAATGACGGTTGTTAAAGATTAGTAACAGTGAAAAAAGTTGTAGTTTACCTGGAGGCTCCCCGTTGCTAAACTACAATCCCCATCATTTCCAGACAGCCTTGCGCTGTCTTGGAATGAAGGGGGTTGTAGTTTTGCAACAGTCGGAGGCTCCCTGTCGCTATACTACAACCCCCATCATTCCCAGACAGCCTTCCTGTCTGGGAATGATGGGGGTTGTTGTATACCAACAGCTGTAGGCACTCTGTTTGGGAAGACACTGCTAGAAAGGGTCTGTTCACATTATAGATTTTAACATGCCTTTTTTAAACAAGTGATAGGAAGGTTTATTTAAGGGGTAGGGGTTGAGGAAGAGGAGAGGAGGTGGCATCAGATAAAACAAAGCAAGGGGAATATTCAGTGGTGAGGGTCGGACAGGGCACTGGAACCGGATTGGAGAAATATACAGGGGGGGGGGGATTAGGATAATTCTTTTGAAATATTGATAATAGATAAAGAAAAATGGAAAATGTGATTTTATATGGAATGTATAATTGTTGTTGAGATAAAAATATATATATATTTAGCGCGCATTGTGCGCTAATAGTGCACAATGTGAACAGACCCATTCCAACCTTGTTCCTGGTTTCCTGATCTTCTTCTAAAGCTCCACCTCTAGTTCCAATTTAATCTGAGTTTGGGGGCTTAGCTTGCTCAACCCTATATAGTACAGTATGTTGGTTTCCTCCAGTTCACTTTGTGTGACAGATCTTACACTTCAACATGGTTTCTGTTTGCAGCCAAATTCTAAGCCATAAATTGTACCAGTTTAGTTGTATATAGTCATAAATAAGATTCTTCTAGGCAGACATGTTACTTGTACATAAACTAATGTGCAGTGCAGGCAAGCAGCATGTGTTAACCAGATGTGTCCAGAAGGTAAATCCATGTAATACTGCTCTACATAAGTGACCAAAAGTCACAAGCTCATTTTAATAGCAAGAGGATGAAAATATCACACATTATACAGGAAACAGTTCCAAACCGCAAGTCAAGTGCAAGCCAAGCAAAACAATTACATTGGCTTTTTAAAGTAATCAAAACTGCTAAAGAAATCCTGCTGTAGGTACTCAAGTGGTTGTTCTATTAAGATGAATGCTCGGACAAAGTCATGTGCTTGGGTTATGTAATACAGCGCTAATGTTCAGGACGTGACTGCGAGCCAGCTCAAGGGTAAAGCGCAAAATGTAATGGTGTTCTCCTTTCATGAAGTGCATGTCTCCTAACTCATACAATAGGAAAGATTCTTCAAAAACTCCTTGTTGCCTTTAGCAACCAATCACCATGCGGCTTCGTTTTTAAAGAGCGCTGTAAGGATTGAAAGCTGGGCCGTGATTGGTTGAGCAGCACATTTTTCTGTTAGTTTTCACTAATATAGAATATCAGTCTATATGAATTTTTTTTTATATAATCACAACAGATAAAAATTATAAAATAATACAATGGAGGGGGAGGGGGTTGTGATGGGTGTTCAAATCTGAATTTGCCATAAAGTGTCGGGTTATCTGTATATGTCCACATTGGTGGGGGTCCATCTGGTCTTGATTCTCATGATTCACAGAAAAAGTGGTGGTGGTGGGGGGGGGGGAGGGGGCGGCGACACTAGCTTAGGGCTGTGGTGCTTTCATTTTACTGAACAAAACAGAGTCTGGACTACAACATACGTCTGTTCATTTATATTTACACAAACTTATTCCACTATGGATTTCACACTGTAGATTTTATTCTACATATGTAATCAATATAAAGAAATAGCTGCAAACCCACAGCATAAAAACTGCAGCGTAAAGTGAGTACATGTGAACCTAACCTAATGTAGCTGTGTTGCATTTTTCGGCACAGCCAGTGGCTCTCAGCATCAAAGAAAACAGTGTGCAGGAGAAAACAGAAAGGGACCCCTCCTATCGTTTTTTTTTTCTGTACATAGAGCAGTCTGCTTTTCTTTGTGAAAGTGCCAGAGATACACGAGTGCGTACCGACATGCCTCTACATACTCAGGAAGTTTTCAATTAGTGGAGTTCCCCTTTAATCACAAAGAGGAAAAATACTTGTGTGCAGTATATCAGAACTTTTGGCTTCCATGTTCTTGTGACATCGATCCAACTGTCTGTAATCATTCGGCCGGTTGTCTTCCATGTGATTATCTTCCTGCCGTAAACTGCTTGACAATACGCCGTTTCCAAAGATGCCAATTCCTTCTGCGTGGGGGGGGGGGGGCTGTAATGGGACAGAATTTTAATTTCAGTGCCAGATGTTTCGGGTACAGAAATTCTGCCGTGTGCATGGTTTAGCAAAATCCCATTGAAGACAATAGGAATTTCCGAGCAGATTTTTTTACCACCATGTGAACAAGGCCGTTGTGGTAGTCTTTTGCTAGGTCGGGCAAACTATACAGTGATACCAAACTGGTGACACCCAAAAGACCCCATTTGCTTAAATTTTTTTGTTTTTTAGCATGTTGTCCAACATTTTACAAAAAAAAAGTGCAAGCTGCATGGGTTTGCCCAGTAGTTTCTTCTCAAGCCTTAGGAATATAGGCCCACATTTATTATTGTCTTTAGACAGTTTTTTGTGTATAAAAAGGGGGAAAAACGGAGCAAGCAGGGGTTTTTTTGCGCCTTTTTTTGCACCTTTTTGTTTACACATTTCTGCTGATTTTGAGTTGAAATCCACTGATTTTGGTAATACACATGATATGGACGGGTTTTATCAACTGCGCCTTTTTGTGAAAAGGAGCAAAAAAGGCGCAAAGCCACTGAAAAGTCTCTAAAACTACACCAGCCCAGGCTTGGTGTAGCTTTTTGGTGTATGTGAATACAGAAATTTCAGAAAATGTGACCTGCACAAAATTTATCAAATGCTCTGCGACCATTTAATAAATTTGGTGCTCCTACAAAACACCAGCACACAAAAAAAGGTGTAAAAAAAATGCTTCACTTACACTACAATGATAAATGTGGGCGATAGTGTTCTGGGTCTAAAATCTTTTAATACTAAACCAGATGTTGTTAAAGCCACTAAATAGCAGATGTGTACACAGGAATATATGACTCTCATTGAGCTGAATATAGACTTACCCCTCTAATAGTAGCAAAAGAAAACTATGCTATAGGTACACTATAGGCTTCACTATAGGGTGAACTATAGGCTGTACTATAGGCTGAACTATCAGCTGAACTATAGGGTGAACTATAGGCTGTGCTATAGGCTGTACTATAGGCTGAACTATAAGCTGAACTATAGGCTGTACTATAGGCTGTACTATAGGCTGAACTATCAGCTGAACTATAGGCTGAACTATAGGCTGTACTATAGGCTGAACTATAGGCTGAACTATAGGCTGAACTATAAGCTGAAGTATAGGCTGAACTATAGGCTGAACTATAGATTTTGTTATAGGCTGAACTATCAGCTCAACTATAGGATGTACTATAGGCTGAGCTATAGGCTGTACTATAGGCTGAACTATAGGGTTTCGGAGCACAACTGCTTCAGTTTTTGTCTGACAAATAAATTACAAGTTCACATGGAACTTGCATGAATCGGATGATGTTCTTTTTTGTGGTTGCTTATACTATGTAGTCACTTTCCATCCTTTTGTAACACATCTTCCTGTTCTGTATGCAATTAAAAGCTACTTTATCACATCTTGAAGATGTTTATCCCTTCTAAGATTCTCCCTTGTTTAGTCAAAGACTTCTCCGAAATCCCCTGCTGTGCCATCGTGTGTTTTAATTGTTATCATCACTTGTCATTAGACTTATTTTTCTTTTTTTTCTACTTATCACTTATCGGCTCATTAGTCATTTTTGTCTAATATTTAAAGAACCCCATACCCCAAGGCAACATGGGAAATTGTTGGGATTGTAAACTTTATACTAAAGTTGGGATCACATTACAATTTTACAGTATATTGCAAATATACACAACCTGTCAAAATGAGGTACCTATGTACAGGGCCACCATCAGGAATTTTGGGGGCCCCATACAGCCAAAGTGTTTCCCCTCTCTCCTTAACCAAAGACATAACCCTAAAAACATCAATTTGAAATTGGGACAAATTTTATGGTTGTTAACAGCCCAAAATACATTCTGAATTACAAGACAAAATATGTGCCACAATACAGCCAGATTTTGACCTGAAATTGGCCAAAAAGAAGGGCTTGTAATCTTCTGGTATGTCATAGTGACATGTCAGAAGTTTTGATAGGTGGGGCTTCTGCTGCTAAGACCCCTCACCAATTGCTAAAATGCTCTGATGGGCACTGTTTCCCTTTAAATTAACTGAATGTATGGAGTATGGACGCTATGACTCCTAGAAATATCTCATAGAAATGCATAAAGACTGCCATGGCATCCGTACTCCATGTGCTCGGCATTCTAAGGAAAGCAAAGCAAAGACAAAGAGACACATCACTGACCAGAGCGCTTCTATCCCTTCATGTTAGCAATTGGTTGGGGTCTCTAGTATACCCTTACTGATCACTGAAATCTATCTATCTATCTATCTATCTATCTATCTATCTATCTATCTATCTAGAAAAACGGATATCTACAGCACCAGTTTTCTCAAAAACAATCCAAGGTTTTATTCCATAGAAAAATAAGTGTCAGTAGCAAGGTTTCAGCTAGCTCTCCGAGTCATTCTCAAGCTCGGTACAAAAGTGCAAATACACTCCATATATAGGGGTACCTAATCAGTACCAATTGTGTTACACACATATCAATTAAGTGAAAAATTAAACAAAACATAAGTGAAAAATATACATAGTGTCCATATAAATCATAACTACATAGGCAGTGCACAAAAACATATAAGATCATATACCTTGATTGTATACACATAATCCCAGATCTTCACACAAGTGTATAAACATATTTAGGGGTCATGAATAACTAAATAACCACAACCTGTGCAAGTTAAAAACATATATGCAGTAACTATGGGAGCCAAACACTCACCGGGACTTCACGTGTAGTTCCGTTTGTAAACAGAGGCAGTGCGCATGCGCGCACGTCTCTGTATAGTGTCAGTGCGCCTGTGCTCCGAACGCAGTACCCAGCGTTCACTACAAGGGCTGAGGTCAGATCCGGGACAGGATGTGTGCAAGTGAGAAGCGTGGTGGTGACCTAGGCAACAATCTGGGCATGCCCAGAAACGGTCTCCTCATAATAGGAGCCATATTGAGTAAGGGAATATGCCCACAACTATAATAGATCAACCAGGGAATAAATTAAAATGACCAAATGAAAAACAGAAAATAATGTGAAGTAAGAAAATGTAAGTATAATAAAATAAATATAAAGTAAAAAATAAAAAATAATATTATAGCAGCTCTATGTGGTTCTCATGGCAAATGGGTGCAAAAACCTCATGGGTCCAAAGCAATTAGCACATTGCACAATCTTAGGTGTATATGGAGGGCAGTATTCAGCTTTATTGACCGAGAACTAGTCTCACATGCATCGGGACCATATCTGTGCTCCATCGGTCAGACGGTTGCCCAGGGAGATCTCAGTGCAAACACCATATCTCCTTTTCAGGATTTGAAATAGGACACCAGTGTTAATACCACAGCCACAAAATAAAAAAATAAAACTGTCAAATTTTTTTATTTATTTATACCCTGGTTGATCTATTATAGTTGTGGGCATATTCCCTTGGCTGCTATTATGAGGAGACCGATTCTGGGCATGCTCAGATGGTTGCCTAGGTCACCACCACGCTTCTCACTTGCACACATCCTGTCCTGGATCTGACCTCAGCCCTTGTAGTGAACGCTCGGTACTACGTTAGGCGCACAGGTGCACTGACACTATACAGAGACATGCGCGCATGCGCACTGCCTCTGTTTACAAACGGAACTACACGTGAAGTCCGGGTGAGTGTTTGGCTCCCATAGTTACTGCATATATGTTTTTAACTTGCACAGGTTGTGGTTATTTAGTTAATCATGACCCCTAAATATGTTTATACACTTGCGTGAAGATCTGGGATTATGTGTATACAATCAAGGTATATGATCTTATATGTTTTTGTGCACTTCCTATTTAGTTATGATTTATATGGACACTGGGGGAGATTTATCAAAACCTGTGCAAAGGAAAAGTTGCACAGTTGCCCATAGCAACCAATCAGATTGCTTCTTTCATTTTGCAGAGGTCTCTTTAAAAATGAAAGAAGTGATCTGATTGGTTGCTATGGGCAACTGGGAAACTTTTCCTCTCGACAGGTTTTGATAAATCTCCCCCACTATGCATATTTTTCACTTATGTTTTGTTTAATTTTTCACTTAATTAATATGTGTGTAACACAATTGGTACTGATTAGGTACCCCTATATATGGAGTGTATTTGCACTTTTGTAATGAGCTTGAGAATGGCTAGGAGAGCTAGCTGAAACGTTGCTACTGACACTTATTTTTCTATGGAATAAAACCTTGGATTTTTTTTGAGAAAATGTGTGCTGTGGATATCCGTTTTTCTGCATTTTATATGGACCCCTGACCCAGGTCTGGACTCTGCGTGCACCACCAGCTTCTGCATGCTGACACGCTGCTTCCCTCTTTTTTGATATCTATTTTAAAGGACATGTCTGGTGCTCACTTTTCTTATTGTATCCGTTCCGGGCTCCAAAAAAAAAAAAAAAGAAAATAAGCTTTCTCTTGCCTGCCTACGCTCCCCCGAGGTGGGACATCGCTGCGGCCGGTGATAGGTTGAAGCTCCGTGTGACATGCCGGGCTAACAGGAAGTAAGAAGAATACAGCCCGGGGACCGAACACCTGTACTGAAGCACCGGGGGAGCCTAGGCAGGTAAGAGAAAATTTGTTTTCTTTTATTTTTCAGCCCGGAACGGATAAAATAAGAAAAGTGAGCACCGGACATCTCCTCTAATGTGTGTGTGTGTGTGTGTGTGTGTGTGTATGTGTGTATTTATGTGTGTGTGTGTGTGTGTATGTTCCAGCATCACGTCCAAACGGCTGAAAATAATAACATGAAACTTGGCACACATGTTACTTATATGTCATCAACAAACATAGAATAGATGATTTAACCCTTACTCATCCCCATTTGTCAGGGGTGGCGTTTTTGTTTAAAGTCCCATACAAGTCTATGGGAAATAACTTCCTGCATAACTTCCGTACGGCTGGAGATATTTCAGTAATACCTGGTACACGGATTACTTATATGTCAAATAAAAAGATATGATAGTTATATTAACCCTTACCTACACCCTTATATAAAAGATGGGTTTTGGTTTCCAGTCCCATGCAAGTATATTGGACTTCCAGTATCTTACTCCACAAACTCCGCTCTGCATCTCCTGATGAATGTGTCAGTCCGGCTTGCAAGCCTCACTCCATCTCACAAAAACATGCCCACATTTTAAGCCCTATCTCTTTTTGTTTCTACCTTTTTTGTGCATCCATCTGGCTTGCAAATCACGCCCCGTCCCACAAAGCCACGTCCCCTTCTATTTTCAGCTTACAATATATTCATCACAAATCAGTTCCACCTGAAGACAGGATATGAGGATGGGACATAAGGATGGGATATGAGGTTGGAATATGAGGTCGGGATTTGAGGACGGGATATGAGGTCAGGATATGAGGACAGAATATGAGGACGAGATATGAGGTCGGGATATGAGGACAGGATATGAGGTCAGGATATGAGGACTGGATATGAGGTCGAAATATGATGATGGGGTATGAAGATGGGATATGAGGTTGGGATACGAGGACGGGATATGAGGTTGAGATATAAGGACAGGATATGAGGTCCATATAAGAGAACAGGAAATGAGGTTGAGATATGAGGACGGGATATGAGGACAGCATATGAGGATGTGATGAGGTTGAGATATCAGGACGGAATATGAGGATGGAATATGAGGACGCAATAGGAGGTCGGGATAGGAGGACGGGATAGGAGGTCAGGATATGAGGACAGGATATGAGTTTGGGATAGGAGGTCGGGATAGGAGAACAGAAGAGGAGGACAGGATATGAGGTTGGAATAGGAGGTCGGGATATGAGGCCGGGATATGAGGTTGAGATAGGAGGACAGGATAGGAGGTCAGGATATGAGGATGGGATATGAGTTTGGGATGGGAGGTCAGGATAGGAGAACAGAATAGGAGGACAGGATATGATGTTGGAATAGGAGGTAGGGATATGAGGTCGAGATAGGAGGACGGGATAGGAGGTCAGGATATGAGGTCGAATTATGATGATCGGATATGAGGTTGGGATATGAGGATGTGATATGAGGTTGAGATATGAGGATGGGAAATGGGGTTGGGATATGACAACAATATATGAAGATGGGATTTGAAGTCAAAAGCTTCCTCCTTTGTTGATTTTTGAAGGAAAAACAAGGCAACGCTGGGTATTCAGCTAATATATATATATATATATATATATATATATATATATATATATATATATATGTGTGTGTGTGTGTGTGTGTGTGTGTGATATAATAATATAATATCATAGTCATGTTCTATATTCTACATTCAGTGTCACTATACAGAGACCAGTATTAACAATTATTTATATGATTGGGAATCTGATTTAGATTTAACATGTGTTAGTTTGTGCTTTCCTGATTAGGTCTCTCCTATATTATTTTTGAATGCATGTATTACCTATGCTTTTATAAGAGATTTAATAATGGAAAAGATTGTTTTTTTGTTTTCTTAAATTTACATATGTGCTGGACTTCACCTGTGTTTCCTTTTATTGCTATATGCTGCCTTTTATGAACTATGCCCGATCAGGACTTTACAAGGGCCATTCCAGTCTGCCAGCTCATATTACATGCTATCAAAGCATACCAAGTGTTTCAGGCACTGCTATAGTATAGATGTGTCCTCAGTCATTACAATAAGGGTTTCACAATGTGTCTTTAGAGAAGTTGTTTAATGGGAGTATGGCAGGATCTGTGTGAATAGGTCTTGGCTTCCTTTCTAGACTCTCTGGCTGTCAATGAAAGAGTCAGGGATTTGGCTATACTCATCTACCATGTAAAGCTGTGGAACGAATGTTGCAACTTTTTCTAAGAAGTACTCCATACTTTACGTTATAGAATTATTACGTAAATATTAATAAATTGTTAGTTTGGCACTCTATACAAAGTGGGACATAAATTACTTATTATCTTGAAGTGATCTGGCAAGGGTTTGAATGACTGAATGTTTCTTCCAGAACTTCATGTTATACAATATTAAAGAGCTGAGATTAAAAAAGAGAAGCTATTCCTGTGATGTTGAATTTGTACATCAGACGTACAGTGTAATTGATAATAAATGTCTGTTGAAATAGTATCGAATTCTCTACTATTCCAGCACATTGTGTATACAATTATATAGATTATCTTAATGTATAATCTATATATATATATATATATATATATATATATAAAACTCAACGTGTGTGTGTATGTGTGTATGTATGTATGTATGTTCCAGCATCACGTCCAAACGGCTAAAGATATTAACATGAAACTTAGAACACATGTTACTTATATGTCAACACCAAACATAGGATAGGTGATTCAACCCTTACTCACCCCCATTTGCCAGGGGCGGGGTTTATGTTTAAAGTCCCATATAAGTCAATGGGAAATATATGTTACTGCATAACTTCCAAACAGCTGGAGATATTTTGATAATACTTGGTCACATGTTACTTAATATGTTAACTTAAAATATGTTCACAGTTTGTTTTTTAAAAATGTTTCCCACATGTTTATATTTTAAGGGGGGGGGGGGGGTAGTCATTGTAAGTACATATGCATATATTATTCAATACATTTGAGGTATTTTTTGTATGTTCTTTCAGCCGGATTTTGTAGGTGTATTATAACAATTTCTTTAGCCAGAGCAATTATCAGTCCCCACAAATTTCTACACTTGGTTTAAGAATTATTAAATCCTTAGATAACAACCTGCGGAGTATATTGGTGCCATATAACCAACAGAGAATAAGTGAATAAAATGAAAAAATATGTACAGCTGTAAAGACTACAAATTCCTTTTCTTGGTCAGCAAGATTAAAAGATTAACAACTCCCTGTGGATCTAGAAGTTTCAGCTCCTCTCAGGGAGTCTCTTTAGTCAGTGCAGCATCTGCTGTGTGAGAGCAGGAAAGGTTCAGAGGGGGTATTGGGGATATATCTGACTGTAGATGCAGAAGTGACCCAGCCATGGTTTGTCTGGTGTTATGCCTGCACTGTATGCCTATGGTGAAGTAAAGGGAAGATTTTTGTGTGAAGGGAAGGTTCATCAGGGCTAAGAGGAAAGCCTGAGGGATTAAGGAGATGTTGTACAGAAGGCTTCAATTCCATAGAAATGTGTCTGATCCTCTTCCTTTGTATTACTCTGGGACCACCATAGTCTTCACCAGTCAAAAACCTAAAATAAAATAAAAAAATATGTAAAATGGAAAAACACATGTCAATCATGTCCCCAGCTGGTGGTTCATGTTGGGTAAGAGAAGATACAAATTTGAAACATTTTTTTAGGTCCTGGACTAAATCTGACTTAAATTAAAAACCAATTCAGTTATTTATTTATTGTTTTAATTATATTAGTCACACTGCCAGGCTATTCCAATCTAAGATTTATTATGTTGGCAATTTTGAGTATAAATCTAATATTTCTGGATGGGAAATGTACGCACATGTAACCATACATAAAAAAGAAAATAAGTAAACATTTACATATAAAAATGTCACAAATGACATGAACACAGATCAGATAACTATACATGTGAATATCTCAAGAGTTGTCCACAAGTATAAACAAATGTCTATGCTCTAGATATGAAGCTCCTTAAACAATTTTACTACTTAAAGCCACAACAGAGAAAACGTGTAGATATAGTAATCTTATTGACAATTCCTAATTCTGCAACTTTTGAAGTATCAAGTCGTTCATTTTGTGGAAAACTGACATTTTATCTTTATTCAGCAGGTCAGTATAATTGCAGCTAGACCCAATATATATAACTTTAAAAAAAATGCTTTCATTGCCATATTTTGACCCTTATAACCTTTTTATTTATGTCAGTGAACTGTCAAATCGGTAATCTACTAGTATAGCCTACCTGTGATACCTACAAAGTGCCGTATTCCAGTGTTGCAAGCAAGTGTCAGTTTTAAGGTACAGCTGGCATGGGCCAAATATAGATCAGGCTAAGCTCCCGAGCATGCTCTATACTCAGTGAACTCATTGGACTGTATTTTTTTTATTCTTGTGTTCTACTTATGATATTACAAAATACACTCTCTCCATAGGTCTTTATTAAAAATTGTGTCTACTTTCGGCTTCAACTTCAACTTAAACTTCACTGATAATAGGACACCGTACAGAGGTACAGAAATGATTTAATGAAAAAAAAAAAAAAACTGCTTACTGGTGTTAAAAGCTTCTGTTTTATTTTAATTGAAGATTTTCCTAGTTTTAATGACAGAAAATATAGATTTTATTAACGACAGGAGGCGAGCAATATGTGCATAAATCTTACTTTACTGGCTCACAGCAGCGAAGTAGTTAATGAAAGATTAAAGGTAAGAAAACTTTAAGGTGAAACCAAACGTTACAGGCATAACAGGTGACCAATCATGCTTTAGGACAGGTGACAAATAGTCTGTTAGGTGTAGCCCCACCCTCTTCCTGAGATGCGACGATCTAATGAAATGTAAAATATGGAGATAAACTGTATAGTCCATCAGTTATCGGCATAAAGATAAACTATCCAAACAACTGAAGTCTAGTAGATCCAGATGAAGATCCTAAATTGAAGACTGGAAACATGCTCGGTACTTGGAAGAAGATGCATCAACGAAAATCAACCAGCTGAGGTGTAAACGATAACATCTTATAACTGAAAAATATAAAGAAGAGACAAAATGAGGGATGGATAAATAAATAGGGAGGGATATTGCTCGCCTCCTGTCGTTAATAAAAATCTATATTTTCCGTCATTAAAGCTAGCAAAATCTTCAATTTTATATCCGACAGGAGGCTCACACTATGTGCAAGTTTAAAGCTATAGCAACATCAAATAATATATCATATACATTATAAAATAGACATAGAAACATGAGAGTTTGGTCTGAAGTAAAAAGTCTTGAAAGTGGATTCAGACGACCAATTGGCCGCTTTGAGAAGATCATTGAGTGAACCTCCTGCTTGGATAGTTTTGATGGACATGGCTCCTCGAGTAGAATGGGTGCCAAGTTTAGAAACATCAATCCCAGCCATACTCATGGCTTGTCTAACCCATCTTGCTAGAGTAGCAGATGTAACAGGAAGTTGGGATGAGAAGTTGGGAAAAGGAATGATTGTGAAGAGAAACTGTTTTAAGTTCGTAAGATTTTAGACATCTGACCACACATAGTTTGGGATGACTATTAAAAGATGGGTAGAAAACTGAATAAATATTGGTTTTGGTACGGCGTGAAATTGTGAAATGAACTTCATGAGGAGAAAAGGATACATCTAAAGCCTTCACATCAGAAACTCTCTTGATCGAGATAAGACAGAGAAGGGCGGTAAGTTTAATAGATAAAAGTTTTAAAGGGAGAAGATCCTTATCTTCCCAAGAGGAGAATAGATTGAGAATAAGGGAAACATCCCAGGTGAATTCGTATTTTGGACGAGTAGGTCTCATGAAACAAATTCCTTTAAGTAGGCAGCATACAAGAGGGTGTTTGCCAATTGGAAAATAATTAATGTGTTCATGGTTGTAGCGCTGCTCTGTGTCCCTTGGCGGGGATGCGATCCCCATGGCGGGACGTGCCCGGCGCGGGTCGCATCCCGTGTCACTCACCGGCCCTGTCCTTCTGCTGGCCCTGTCCTTCTGCTCAGTCCCGGTGCGCGCGGCCCCGCTCTCTAGGGCGTGCACGCACCGGGTCTCTCAGATACCAGTCCGGATCCTGACAATGGTCTACAGAAATGGCAGAACGATAGAGATTTATTGTTCTATAAGCATCTCCTGAATCAAAAGAATCTGAAAGAAAATTCAGGATATGGGTGATAGGTGCTCGAACGGGATCCAAAGATCGCTGAGAGCACCAATGAAACCAAAGTCGCCAGGCCGATCTGTAAGCTTTATGGGTACCTGGAGCCCAGGCTTCAGAGAGAATTTCTCTAGCTGACTGTGAAAGTTTGCAATCAACTGAGATTCACCTGTGATCTGACAAGCGATGAGGGACAGGGTGCCTGATTGAATTAGAGGATGTGGGTTCCTGAAAGATAAGAGGGGACACAGGTAAGATCTTCGTAATGTCCATAGATAAGCTGAGTACTTGGGGAAACCAAGTCTGGGACGGCCACCATGGAGTTATCAATAACATGGTCGACCCTTCAGTTATCACCTGAGAAAGAACTCTTGGAATCATTGCAAGAGGAAGAAATGCATATAGAGTTTCCTGAGGCCATATCTGTAGAAAACATCTATTCCTAGATCTTCTGGGTCCAGAGGTAGTTGGCTGTTCAAACGGGATGCAAATAGATTCATACAGAGGGGACCCTAGATGGAATTGAGAGAAGAGAAAATGGAAGAATCTAGTTTACAGTCACTGGAATCTGTAAGGAAGCGAGAATTTCAGTCTGCGATTGAGTTGGCTAGACCAGGCAGGTATTCTGCTTTTAAAATGATATTCTTCTCCAAACAAAAATGCGAAAAAAACTTTCGCAATTTCTGACAATATTTTGGATGTTGTACCTCCCAAACAATTGATGTACTGAACTGCTGAGATATTGTCCATACGAAGTAAAATACAGCAGTGTGATCTGTATTTTGCAAAGCTCTTCAGAGCGAAGGAACCTGTTTATAGTTCCAGACAATTGATATGAAGACTGGATTCTCTTTTTGACCACTTTCCTCCTGTGGTGAATGCTCCTCAACGAGCTCCCCAACTTAGTAGGCATCTGACTCTATGATGATATATTGGCTGTAATGAAAAATGGTCTTGCCATTCCATGCTTGTATTTGATGAAGCCACCGTAGAAGTTCCTCTCTGGCTTAGAGTTATCACATCTGAATAGTCCATACCTTATCTCAAATGTTGTATCTTGAGACGTTGTAAAGCCCGGTAATGTAAAGGGGCTGGGAAAATAGCTTTAACCCCTTAACGACGCAGGACGTATATTTACGTTCTGCGCCGGCTCCTGCGACATGAAGCGGGATCGCGCCGTGATCCTGCATCATATCGCGTCGGTCCTGGCGCTCATCAACGGCCGGGACCCGCGGCTAATACCACACATCGCCGATCGCGGGGATGTGCGGCATTAACCCTTTAGAAGCAGCGGTCAAAGCTGACCGCCGCTTCTAAAGTGAAACTGAAAGTGACCCGGCTGCTCAGTCGGGCTGTTCGGGACCGCCGCGGTGAAATCGCTGCATCCCGAACAGCTGACCGGACACCGGGAGGGCCCTTACATGCCTCCTCGGTGTCCGATCGACGAATGACTGCTCCGTGCCTGAGATCCAGACAGGAGCAGTCAAGCGCCAGTGATCAGCATAGGAGATCAGTGTGTGCAGTGTTAAAGGTCCCTATGGGACCTATAACACTGCAAAAAAAAAGTAAAGAAAAAGTGTTAATAAAGGTCATTTAACCACTTCCCTAATAAAAGTTTGAATCACCCCCCTTTTCCCATAAAAAAATAAAACAGTGTAAAAAAAATAAAAATAAACATATGTGGTATCGCCGCGTGCGTAAATGTCCGAACTATAAAAATATATCATTAATTAAACCGCACGGTCAATGGCGTACACGCAAAAAAATTCAAAAGTCCAAAAAAGCGTATTTTGGTCACTTTTTATACCATTAAAAAAATGAATAAAAAGTGATCAAAAAGTCTGATCAAAACAAAAATCATACCGATAAAAACTTCAGATCACGGCGCAAAAAATGATTCCCATACCGCCCTGTACATGGAAAAATAAAAAAGTTTTAGGGGTCAGAAGATGACATTTTTAAACATATACATTTTCCTGCATTTAGTTATGATTTTTTCCAGAAGTGCGACAAAATCAAACCTATATAAGTAGGGTATCATTTTAACCGTATGGACCTACAGAATAATGATAAGGTGTAATTTTTACCGAAATATGCACTGCGTAGAAACGGAAGCCCCCAAAAGTTACAAAATGGGTTTTTTTTTTTTCGATTTTGTCGCACAATGATTTTTTTTTCCGTTTCGCCGTGCATTTTTGGGTAAAATGACTAATGTCACTGCAAAGTAGAATTGGCGATGCAAAAAATAAGCCATAATATGGATTTTTAGGTGGAAAATTGAAAGGGTTATGATTTTTAAAAGGTAAGGAGGAAAAAATGAAAGTGCAAAAACGGAACAACCCTGAGTCCTTAAGGGGTTAATTGATGCTGATAATAGACATATTGTACAAGCAAGAATCCATCATGATATTGTCTGTTTGCTCAAAATGGATCGGATTTCTTTCCAAATCATTTCAAATTTTTTGAGAGATAGACTTAGAATAGTCTTTTGAGTATCAAACATGAATCACAAAAATTATACTTCCCTTGAAGGGGAATTGATTTTTTGTTGTTGAGGGAAAAACGTAGAGCAATGAGCAGGGATAATGTCCATTGAAGATGAGGAAGAATGGTCATATGAGACTGAGCCATGATGAGGATGTCGTCTAAATATATAATTAGACGAACACCTCTGCTCCGAGGAATGAATTCTATGGGTTTCATCAGTTTTGTGAAGCGCCACGGAGCTGATGATAGACCGAAAGGTAGGCAAGTAAATTTCCATTTTTGACCTTTACAAAGAAACTGTAGGTATTGTTGATAAGAAGGATGAATGGGAATTGTGAGGTATGCATCTTTTAGATCTACCTTCACTAGCCAATCCCCTTGAATCAAAATATCTCTGAGAAGGTGAATCCCTTCCATTTTGAAATGTTGATACAGAATGAATTTGTTCAGTAGGTGTAGGTTGATGACCTGTCTTAGACCTCCATCCTTTTTCTTTACTAGAAAAAGGTTGCTTAGGAAGCCTTGTGTATGATTCAAAATTGGAGTAATTTTTGATCCATGTGTGAGAATTGAATTGGATGAGGGAAAGAATGTTGTATTGGAGGAGATATCAAAACTATCAGAAAGCCTGACACTGTGTTCAGAATCCAATGGTCTGATGTTAAGGAATACCAAGCGTGGATAAAATGTTGGAGTCTTCCTCCCAGAGGAAGCAGAGAAGAAGATAGAGGAATTGGACTTACCTGAGGAGGCTCTAGTCCTGGGATAACCACGATTGCCTCTGGCTTTCCATGGGCATCCTCTGCTTGGGAAGAAGTGTACTGGAGTGAAGGAAGAAGACTGGAAGTTGCTTCTATCTTGTGAGGGGCCTCTGGGATATTGCCTTGATGAAAAGGCTCTGCTGAGAAAGAGGCTACTGCCTTTCCCAGCTTTCCCAAAACATTTTTGTAGAGAAACTTTCTGTAGGGAGGATTGGGCCTTATCGAGTGAGGTAAAAATGTCAACAAACTTCCCAATCTCTTTAATAAAAGCATCTCCAAATAGGAGACATTTGGAAGATTGTTCCAATTCAGTTGTGGCAAGGTTAGCCAGTTGAGGATCTAACCTCATTAAAATGGTGCGGCATCTTTCTGCAGATATGGGTGGGTTGGCATTGCCTAGAAGATAAAGGGCTCTTTGGGCCCAGCAAAACAGTGCTATCAATGGGTTGTCCAGAGGATAAAGATGTTTCAGACAGCTCTAGAATCTTTGTCAAGGGAATCTTTGTCTAAGTGGTGTACTATTTTGTTCCTGTTAAAGTCTTAAGGGCCGAGATACTGTCAAAGACCAGCCAAAAGTACACACCGGCTGGTTTGGTTCAAAAATACTGTTTTAAGCGTACTGGAGCGCATTGTCCTCCCCTCATAAGTGCATACCACACATGTGCATCTAAGTGGTGTACTATTTTGTTCCTGTTAATGTCTTAAGGGCCTACTGTAGATACTGTGAAAGGCCAACCAAAAGTACACACCGGCTGGTGTTGTACACAAATACTGTTTTAAGAGTACTGGAGCTCATTTTCCTCCCCTCTTAAGTGCATACCGCATACATAAATATAAGTGGTGTACTATTTTATTCATGTTAAAGTCTTAAGGGCCTAGATACTGTGAGAGTCAAGCCAAAAGTACACACCAGCTGGTGTTGTACACAAATACTGTTTTAAGCATACTGGAGCGCATTTCCTCCCCTCATAAGTGCATACCACATATGTACATGTAAGTGTACTATTTTGTTACTGTTAAAGTCTTAAGGGCCTAGATACTGTAAAAGGCCAGCTAAAAGTACACACCTGCTGGTGTTGTAGACAAATACTGTTTTAAGCATACTGGAGCACATTGTCCTCAGAGTTCTCCTCACTCAGGTTCATGGAACGGACTGTTGCAAACATTTCTACAACTTAAACTGCCCCCCTTTTAAATCCACCCTTGATGACCTTGTCACATATAATACTACCTCTTTTTTTTATAGCACTTTTATCACAGATTTTTGCGTTTTTTTGAAGTTTGTGTTTTTTGCCCTTGTATGTTCTGTAATCAGGGATGTAGCTCTGATGATGCGAGTGAGGAAATTGCCTCAGGTGCGCTGTTGCAAGGGGGGCGCTAGGGGGTCCAGCACACATTACACTGAGGCATTGTTTCCCAACCAGGGTGCCAGGACACTCTGGTGGGAAATACGGCGCTAACCTTTTTTGATATTTATGCCCAGGCCTGTGCATCTGTGAGTAACAGGCATGCAGGCCAGGTGGCAGGGAAGTCTGTGTGTAGTGCTGGAACAGGTGATGCTGCAGCTCCAATTCTTGTGTATCCTCCCCCTCCTGCGGAGCAGCTCTGGGATCTGGATTCTCCCTGGTCCCTCAGCAGAAGGTGGATGGAGGGAAGGAGCAGGGGCAGCGCTGGCAGAGGCCTACTCAGCTTCCGGTAGTGCACCCCCACCCTTCTTTCACTCCTCTACACCTCTCTGTAGCCCCTGGACACCCCTCTGTTATCCTGAACACCCTTCTGTCACCCCTCTACACCCCTCTGTCACCCCTGTATGCCCCTTTGTCAACCATGTGCACCCCCTACACCCCTGTTCCCATGCACACCCTTCTGTCACTGTGTGGGGTAATTCAGGAGACATTGTGTGTGCTGGGGGGGGGGGGTGGCTGGAAACATTGGAGGAGATTTATCAAAACCTGTGGAAAGGAAAAGTTGCCCAGTTTCCCATAGCAACCAATTAGATTTCTTATTTCATTTTGCAAAGGCCTTGTTAAAAATGAAATAAACAAGCTGATTGGTTGCTGTGGGCAACTTGGCAACTTTTCCTCTGCACAGGTTTTCATAAATCTCCCCCCTTGTGCATTGGGAAGGCTGGTGGCATTATGTTTGTAGGAGGCTGGTGGCATTTGGAGGGAAACGGGGGGGATAATACTGGAAAAGTTCAGAGCCTAATACGCTACTCAAAATAAATAAATAAAGGGAACACTTAAACAACACAATGTAACTCCAAGTCAATCACACTTCTATGCAATCACACTGTCCACTCAGAAAGCAACACTGATTGACAATCAATTTCACATGCTGTTGTAGTGCAATGCGAGCTGTGGCAAGAAGGCAAGAACATATATCTATATATATGTTCTTAATTGTTTAGGCCCCTATTGTTTATGTGTTTATGGTCTGTATCTGTTGTTGTAATTTGTCTGTACCTCAATCTCTCCTCCATTCCTGATAAACCTGAGGTTAACATTTGGGAGAAACACGTTGGAACAAGGAGCATGAGAATTGCTATACATCTGGATGCCACAATTACAATTATTAATATTGTAGTTTCCAATATCCCCTTTCCCTTCCACACTTATTGTTAGTTATAGAGTAGTGGTGGCTAGGAAGGTTTAGTTAGTGTTAGAGTAATCACCTGTATCCCTCTTCCCTTTCCCTAATACATTTTTGTTGGCCATTGTATGTATGTTAATGTGTTATTTTTGTTAATATGTAAATTTGGATATCATGAAAAACTTTTAAATATATTTCAGTAAAAGTCATAATTTATTTTCTATATATTTGTCTCCTTGGATGAATCATTTAGCACTATTATTATTTATTAGATATTTTTGCCTCCTTGGATGAATTATTTAGTAATATTTTGTTCTTCACCTAGGGCGTTGCTATCGCGTCACTTAAGGGGGTGACAATTTACTATTTTTGTTTCCCTTTGGTTGTAATTTCTATATGATAATGATGATGACTAAATATATAAGAATATCCAGTAATAGATAAGGATATATATATATATATATATATATATATATATATATATATATAGTAAATTTGAGTAAATTTATGTATAGTAAATTTGAGTAGTCGTATTAGTCCAGTGATGCAGATGCATCCTGTTCCTATAGCAGGACAATTTATGGCCCATCTTAGTGTGAATTCTCCACATCTATTGTCTTAACCCCTGCACATTTGTGAATTGTAACCTGTGCCTTCTGCTTGTGAGCTTAGACTTGCTTTAGACTTGAAGGGAGGAATCCCGAAAGCTTGTCTCTACAAGATGCTGTTAGTCCAATAAAAAAGGTATTACAAGATACTGCAACATTTCTTGGTTGCATCTATATATATATATATACATCTGCGGTATATATAATCTATATAGGCAGTAAATAATAAGCTTTCCTGAAGTTTATGAAGCAAATCTCTAGGTATGACAAGATGGTGATAGACGCAGGTTTGTAGTGGGCGCTGCGATGGAAGACTGACAAAGCGGCACTGAGGAGAATGAGCGCAGCCGCTGTGAGGTACAGTGTATGGAAAACAAGTTTCGCAATATTCAAGGTAACTGCCGGCAAAGGAGAAAGTAGCCCTGAACTAGCGCGGAGAGCCGGCCGGAAAAGACAGGGAATGTAATATAATAGAATTGGTAATGAAGGTAAGCTGAATAACGATATGAAGTGGGAAAAAGGGGGGAAAGGGGAAATGTGAGGAACGGGGAATATATAAGGCACAGGAATATATGAGGGATTTTGACAATGGATAATAACAGTTGTGTATTACATACGTGAAACTGGGGAAATATATAGAATAATGTATAAAACAACAGGGGCAATAAGTAATAGGAGAAAAATACAATATATAAATGCAATACAATATATTACTGAGAGAAATAATCAATGATACGTATCTCTGAGTGAGCAGCAAAGAAAGAAGATGGGGCTACACCTAACAGACTATTTATCACCTGTCCTCAAGCATGATTGGTCACCTGTTATTATCTGTAATGGTTGGTTTCACCTTAAAGTATTCTTACCTGTAATCTTTCATTAACTACTTCGCTGCACTGAGCCAGTAAATATATACCTCAAAGATAGACACTACTGCCAAAATAATATTACAAATTTTTTTTTTTTTTCCAAAGTAAGTTTTTATTGATTTTATGTCAAGAAAAAGCAATAACAACTTTAACAATATCATGCGAGGCCGTTAGGCGATGACAATCAATGAGTCAAATATAACAGTGCCAATGTAAAAAAAAAAACAGAACATTGAGAATGTGAGATAAATGTTTCCATGGACACGATGTTCCTCAGGGGAGTCACTACTACTCTCAGGGGTTCTATGGTGTCTTGACTAGTGGGCCCCAGGGGTCGTACTAAGTCTATCCAGTTGGAGGAAATTTGTAAGTATGTGAGCAACCTAGTCTATTGCATGGACCTGTATGGATTGGGTAAGGTCCAGCGGGAGACCGCACGGGTCCACGAGTGGTCTGTATACCCCAGGGAGCATACTCAGGTAGATCATGGGGGAGCGTGACCAAGAAAACATTTACCTTGGGCCTCGGTAAGGGAGGATACCTAACCACAATAGGGTGATGATAAAGACATGTGGGAAGGGATAAGGCAGGAAATGAGAAAGAAATAAGAAAAAGAACAAAGCCAGGGAGGAAGAGAAAAAGAGCAAGATAGAGGGAGAGAAGGGACGAGGGGGGTGGGAGGGAAAGAGAGAGGTCCGGTGAGAGCAACATATACATTCAACAATCCGAAGTAAAAGTCAATTCGGGCACGAACTCCGGTCGTCACCCGGGCACCTGGTGGGGAGGATCGGTGTAAACACCGAGGTACAGTAAGCAATGGCAGCAGGCGGTGTATCACGAGGCCACGTGCAGGGCTTCAAAACTGTGTGAGGACATAAACTCTGACCAGGGTCTCCAGATAGAATAGAAACGGTCGATTTGTTTACGGGAGTCAGCAATCAGTTCCTCCATTCTATGTAGGTGGGATACTTCTTTAAGCCAGTCTGAGACTGAAGGAGGCACACGTGAACGCCATAGGCGGGGGATTACAGTCCTGGCAGCCAGGAGGAGGAAATGGAGTAGTCTGGAGGTGGGTTTGTGCAATTGTTCCGGCAAAATGGACAGTAAGATCATCTTGGGTTCTCTAGGCACCCGAGCCCCAGTCAATCTGGATATAATGTCCAATGTCTGTTCCCAAAAGGATGTCAGGGCTGGACATGTAAGCCAGATATGGGTCATGGTGCCACCCGGTTCTCCACAACGCCAGCAGGTATCGGGGACATTCCGATACATGCGAGCAAGCAATGAGGGTACGCGATACCATCTTGCAAGTATCTTATAATTGAGTTCCTTTGTTTTTCAGTAGATGGAGGATCGGTGACACCATGAGAAGGCTTGTCTCCACTCCGAGCTCGTGATCTGACAATCTAATTCTCTTTCCCATGCATTGCAAAAGGACGGGGGTGATGTGGAGGTTGCGTCAAGGAGGTGCGTGTATAAGGTGCTGACAGATTTACATATTGGAGTAGCAGAGGTACAAAGTTGTTCGAATGGTGTGAGGGGTCTATACAGGGCCATTCTGTCTCTTTGCGAATTATGAAAATGCGTGAGTTGGGCATATTGGAAGGTCTGCGTGAAGGTAGGAGGGGTGGGGATGTGCAAGAGATCTTATAGGGGTCGTAATTCATTATGGGATATTAAGTCTCGAAGCATTGGGGCTTCGTTTCTAGAGAAGGAGAGGAAGGAGTGAGAGTGTTGACCCGGTGGAAAGGCCGGGTTGCTAAAGAGGGGTGATAATGGGCCAGGAGAAGGGATGAAATGCATATGGGACAGGTAAGTTTTATATGTCCTAAGTACCGATCCTGCGACTGGAGGTATATTCGGGGGTGTGGTTTTAATAGTCAAAAGGCCAGGTGTCCACAACAGTGTCTTGACGTCCGTTCCCATGGCCCTACTTTCAAAAATCACCCATTGTTTTTTTGATCTGTGGTGGAAGCCATCTAAGACCCTATTGAGGACCGTGGCTAGATAGTATAGAGTCAGATCTGGTAACGCTAGACCCCCATCTCTTTTCCTACGTATTAAGGTCTGTCGCGCCAGTCGGGGGTGCCGCCGTGCCCAGACAAAGCCAGACTGGATCGCAGCCACCTCTCTGAAAAAGGAGCGGGGCAGATATAGTGGTATGCAGGAGAATAAATAAAGCATACGTGGGAGGAGATTCATTTTCAGTATGTTGACCCTACCCAGCCACGAAAAGTCTCTGCGCTCCCATCTGGCCAGGTCTGCGCGTAACGTTTGTAAAAGTGGGGCATAGTTCAGTCGGTATGTATCGATGTGGTTCCTGGGTACCTGAATGCCCAGATACTTAAGTGAGTGCGTTTGCCATTTAAACGGGTAGGAAGCCATCAGGGACTTCACAATCGTGGGGGGAGCGTAATATTCATGGCCTCACATTTGGATGGGTTAATCTTATAATTGCTATAACTAGAGTACCTGCGAATGGTGGTCAACAGTGAGGGTAGTGAGAGCAATGGGGAGGACAGGAACAGGAGGAGGTCATCTGCATATGCAGAGCATGTATACTGGCATTGAGAGAGTGCTATCCCCTGAATGTCCGGGTTCCGTCTGATGTCCACGAGGAGATGCTCCATACATAGAACATACAAGAGCGGGGAGAGGGGACAGCCCTGCCTCGTACCATTCCTAATTCTGAAGGGGGCAGAAAGTTGGCCATTAATTCGTATCTGCGCCATAGGATCAGTATAGAGTGCTTTAATACGCCCCAGCATAAGGGGACCTAGGCCTACCTGTAATAAAGCGGCTTCCATGAACTCCCAGTCCACCCGATCAAAAGCTTTCTCTGCATCCAACGAGAGCAACATCAGGGGGAGGTGTTGTCTCTGAGCATAATGTATAGTCGAGAACGCTCGCATGGTGTTATCACGCGCCTCTCGACCCCTTACAAAGCCCACTTGATCAGGGTGGACCAGAGAATCCATGTGGTCCGCCAGTCTGTTTGCCAACAGCTTCGCGAAAATCTTGGCATCAACATTAATCAAGGAAATAGGGCGGTAGCTGGGGCATAATAAAGGGTCTTTCCCCTCCTTTGGTATTACTGTCACAAATGCTCGTAAGAAGGATGGCGGGAGTGGCGATCCAGGTGCGACCTCATTGAACGCCGAGAGGAGCGGGGATAGCAATTCAGAATGAAGTGTCTTGAAGAACTTCGCGGTGTAGCCATCCGGGCCAGGGCTCTTTCCGGCCGGTAGTGCCGAAATCACTAACTCCAGCTCCTCAGGGGTGAAAGGGGCCTCCAGTGTTTGGATGGTTTCAGGTGGCAGAGACGGGAGTGCCGTGTCATCTAAGTATGCCTGTAGTGAGTGCGGGTCTGAGGAGGGATTAGAGAGGGCAGACGGACGAGGGAGGTTATATAGACCATTATAATAGTTCTGAAATGCGGCCAGTATGTCAGGGGTGAGGTGGGTAGTGGAGCCCGAAGGAGAATGGATAGCAGGGATATAAGTGGAGGAGCGTTTATTCCTAAGGGCAGAGGCTAATAGTCTACCGGATTTATTGCCCCATTCATAGAAGACTTTACCCGTGAGTTGTTTATAATGTCGATGTTTAGTAGTTAGCAGGGTCAGGAGTTCATGGCGTATTCGTATAAGCTCCCTGTAAACTGTATCTTGTTGTGAGGCTTTGTGTTGTGTCTCTAGTCTGTGTAATGACTGTGATAAAGAGAGAAACCTAGCGGACGCTTCCCTCTTAAGCCTTGCCCCATGTTTCATCAGAACACCCCTAAGTACACATTTCAAAGTATCCCATTTTATAGCTGAAGAAGTGGGGTCTGATGAGTGATCTAGTGTAAACTGATGTATTGAGGATTTGAGTTCTTGGAGGCACAATGTGTCCAATAGTAGCGATTCGTTTAGCCTCCATGAAGAGTGAGGTTTGGCAAAGGAGGGGATAGAGAATGTGCAGAGCACAGGAGCGTGATCAGAGTGGGTCATAATTCCAATGGAGGCCATGGAGATATTGGTGAGAAGGTGGTGCGGGAAGAATATGTAATCAAGCCTACTGTAAGATTGTCTAGGGTGCGAATAGAAGGTGTAATCCCTACCTTCCGGGTGAAGCGCTCTCCAAGCGTCGCTAAGCTGTAACGTGTGTAGTTTCTGGCGTAGTGCCCTAAGTTTGGCATGGGATAGCGTTGAGTGACCCGAGGAGGTATCGCATGAGGGGAAGAGCGGGACGTTCATATCTCCACACAGAATTATGGAGCCCGTGGCAAATGACGATAGAGTGTCCAGAGTACGAAGCAGGAAGGTGATTTGGGAGTGGTTGGGGGCGTATATGGAAGCTATTGTGAAATTACGGTCCGCAATTGTGCAATTCAGGAAGACATAGCGGGCGTTAGGATCTATTAAGGAAGAGATGACTTTTATGGGGAGTGATCTGTGGAAAGCAATTGACACCCCCTTCGTTCTGGCCTCCGGATTGGTACTATGGTACCAATTCGGATAGTACCGGGAGTTAAGTGTCGGGAGATGTCCCTCCTTAAAATGAGTCTCCTGAAGCGTCAGGATGTGTACTTTCTGTCTGTGAAAAGAATATAAGGTTTGAGCTCTCTTTTCAGGTGTGTTGAAGCCCTGCACGTTAATAGATGCTATCTTAATGTCAGCCGCCATTGCATATAAGATGGGTGTAAGGACCACTTACCCCGGTGCCCAGGTGACGTCCAGACCCTCAATCCGAACAGGAGTATAGCAGGAAACGCTTCAGACCTAAAATTGAGAACAAAACAGAGGAAGGAGTGAGGAGCAGAGGAGTGAAGGAAGGAGGTGGAGGGAAGACACAGCAGCTGGCGCATAGACACTCCAGCAAGGGGACTAAAGAGAACGGCCATAAGGGCCCAAAACCAAGCCAGGACCAGCCTAGCAAGGATCCTAATGGGGGAAACATGGAAAGCGCGACAGCCGAGAATAGGTGGTCGCAAAACAGTTATCATCAAAAAATAAAAAATAAAATAAAATGTGAGCAAGGGACAGACTAAGGCCGGGGCCTAATGATTCTATATGTGACCACTCATCCCTGTGGCAGGGAGGAGGGTACGCTAAGTTACGGGCAGATGGCTACTAGGTGGGCATTAAACCCTATGGAGGCCAATGGACAGTGGGTCATGGGGAGGGAGAACAGAGTTACGAGCAGTTTCAATGTACAGCAGTATGAGAACAGGTAGAAACGAGGACCGAAACTTCTTAAGGAAGACCGGTATTATATCTTAGAAAAGGTCAACAAAACACAGTGAGAACAAAATTACGTATGGCATTCCAGAGAGTCCAGTAGAAGGATCAGTAGCTCAGAGTCTTCAGAGGGTCCTTCAGGAGGGTACCAAACAACGGGGCATGCAGGTCCACTCCGCAGCTTTCAGGTCTTCCTTTTCTGTCCTTGGGGAAGTGGGGTCGTCTGTCGCTGTGCACCGTACCCCTGAGCGGCATGTGATCTGTGGATAGGGGGTGGATCAGTTCCAGAATAGAGCTGCTCCCATTCGGGGAGGTGGATTGGCGGGAGTTTAAAGGTGTGCAGAAAGTTGAGAAGATCATCCGGGCGTCTCAAGGTAGCCATGGTTGTGCCATGGTGGGCAAAGGGGTAGCCCCACTTGTATTGAATCTGAGCGTTGAGAAGGGTTTGTAGTAATGGCTTCAGTGTTGCCCTCAGTCGAAGTGTTCGAAGGGAGAGATCCGGGTAGAGTTGCACCAGTGACCCATTGTAGGTGAGAGTCTTTAGGGTACGGGCGTTTCTCATGATCGCATCCTTTTGAGTGTAGTGGTGTACCCGACATATGACATCTCTAGGCTTGTTCGGGTCAGGATTCTTTGCTTTAAGTGCACGGTGTACTCTATCAAGTTCAATCAGGTTGTCTGGAGGTTTTTGAAGGACTTCATTAAGCAAGCGTTGCACCGTTTTTTCCAGCTCCTGTGGTTTTACTGATTCAGGTAGGCCCTTAAGCCGTATGTTATTCCTGCGGTTACGATTATCAATGTCGTCCAGGTGTTCAATTGTCGCAGATTGCTGTAGGGATAGGCGTTTAGTAGTGTTGCTCGCGAATATTCGCAATTCGAATATTATTCGCGAATATCGCATATTCGCGAATTCGCGAATTTCGCGAATATAGCGCTATACATTCGTAATGACGAATATTTTATTTTATTTTTTTTTTCTTCACAGTACACATCACAGTGATCACCCCTCTCTGCTTCCAGCTTGTGTGGTGTAAAGAAGGCTGTAATACTACTGTGTGAGACTGTCGTGCGAAAATTCGCATATGCGAAAATTAGCATATGCTAATTTTCTCATATGCGAAATTTCACATATGTTAATTTTCGCATAGGCGAAAATAAAACGAGAATATAACGAATATGCGAATATTCGCGAATATATGACGAATATTCGTCCATATATTCGCGAATATTCGCGAATTCGAATATGGCCTATGCCGCTCAACACTAGCGTTTAGTAGAGTCCTGTAGGGATTGTATCTGATTAGTAACAGACGATTGGAAGTCTTCTAGGGTTTGGACCCTGGCTTGCAGACTCGAGATCTCTGCTTTAACCGGCACAAGGTCACTCTTCCATGCAGCTTTCAGGTCAGATGCCAGTGAGGCCATATCCGATTTAGTTGGCAGCAGTGCGAGCAAGGCCTGTAATTCAGGATGACCTTTGAGGGTATTGACCGCTGCTTCAGGAGAGGGTAAGACAGCATCAACGATCCCTTTAGGTGGAGAGGTCCAGACACCTCCATGTGGGGAATGTGGTTTCAGCTTCTGAGAGTGAGGCAAGCGTTTCGGGCAAGAGTGTGAGTCATCAGAAGAAGAATAGCTGGATCTGCCCGTTTTGCCAGTGGACGTTTTCAGGGGTGTCTTAAATAGCTTCTTTTTTGCTGGAGGGCTTTCTCCCCAGTAGTCTGGGGTGTCAGTGTCAGAGGAAGAGTCGCAGGAGTTTTTATCTGGGTCAGATCCCGCAACCTCCATTTCAGTTGCCCAGTCCTGCACATTTTGGGGTGGGGGACCCGGGGCCCTGGGAGAACCAGGGGATAGGTGTTGGGGCCCAGAATCTGTATTCATTTCAGAGCTGGAAGGGACACCCCCAAGAACTGTGAAGGGGGATCCTGTTTTTCCCAGGGAGGAAGAAGTGGGTGGCCTCATGGACTCCCTCTGTGATAGATGGTGGTCTGGGAGGTCAGGATTAGGAGCCTTTGATGAAGACCCACAGCATGGGGATTCAGAAGCATTCCGGGTGGGATGGGGCCTCTGAGGTGGAGGAGGATTATCCCGACCCCTGTGGCGGCGTGTTGCTGAGGAGGCCTCCCCTGCTATGTCTGCCGAGGGAGAGGCACCTGCGGGGGAAGCAGAGGCGGGTAGATGCTGCGTGGAGACCGGAGGCTGCTTAGGGTCTTCCCGTGGGAGCAGTGTGGTCATAAGGGGCTGCCCAGTACCCAGTGGAGCGAGAGGTGAGGAATGCTCCGTACCTGTGGATTGCGGGTGAGTGTCCACTGTTGTTCCCGCGGTCTGTCTCTGTCGGTCCTGTACGGGTCTCCCCACTAGAGCTAAGGCGGTAGAGGAGAGGTGAGCAGGCTCAGGGCTTGTTGTTGCTGCGCACAGAGCCGGGGCCAGAGCTTCACTTCCGGCTGCGGCCATTACTGCTATCGGCTCCGTTGTTCGGGGCTTCCCCGTATGCAGCCCAGAAGGATGAAAGAACGCAGAAATCAGGTGCGAGGGGTCCCCGGAGGGTTGAGGCAGCTGCTGGTGCTGTTTGTTCTGTCGGCGCCTTCCCATAACCCGTCGTAGTAGCCCGTTATCTACCGGCCCAGGCAGGAGCTCTCAGGGTGCACGTCTAGCAGCCAGCGCGCCAAGCCACGCCCCCACCAATATTACAAATTTTTATGAGATACATATTTATGAAATAAAAACAAAGACTTACATGAGATAATAAGGCACATACATACAGTCACAGCTGGAAGTACACAGCAGGTAAATATATGCTAAGTATAAAGACAAATATAGAGACTCATTCTCAGGATTACAATAAGTAATTAGGTAGCAGCTAGCAGTATAAACAATACATAATGTAAACACCCCCTGAGGAAGCTCCGGTGTTTGAGCGAAACATATATTGGGGTTGGTACACTGACTGGTAAGACTTGCTTACTCCTTATAGACTCCGGGTTTGTTTACAAAACTTCTATATGCTAGCTAACCTCTTTGCACTATGTACTTTAGATAAACAGTTTACATTATGTATTGGTTATACTGCTAGCTGCTACCTAATTACTTATTGTAATCCTGAGAAAGAGTCTGTATATTTGTCTTTATACTTAGCAGATACTTACCTGCTGTGTACTTCCAGCTGTAACTGTATGTATGTGCCTTATTATTTCATGTTTTTATTTCATATATATGTATCTAATAAAAATTTTGAATATTATTTTGGCAGTAGTGTCTATCTTTGGGGTATATATTTTGATACAACACTACACCTAGTGTTGGTTGGTGTGGCTAGGTTCCCACCGTTTGTTCTTTTTGGAGTAGTAGTGAGCCAGTAAAGAAAGATTTATACTATGTATACTAACAACCTGTTAGTTTTTTAAATTATGCTGAGAAGCAAGTAGATCAAAATACAAGTGGTGGATGTGCAGCTATGTTTCTCTATTTATGTTGTACAATTGTAGTCTCTCCCTTCTTCCATGGTCAGCACTCCACTCCACCCATTCGGCCCAGGCATTTTTAATTAGCAGGAGACTGCAATAGGTTTCCTTCTAACATTCTCCCAGCCTTCTGGTAGGGAGCACTTGGTAAGTGTCCAGACTGGTGTGGTTCTCTGTGGCGGCCATTGTTTCTGTGATGCTTTGTCTGTGGGGTGGTGCGACTCAAAGCCAGGGGCTTGGTCGGGCAGCAGTGGGGCTGCCTGGCCACTGGGTCGTTCCACCTGTGGGCATGGTGTCTCAAAGGCAGTGGTCGCCGCCCGGTGCTATGCAAGTGTTGGGTTAGGGACCCACTCTGACTAGGTGGCCTTGACATAGCGAGTGGGCTTGTACTTTTTGATCAAAATGTATACTAACAACCTGTTAGTTTTTTAAATTATGCTGAGAAACAAGTAGATCAAAATACAAATGGTGGATGTGCGGCTATGTTTCTCTATTTGTGTTTACAAAGAAAGATTTACATTTACATATTGTGAGCCTTCTGTCGGACATAAAATCCAAGACACAACCATACATGTTATAACAGATGAGTGATGCATTTCAATCGACCATGTCAACCATAATCATACAGAGAGATAATGTGACAACTGCACCCAAGGCATGGTGCCTAAGGAGGACCAAATACCCCAGTATTTTGAATGTCCCGTGGTAGCATTTTATTTTCACCAATATTATGCACCAAAAATGGCCAGTCATGTTCTGAGGCTTGTTGAAGAAGCACAAACATTGGAAAGAAGGCTACACCCAAAAGATCGCATGAGATAGAGCTGCTCTGCATATCATTCTTCCCAGAATTCTCAGTGGAGCATGAATGACCTTTGAGTCTTCACACACCTTTATGGTGCTCATGGAGAAATATTATCTTTTCAGAACCATTCATAGCAACATTAGTCTTGGAACAATTTTGCAGAATTTGACTCAACAATTTTACAGAATTTGATTGATGCATCCTATAAAAGTACACATAAGTCTTTTCAAATATTTGAGTTCGCTGTTGCTCCTTTTTTATATAATATTACCTAGAGGCTATAATAATATTTATTTTTGTTCATCATGCCATTTGAACACGTTCTATCCAGTTCCCCCTGTCTGTTCTGTCTCCTTTCCCTATTCTTAGGTTACATAAATACGTTATACAATTAGAGACATACTGTACATTTCAACTGACATCAGCTACTTCCATTAGGACTCCCACAAAATACAAGGCATAGTGCTGTTTTGCACAACCACACATTATCCTGAGTGCAACTTTTGAAAGGACGGAGTGATTTGTCTGAGCCACAATTCACCTATTTGGTTTTTACTCTATGGCTGGTTTCCATCACATGAGATACATGCACGTCTGGACTCCAAGTTTTATGGCCAAATAGAACTTTGTATTTTATCCATTCTGCGTCATTATCTGAATTATATTTCATAGGCATAGCATAAACACTTGGCATGCAGATCGCTCCAAGTTATACTATGCTTTATGGTGTCTAGTAATCCAGAACAAAGGATGACTTCATAACCAGTTACAGTAAGTCATTTCAACTTGATCTTTCCTATAGTGAATTTGTATCCTTCGGAAAGTGAGGTAAGGGAAGCAGTGTGATGAATGGGGATTTCTATTGCCAGATTGTAAATTATTATTTATCTGCTGACACATACCGACTGTGACAACTTTCTTCCACAAGGAGCATATTCAGGAGGAGACTGGCCGCCTTAACACCAGATAGTGAACTGCGACTTCTGCCATGAATTCATGACAAATGACTAATATGAGACCATCCTTTATTCCAAGAAGAGGGTCAGCAATAGTAATGGAGTAAAATGCATCTGATTAAATTACCATGGAAAAGAAGACTTAAATCTTGCAAATGAGGAAAGCAGTTTTATGGTCTGTTTCACGACTGCACATACATCTGAGACAATAGTTCATCGCCACCAGCATCTGGTTCAAACACTAGCACCATTATATTTCTATTTAAAGAACAGTCGGGTGGAATTAGTCGCAGATGTTATTCTCCTTCCCACAGTATCTTGCGGTGTGTTTCCATTCTAGAGAAACAACTGTGGACGAAAGCATTATAATTTGTCCTTCTAAAATACTTAGGGGAAAATAATTCACAATTAACTATTTTTTCATTGTTTTTCCGATTAAAACAGTTTACTAAAATGCTGACGCAGATGAAGAAGAGCTGAGTTTTGCAATTTTTTTTGCAGATATCATCAAAAAATCACAATATATTGTCCTTAATTCTCAATCGGTATGGGTACCATAGATTTTAAAGGGGTACAATTTTTTTTTTTCAAACCAACTGGTGCCAGGCAGTTAAACAGATTTGTAAATTGCTTCTATTAAAAAAAATCTTAATCCTTCCAGTACTTCTCAGCTTCTGTATGCTCCATAGGAAGTTGAGTAGTTATTTCCAGTCTATAGAAAAATAGATATACAAAGCAGTCCGGCACTGCAAGGGTGTTGGGGAGCGGTTGATGGAGGTGGTTTTATTCTGCTGATGCGGGCGTGTGGTGGTGCTCTGGTTAACACAGCAATACAATCTTCATAACCAAGTGAAGGTATAGAAAAAAACGGCGACTCACCTGTCGAGTAGCCGTTTTTTTCTATACCTTCGCTTAGTTATGAAGTTCTTTCCAGTCTGACAACAGTGCTCTCTGCTGACACCTGTCTGTGTCAGGAACTGTCCAGAGTAGGAACAAATCCCCATAGCAAGCCTATGCTGCTCTGGACAGCTCCTGACACTGACAGAGGTGTCATCAGAGAGCACTGTGGTCAGCCTGAAAAGAAATTTAAAAAGAAAAGAACTTCCTCTGTAGTATACAGCAGCTGATAAGTACTGAAAGGATTAAGATTTTTAAATAGAAGTAATATACATATTTGTTTTACTTTCTGGCACCAGTTGATTTGAAAAAAATGTTTTCCATCAGAGTACCCCTTTAATGGCCAGAACATAGCCAACAAGCGACCATGTTTGGGTCTTTATCTGAATATATACATGTTTTGACTCAGACCCTAAAGTGTTGTTTTCTGTGATTTGGGGCCCAAAGACAAGCGGGTAAATGTATGGAAAATGACACAAATGTAGTCACTATCTGACAATGTTCTGGATATTAATATCTATTGGGTCTCTGTTTGGAATGAAATGCATATGTCAGCATTCTAATTGTGACAGGTTGCCTATGTATACATGACACGAAAGGCACAATTATGGTGTGAATATGGCCCTAATGATAATCATGGAATTGGATTCCATAGTAACGAGACTGATGGTATGAGCTTTTGATTTAGAGTTAGCATTATCACTATTCACCTGGTAAAGTGCATCTTCTACTCCATCATCCTCCCAGACTGTTGTTAGTTTGAATTACGTATAAAATTTTTAAACTATTTCATATTAAAGGATATTTCTTTTTACAGAAACTTCTTTAATAACTAATATAGTATCTTTAAATGGATATCCGGTGATGACTCAGGTTGAGGAATATATGCCTATATTTATGCATCAATTACCAAAACTTGCATGAGACTACCAGCGTTTGATCTACAGATTTTGTAGAAGTCCTATGTATGTCCATGAGACTTCTGCCAAATCTGTAGATTGAATGTAGTCGTAGTCTTGCACAAATCTCAGCCTCTGATGACTTGGGTGGTGGCATAAAAATGTAAACATATATCCCTCCGCCCAAGCCATCACTGGATGTATGCTCTAAAGGGGTTCTCTGAGGAACTGAACTTATCAGACACTTCCTTAACAAAATTGGCACAATTTAGTGCAGACTTGTTGCTTCGGACAGCTGCATATTTTCCACTGTAGTAAATCCACAGCATTTCCACAGTGTATTTCACACTCTAAAACATTAATTAATTATGTACTATGGGATAAGTTACCTCCACAATCCTCATATGTACCATACTGGGGAGAGAGGCCATCGCAAAACAAGAGGTAGAACATTTTATACAAAACTCCACGATTAGTAGTGCCATCGGTCTTGGACCATGAACAACCATCAGCACTGGAGTTATATGTCTGAATACTTTTTTTAACAGACAAAATAAAATGTTTTCAAAACATAATTTCAGTAATAAGAAACGTGATCACATTTTAGGACGAAGAGGTACAAGAGCCAAATCTCATATCATATTATGCAAAATCAACAACAGATTTTTAAACATTTGCACACATTGAAAATTTGCTGGCTCCTTAAAGCTGTAGTCTGTGACCCATCTGCGGAATCCCTCTGCCAGGTGCTGCTCTTGTTATGTTTGGAGAATTGACTCATCTGCAGCAAATTATGGTCAAGGCTAGGAGTGAATAAAAGGTGACGTACAATCTCTTCTTTATAATTCCCCTCCCTTTAGAACCCACTGAATTGGACCTCAAAAACAGAATTAAAAGGAATGCTTTAAAGGGGTACTCCACCCCTAGACATCTTATCCCCTATCCAAAGGATAAGGGATATGATGTCTGATCGCAGGGGTCTCCCCACCTGTCTCTTGTCCGGAAGCGCTGGAGGGTCTGGGTCGCGACCATGGGAACGGAAGTCCGTGACGTCATGACTCCACCCCCGTGTGACATCACGCCCTGACCCCTCAATGCAAGTCTATGGGAGGGTGCGTGACGGTAATCCACTAAAGTCAGGGCGACATTCGCACCTCACAAATTCGCAACCACTGCAAGGTAAAAACTGAAAGTTGCTTAGGTATTGCTGTTTGCTACTTTGTGCTAACCTACAAAAGCCTAAAAAAAGGGCTTAGGCGCACGTGCAACATTTTGTGTACCGGGAGTAAGCCCCCCCCCCCCCCCCCCCAAAAAAAAAATTAAAAGAAAAAAAAAAAAGAAAGAAAAAAGCTCTAAATGCAATAATTAATCTCCCCCAAATACTTTTTCTGTAGTGGTGCTCACACTGGAGGGGGCTGGATCCTCGGAATTGTTGTGTTACTCATGTGTAGGACTGTAGGGCAAAATTGTTAACTGTCCACTGATGCAGTACACAGTCTGAAAAAAAAAGGGAGTTTTTCCACCAAATGCAGTAAAATCCACAAGTTATACTGTATATTTTTATTAGATGGGATTCCTCTGAACTCTGGGCCCATTCACAGCCCCCAGGGACCATCAAGGTTACGCCTCAGTGTATGGTGAATTTTCAACTCTTCATCTGCCAATTGGCTGCCAATTTTCTCTTGTTTATCTATGACCATAATAATAGGTCAATTATCTTCCTATGAAACTAATCCTAGTGAGTATGTCTGAGACAGAAGAGATAAATAGTTAACCCTTATGGGGCTTATAGTTCACATAACAACACTGTCTGATTCATACTGATTCAACACACAAATACACAATTTGGTGCAAATAATAAACCCCAGCATGCGGGATCATGATACATAAAAAAAAAAAAAAAATCAAAAACCTTTTATTTACATTCCATGTTAAAATCCACACATGTATATTATCAAACCATGAATAGGTTCAAACTTATGAATGTTCTTAGTTGTACATCTATGAATAAACTCTTACATATAGTAGATGTGAAACATGTTTCGTGGGACGGTTTTAAGGTTTAACAATATACGTTAAAATGGAACTTCATTATTTCTTTAATATTTTGTGATTCTGGAGTATATTTTTAACCACAAGAAATATATTTTGATATATAAATGATTGATAGATAGACATGAGATAGATATGAGATAGATATGAGATAGATATGAGATAGATAGATATGAGAGATAGATAGATAGATAGATAGCAACAGGAGAATACAGCAGCACACTGCTAGCACAAAGATATAGATGAAACATGAGTATATAGATAAAACATGAGTATATAGATAGAACATGAAAAACTGTACAGCTGTAGTGCAATAAATGAAAACATGAAACTATGAAATTATGAGGTACTTAGCTTGCAAATTTGGCGCCAAATAGCGTGGACCGTCCCACCACGGTAAGGTGACCTCATTCTGGGACGGACCCTACACTATGAATATGCCTCTGTGTGAACAGTACAGCAGGCATTGCAAGGTCTGAAACATCCAAGGCACCTTATATACACCTAATAGAGGCGGGTGGGGTGCAAGAGCCAACATGGAGGTAGCCACTCCCCCGTATGTGTAATACAACCAAAGAATAAGTTGGCCAGCACTATTGATTCCAAACTATTGTAAAGACCTTGCTTACAGGTGCAGGCTGCTGGGCTAAATATACAGCAACAGGAGAATACAGCAGCACACTGCTGGCACAAAGATATAGTTAAAACATGAGTATATAGATGAAACATGAGTATATAGATAAAACATGAAAATCTATACAGCTGTAGTGCAACAAATGTGAAATTATGAAATTATGAAACAGTGAGGTACTTAGCTTGCAAATTTGGCGGCCAAATAGCTTGGACCGTCCCACCAAGGTTTCATCTATATACTCATGTTTCATCTATATACTCATGTTTTATCAATATCTTTGTGCTAGCAGTTGTATTCTCCTGTTGCTTTATATTTAGCCCAGCAGCCTGCTCCTGTAAGCCAGGTACATATAATAGTTTGGAATCTCTAGTGCTGGCCAACTTATTCTTTGGTTGTATTACACATACGGGGGAGTGGCTACCTCCATGTTGGCTCTTGCACCCCACCCACCTCTATCAGGTGTATATAAGGTTCCTTGAATGTTTCAGATCCTGCAATGCCTGCTGAGCTCCTGCTGAGCTGTTCACACAGAGGCATATTCATATTGTAGGGTCCGTCCCAAAATTAGGTGACCTTACCGTGGTGGGACAGTCCAAGCTATTTTGGAGATATGTAGTAAATAAAGGCATGATTTTTACATGAACTTCTTGGAGTGCTGCGCCACTGTTTGTTGGACTGTCTGGATAGACTGTGATCAGGTCTTGGGCTCTGGCACCTGACATTTTCTGTTGGAGTGGTGTGTGGTGCAACATTACTGCTATTTATATAAATAAATAGATAGATAGATAGATAGATAGATACAGCAAACAAAGATGTCCAGCGGCTCACCAGGATTAAAGTTCAATAGTGCTCTTTATTTAGCCCATGTGCATGGTGGATGCAACGTTTCGACGGCCTCTCGCCATCTTTCTCAAGCATGATAGATAGATAGATAGATAGACAGAAAGATAATGAGACAGATACTGTATTAATAATAGACAGATAGATAGATACTGTATTAATAAATAGATAGATAGATATTAAGTACATAGACCACAGACTTTGTTTAACATTTAGAAATAATTAATGTTACATGGGAACAAGTTTAAGAATTCTGCAATACCTACAATAAGGCAAATGGAGAAGGAAATGTTTTTACACAAATTGTATACAGAAATCAGTGTGCAACAGTTATACAAAACAATTCATAAATACAAATATGCTACTGAAGGGAAACACATCCTCATAAACTTTAAAAAGTAAATTGTGCTTGTAGAAAAAAGACAATTCAATTCAAAGTAGTCTTCGTACAAAACCTAGTCCGGTGTACATTTTTGTATAATGCCCCTGCTGTACCACAGAGGCAAGAGGATGCAACGGGTGTCACCAACAGGTTAAAGGGGTACTCAGGTGAAAACCTTTTTACTTTTAAATCAACTGATGGCAGAAAGTTAAACATATTTGTAAATTACTTCTATCAAAAAATCTTAATCCTTCCAGTACTTATTAGCTGCTGAATGCTACAGAGGAAGTTCTTTTCTTTTTGGAATGCTCTCTGATGACATCACGAGCACAGTTCTCTCTGCTGACGTTATTATAATAATAACAAGTCAATGCAAGGCAGCCGTGCTAACCACTGAGCCACCATGCTTCCCTTAGCATACATCTGCTATGCACGGTTGCTAAAATGGACAGATATGTCAGCAGAGAGCACTCTGCTCGCGATGTCATCAGTGTTCCAAAAAGAAAGGAATTTCCTCTGTAGCATTCAGCAGCTAATAAGTACTGGAAGGATTAAGATTTTTTAATAGAAGTAAATAACAAATATGTTTAACTTTCTGCCACCAGTTGATTTAAAAGAAAAAAGGTTTTCACCAGAGTACCCCTTTAAGAGCTTCATCAATCTTATTAGCATCATCAATAGGGTTAGACTTTGTTATAGGGCTGACCTTAAAATTGCTTTCATCGGGGCTGACAGTGAGTGGACAAAAGAAGTCCTAGAATCTAAAAAGAACAGTTTGGTAGTCCGACTATGTCATTCCCCATATTAGGCTTCAGTGCTAATCAGATTTTTATAGTCATTTAGCCATGTAAGTATACACCTGTATTATAAATGTTACATTGCAGGTGTCAGTAAAGAACCACTTTATTAATTGGGCTCTGTCAGAATCTAACACTTGTTATATGTTGTACATTCAAAAAAAAAATTAACCTTTCTAATATACTTTATAAAACATTTTTATCACCTTTTTTATAGAAAGTATGGCTTATAAAAAAAGATCTCTAGAGATCCCCATACCAACCATAATCCTGTCTGGCTGCAGCATTATATTTGTCCCAGCAGAGGCACAGGCTTGGACAAAGTCCAGGAGGTAAGGGCGGGACTAGTACTCCTCGGTGCTCACTCCTGACCTATCAGACTTCCGTCTGAGAACATAGAGTAGAGGGTTACAGAGCAGCCTGCAGTGATTGAATGAGGTGACTCAGCACAGCACAGCAGATGCAGGGAGGAAGTGAATGCATGATAAAAAAAAGACATGTAAATAATCTGTATGATCTAGTGAGTGACCTATAGAATTGTTATTTTTCTTTGTGATATGACAGATACTCTTTTAGCTTCACAGGCATCATATTGTTTTCATGGAAGTCAGATCTCTGTTTGAAAGAAAGTACATTTATGAGGTGTTCTGTCAGATAGGAGCACGTATTAAATACACAAGCCTTTGGATCATCATGTAGACGTTAGCTTCACACGTTCATACTTAGTATTTTGGTAAGTATGTGATCAGTATGATCTGCTTCTTAAACATCCTTTACAGTTCCAAAGACGAGGCCAGCATTTTATAATTTAATATTGTGACGAATCGTCTTGGGGATTAGCTCTGGGATCGTCCTGGTCACTGCCACGGGACACGTTCCTCACAATAACACCACAGACCACAGTTCCTCATACAAGTCTGGCTCCTCGCCAGCTTTATTTCCACAGGTTGCAGGTAAAACAAAACATAAACAGGAACAAAATAAAGTCCTAGACCGTCTGGTCACTGACTACACATATCAGCATGCCCTGACTATGAACTGATGAGCTACCCTCAGCAAGTTAAACATGTGACTCCTGCAACCTGTTACTCACAGTTCACACCACTTCTTGGGAAATTAGCAAGGGAAATACACCCTTTCCTTGCCACACTGCCACAATGTGCATGTGAAAAAATCATATTCTCAGTCGTTTCCTCTTTTGTTCAGTTAGTTTGGAAGAAATGCCGCATTGTTCACATTAGTTGGTCAGTTTTTAGAAACTTTGTTCTTATTTAGCCAAATACCTCACATGAAAATCCACCTGGCATATTACTGCTTCTTCATAAACACATGTTTTGCAATCTGGACTCTAATCTAGACACTATCTGGCCAATCGGTCTCCTGGACCAAATTTTTTTGCTATTTTCTATTAATCTGCAGAAATACATCTGTTGGCATGGTATTAAAGAGAATCCACAACCAGGCAGATAGCTTTATCAGGTGCCAATAGTACTGTGCTTCAGAGATTATATGACACCCACCAAAGGGGGCCTCAAAGGGGAGCACAGGGTGGTGTTCAAAACAAGAATGAGACTGCATGATATCCCTCTGGCAATTGACAAGCATCTAGGATGGGAGTTTGAGGCAATGTTCATCGCGGTGATATAGTGTATCCTCTTTATTAAATGGTGACAGGCTTTACATAAATTTAGATGATTTCAATGACACACATATATTGACATACATAATGGATGAAGAATGGGAGCAGCACCTTAATGTTGGTCCTATACATATGATGTCACAGTTTTGCTGCTATTAATGATGTCACTAGTTGTATTTGAAAGATTACTATTATATTTAAAGAAATGACATGTTTCTATTGATTCCCCAGCTGACATAGCCTCATATAGCCTTATATAGCAGGTACACTGGGAGTAGTTTTGCAACATCTGGAGGGCCACAGTTTCAAGAACACTGGTCTGACCTATTGTGTTCTGAAAACGATTCTTACCTTGGCCTCGGTGTCTTGGATCAACAGTTGTTAAAGCTTGCTTTTGGCAGACTTCATCAATAGATCCCTAATTACATGGATCAATGTAGTGCAATAGCATTACATTGATCTATGTAAGGCATCTATTCATTTATAATTGTCCCCTAAGGGGCCAAAAGTGTGTAAAAAAATTAAATATTAAAATGACTTGCCTTTTCCCATTTTCCGAATAAAACACTGTAGTATCATAAAACGCAACATAAATTATCCAAATTTGGTATCATTGGACTCATATTGACCAATAGAATAAAGTAAGTATGTCAGTTTTACCGTAATATGAACTACGAAAAAACTATTGGCCCACAAAATTGCGCTCTGATTTCTATGTATGTGCCCCTGTCCAAAAAATAAAATGCTGATTTATACTTTTGATCATTCTGCAGTTATAAATCATTTAAAACGCATAAATATGTGAGTCAATCTAACCCTCAAATATAACTTAAAGGGGTACTCCGGTGGTTAAGATTTTTGGCTATATTGCATCTTCTTTTAATGTTCATGTTTTTTGCAATTGACATGTATTATATGTTTGTGTAGCATGTGTCTTTTTTCTTCTTACCTGTTTGTGGGCCAGGAAGTTCTGTAGTTCTGTGCTGGATCTCTGACTGTTGTCCACAGGTTAGGATTAGGCTGTGGACAAACTGTCAGAGCTTTTCTTTTTCTCTGTTCTTTCAGAACTGCATGATAGAAATAGGCCACGCCCCCTCAGCTCCCCCTCCTTGTGGTCACAGGTGTGCATGAGAGCAAGAAGCTCCTACACAGCTCCTCATCTCCCCTCCCCCTGCTCTGTCTTGTGAGGACGCAGGTCTGCACTGAAAGAAGACAGAGAAGATGTATGGGAAGGGATAACAAGGTGCACGGGCTGGGGATGTATAGACTGCAGGGGAATAAATCTCAGACTGGGGATGGTTTCTGTGTGTGAAGGAGGGGGGACGGGACTCCTGAATGACACATGCTGGGAGTTGTAGTCCCTGTTATGTGTGTGTATGCTAGTATTTCCAAACCAGTCTGCCTCCAGCTGTATCACAACTACAACTCCCAGCATGCCTGGACAGACTTTGGGCATGTTGGGAGTTGTAGTTTTGCAACAGCTGGAGGCACACTGGTTGGGAAACACTGTCCTAGCCTATTCAGCATACACATCGTGTTACACCAGTGTTTCCAAACCAGTGTGCCTCCAGCTGTTGTAAATCTACAACTCCCAGCATTCCCTGACAGCCTTTGAGCATTCTGGGAGTTGTAGTTTTGCAACAGCTGGAGGCACACCGATTGGGAAACACTGGCCTAGCCTATTCAGTATATTACAAACAAAGTGCATTGTTTCCCAACCAGGGTGTCTTAAGCTGTATCAAAACTACAACTCCCAGCATGCCCAGACAGCTTTTGGCTATCCGGGCATGCTGGTAGTAGTAGTTTTGCAACACCTGGAGGCACCCTGGTTGGGAAACACTCATGTATACCTATAGAAGTGTGGTGAACTACAAAGCTCCCCAGGAGACTACAGAGGCAGCATGCTGGTGTTATACCACTGACTGAAGACTCCTGAATAACACATGCTGGGAGTTGTAGTCCCTTTTGTGTGTGTATGCCAGTGTATCCCAACCAGGGCTGATTATATTAGTGTGCTGTGTATAAGGGGGCCGACCCAGGAAAATAGTAGGATGGGTAAAGGGCGGGAAAAAAAAAAGCAGCAGCTCCAAACCAGCAAGGCATGTGGCATGCTGGGATTTGTAGTTTTCAGCACTGCAAGAAACAGGAGATAGAAGCAAAGATAGGAAAACAAAGTGGGGGATAAAAAGACAACAAAAAACGGAAATAGAGTAGGCTAAACAACAAGAATAGAAGTGAAACAAAACAAATAGGGTAAGTCAAAAACGGAAAAACACCCATCAGATCCAACAAAAATATTTTTTTTTTAAATATATCACTCAGTACCTAATCCTGACCATGTACATTTTTTTTTATTACACTTTTAATTTAGCTCACTAGTCTGAATTCCTCTCAAAGGGAGGGGGCGTGGCCTCACTGTGCAGGTCTCCGCCCCCTCCCTCGGTATGCTGTCTGCTCACATCTCCTGTAGCATTAGCAAAACTACAACTCCCAGCTTGTTCTCACTGACAGTAGCCGGACACAAGCTGACAGTGGGAGAATTTTTCCTCCAGCTGAGAGCCCTGCGATCACAGCTGTCAATCAAGGACGTGTGTCCATGACATAGGTGATGACGTATGGACACAGCAGGACTAGCATGTGTCCAAGCAGGCAGGGGGGGGGGCAGTTGTTTGACTGGCTATTTCAGTATGAAATACTGAAAATTTTCTAATGAAAGCAATTGAAAAACCTATTGATTTTGCATGCTTTACAACATATCAAATGTTTTTGTATCTGACAGTGCCCATTTAAGTAAATTTTTTTTTATAAACTTTTGCTTTCAAAGTATGTCCATACCTCTCCGCAATGATGCAGACAAGATTAACAATAGTCATCTGAAAGGCCTGAGGCCGGGAGGATTATCTGATGAAATCTGCAACACCATGAATCAAAATTCTAAGGAAATCAGGTTCTTCTCCAGCCTGTTATTATTCTGATTTACTTGGCTCTATAATAAATGTTAACTTCAATCAATGTAAATTTGTGCGTAACCAAATCATGTTAGTCTGGAGCTCAGATGATTAAAAGCCCTTTGCAGTCTGCAGGATGAGAGTAATGTGATCAGGAGATGTACGACAAGTCTCAAAGATTTGCATTGGACTTTAGAGAACATAACCCACCCTCACATAAAGGGTGAGTAAGAGTTAATTTAACCTATATTTCTAGTTGTCACAGTAAAATAGTTGTCAAGTAAAATGTGTACCATATTGCATAGAAATATCTTCAGCTATTTGGAAGTTATGCTTCAAAATACATACATACTGTACATACATCATAAGTTTAGTTCTTGTCCTCATATTTTGACCTCATGTACCTTTCTTATGTTCCTTCCTCATATCTCAACCTCATATCCCAAACTCATATCCTGTACTTATATTCCTTCCTCATATTCAGTTCTCATATCCTAACCTGATATCGCCTTCTCATATCTGGACCTCATATCCCATCCTCATGTCCCGTCCTCATATCCCATCCTCATATCCCGACCTCATATCTCAACCTCATATCACGTCTTCATATCTTGTCCTCATATTTTGACCTCATATACCTTTATTATATTACTTCGTCATATCTCAACCTCATATTCCATCCTCATGTCTGGTTCTTATTCCAACCCATATCTCGTTCTCATATCCTGACCTCATATCTCGACCTCATATCTTGTCCTCATATTTCGTCCTCATGTACCTTTCTTTTATTCCTTCCTCATATCTCAACCTCATATCCCAAACTCATATCCTGTACTTATATTCCTTCCTCATATCCCGTTCTCATATCCCAACCTGATATTGCCTTTTCATATCTGGCCTCTAGCGCTCTAGAGACGAACACAGTGATATGTTGCTACATTTATTACCATTTGTCATATGTAAATTTTACAAAAAGGTTAATAACGCATTACATACAGTGTTCTTTAACTAATAGGAGAGCTTTGAGGGCCGTTTTCTAAGCAAATTGTTTGTGTCCCAAGGGTTGACCCAAGTATTACATGGGCTTTTTGTTGATAGAGTCACAGTGGTCTCTCTTATGTCTCAACAATCTTTGCTGAAGGACCCCTGCAAATCAGACATCTTATCCCCTATCTTTTGGATAGGGGATAAGAGGTCTAGGGGCGGAGTACCCCTTTAAGAACATGGTAGAAGAAGGGCCCATTCGGCATGTAGAAATGTTGCAGGTGGTTGTCGTAGCCCCTTAATGGTTAATCCAAATAGTCATTCCTCTTTGAAACAATATTAATGCTAAAATTGCTATTGAATTCCCTGTGGCATGTAAAGGGTTTGATCTCCAGGATCAGAGTTATCACCAAATCTGGCAGTTGCCGGTGTAGCCTGGTTATTACCCAGAAAATCATTTTGCTGGATATTTCTGTCATGATGGGAAAAAAAGCAATAATTCATGACAGGTAAAATAATTAAATTAATATATTAATATTAGCTATTGGCAGGGATCCTGGGTGCACGCACACTCTGCCGATAAGATACTGTGGCCTTTGTTGGATAATCCTCTTAATAGTATTTCAATGCAGTTACTAAGGTAATAAAAATCAGGAACTAACCTTTCAAAAGTTGTTTGGGTTATGATTTGTACAATAATCCTTAACAATTCACTGTAATGGGGGTCATGAGGGTTGTGATCCACCATCTATCACTGGGTCAGATGTGTTCAGATCATTGTAATTTTTATATTCTTTTAATAATTACATAAAAAGTTTATTCTGTAACATTTGTAGTGCTGATTTCTTGTCACTGATCCTACTTTAGCACTTACTTAAAGGGGTACTCCGGTGGAAAACTTTTTTTTTTTTTTTTTAATACACTGGTGCCAGAAAGTTAAACAGATTTGTGAATTACTTCTATTAAAAATCTTAGGGTATTTTTTTGGTGGATGCAAATCCAGCATGGCGCTCCCTTGCATGGAGCTCCCTTGCTTTGGAGCCCTGTCGTATTTCAAGGCAACAGTTTAGGGCCACGTGTTTCCGTACTCGGGAGAAATTGAGTTAAAAACTTTGGGGGCCTTTTTCTCCTTTTACCCCTTATGAAAAGTTAAAGTTGGGGTCTACACCAGCATGTTAGTTTACACTTACATGCTGGTGTTGCCCCATACTTTAAATTTTCACAAGCGGTAAAAGGAAAAAAAGGCCCCCAAAATTTGTAACGCAATTTCTCCTGAGCATGGAAATACCCCATATGTGGGCGTAAAATGCTCTAAGGAAGCAAAACAGGACTCAGAAATGAGAGTGCACCATGTACATTTGAGGTCTAAATCGGTGATTTGCACAGAGGTGGCTGATTTTACAGTGGTTCTGACATAAACGCAAAACAATAAATACCCACGTCTGACCCCATTTTGGAAACTAGATCCCTCACAGAACGTGACAAGGGGTGTAGTGAGCCTTAACACCCCCCATTTTCGTTAAAGTTGGATGGGGAAAACAATTTTTTTCACTAAAATGCTGGTGTTGCCCTACATTTTTCATTTTCACAAGGGAGAATAGAAAAAAATTTGTAGCCCCAATTCTTCTGAGTAAGAACATACCCCATATGTGGATGTAAAGTGCTCTGCTGGCGTACTACAATGCTCAGAAGAGGAGAGCCATTGGGCTCATGGAGAGAGAATGTGTCCGAAATTGAAGGCCATGTGTGTTTACAAAGCCCCCATAGTGCCAGAACAGTGGACCCCCCCCCCACATGTGACCCCATTTTAGAAACGACACCCCTCCCGTAATGTAAAAAGGGGTGCAGTGAGCATTTACACATCACAGGTGTCTGACAGATTTTTGGAACAGTGGTCTGTGAAAATTAAAAATTTTATTTTTCATTTGCACAGCCCACTGTTTCAAAGATCTGTCAAACACCAGTGAAATGTAAATGCTCACTGCACCCCTTATTAAATTCTGTGAGGGGTGTAGTTTTCAAAATGGGGTCACATGTGCGGAAGGTCCAATGTTCTGGCACCACAGGGGGCTTTGTAAACTCACATAGCCCCCGACTTCTATTCCAACCAAATGCCCTCTCCAAAAGCTTATTGGCTCGCCTTCTCTTCTGAGCATTACAAAGGGTTTACAAGTTTTGGGAGGCTTTTTCTCCTATTACCCCTTGAGAAAATGTAAAATTTGAGGTAACACCAGCATTTAAGTGAAAAAAATAAAATTTTTCATTTTCACGTCCAAATTTAACGGAAATTTGTCAAACACCTGTGGGGTGTTAAGGTCTACTGTACCCCTTGTTACGTTCCTTGAGGGGTGTAGTTTCCAAAATAGTATGCGATGTGTTTTTTTGCTGTTCTTGCACCATAAGGGCTTCCTAAATGTGATATGCCCCCCAAAAACCATTTCAGCAAAATTTGCTTTCCAAAAGCCAAATGTAACTTCTTCTCTTCTGAGCATTGGAGTGCGCCCACAGTGCACTTGACGTCCCCACATGGGGTATTTCCATACTCAGAAGAGATGGGGTTACAAATTTTTGGGGGCATTTTCTCCTATAACCCCTTGTAAAAATGCAAAATTTTGGGGAAAACCAGCATTTTAGTGAAAAAAATAATTCATTTACACATCCGACTTTAACGAAAAGTTACCATAGGGGGCTTCCTAAATATGACATGCCCCCCAAAAACCATTTCAGAAAAACTCACTCTCCAAAATTCCATTGTCGCTCCTTTCCTTCTGAGCCTTGTAGTACACACGCAGAGCACTTGACATCCCCATATAAGGTATTTCCTTACTCGGGAGAAATTGGGTTACAAGTTTTGGGGGACTTTTTCTCCTTTTCCCCCTTGTAAATAAAAAAACTGGGTTTATAAGAACATGCAAGTTTGAATTTTCTCCTTCACCTTGCTGCTATTCCTTTGAAACACCTAAAGGGTTAACACACTTTCTGAATGTCATTTTAAATACTTTTGGGGATGCAGTTTTTATAATGGGGTCATTGATGGAGTATTTCTAATATGAAGACACCTCAAATCCACTTCAAAGCTGAACTGGTCCCTGAAAAATTCCAATTTTGGAAATTTTGTGAAAAATTGGAAAATTGCTGCTGAACTTTGAAGCCCTCTGATGTCATCCAAAAGTAAAAACATGTCAACTTTATGATGAAAATACAAAGTAGACAGAACAGTGGACCCCCCCCCCCACATGTGACCCCATTTTGGAAACTACAAAATAAGGGGTGCAGTGAGTATTTACACCCCACTGGCGTTTGGCAGATCTTTGGAACAGTGGGCTGTGCAATTGAAAAATTATATTTTTCATTTTCACGGACCACTGTTCCAAAAATCGGTCAGATTACATTACATGAGGGGTGTAGTTTCCAAAATGGGGTCACATGTGGGGAGGTGGGTCCATTGTTCTGGCACTATGGGGGCTTTGGTAACACACATGGCCTTCAATTCTGGACAAATATTCTCTCCAAAAGCCCAATGGTGCTCCTTCTCTTCTGAGCATTGTAAGGCACCCACAGAGCACTTTACATCCACATGTGGGTTATTTACATACTCAAAAGAAATAGGGTTACAAATTATGGGAGGCTTCTTTCCTATTTTCCCTTGTGAAAATGAAAACATTTGGGTAACACCAGCATTTTGGCGATTTTTTTTTTCATTTTCCCATCCAACTTTAATGAAAATTCCTCAGACACCTGTGTTAACACTATGTTAAGGGATCACATGTGGGTATTTATTTTTTTGCGTTTATGTCAGAACCGCTGTAAAATCAGTCACCCCTGTGCAAATCACCAATTTAGGCCTCAAATGTACATAGTGCGCTCTCACTCCTGAGCATTGTTGTGGGCCCGCAGAGCATTTTACGCCAACATATGCGGTATTTCCGTACTCAGGAGAAATTGTGTTACAAATTTTGGGGGTCTTTTTTTTCCTTTTACCGCTTGTGAAAATAAAAAGTATGGGGAAACACCAGCATGTTAGTGTAAACAGGATGGTGTAGCCCCCAGCTTTTGTAGTGCGATTTCTCCCGAGTACGGAAATACCCCATATGTGGCCCTAAACTGTTTCCTTGAAATACGACAGGGCTCTGAATTAATAAAGCACCGTGCGCGTTTGAGGACTAAATTAAGGATTGGTATTCTATCTCAATGATTCCCAAACAGGGGGCCTCTAGCTGTTGCTAAACTCCCAGCATGCCTGGACAGTCAGTGGCTGGACAGTCAGTGGGAGTTGTTGCTTTGCAACAGTTGGAGCCTCCGTTTTGGAAACCCTGCCGTACAATAAGTATTTTTTTTTTATTGGGGGGACAGTGTAAGGGGTTTATATGAAGTGTCTTACCCTTTATTATGTGTTAGTATAGTGTAGTGTAGTCTTTTTAGGGTACATTCGCACTGGTGGAGGTTTACAGTGAGTTTGCCGCTAGAAGTTTGTGCCGCTGCGAAAAATTTGCTGCAGCTCAAACTTCAAGCAGGAAACTTACTGTAAATCCGCCCATGTGAATGTATTCTGTACATTCACATGGGGGGGGGACAAACCTCCAGCTGTTGCAAAACTACAACTCCCAGCAGGTACTGACAGGCCGTGCATGATGGGAGTTGTACTTTTGCAACAGCTGGAGGCACACTGGTTGGAAAACCTTTAGTTAGGTTCTGTTACCTAACTCAATATTTCCCAACCAGTGTGCTTCCAGCTGTTGCAAAACTACAACTCCCAGCATGTACTGATCGCCGAAGGGCATGCTGGGAGATGTAGTTATGCAACAGCTTGAGGTACACAACTACAACTCCCAGCATGCCGAGACAGCTGTTTGGGCATGCTGGGATTTGCAGTTTTGCAACATCTGGAGGGCTACAGTTTAGAGACCACTGCACAGTGATCTCCAGACTGTGGCCCTCCAGATGTTGCAAAACTACAAATCTCAGCATGCCCAAACAGAAAACTGCTGTGTGGGCATGCTAGGAGTTGTAGTTTTGCAAGTTCTAGAGGGCTACAGTTTAGAGACCACTGCACAGTGATCTCCAAACTGTAGCTCTCCAGCTGTTGCAAAACTACAAATCCCAGCATGCCCAAACAGCAAACAGCTGTCTGGGCATGCAGGGAGTTGTAGTTTTGCAAAATCAGGAGGGCTACACTTTAGAGACAACTGTATAGTTGTCTCAAACTGTAGCCCTCCAGATGTTGCTGTTACGCCGAGCGCTCCGGGTCCCCGCTCCTCCCCGGAGCGCTCGCTACACTCTCGCTACTGCAGCGCTCCGGTCAGATCCACTGACCCGGTGCGCTGCGATACCGCCTCCAGCCGGGATGCGATTCGCGATGCGGGTGGCGCCCGCTCGCGATGCGCACCCCGGCTCCCGTACCTGACTCGCTCTCCGTCGGTCCTGTCCCGGCGCGCGCGGCCCCGCTCCCTAGGGCGCGCGCGCGCCGGGTCTCTGCGATTTAAAGGGCCACTGCGCCGCTGATTGGCGCAAGTGGTTCTAATTAGTGTGTTCACCTGTGCACTCCCTATGTATACCTCACTTCCCCTGCACTCCCTCGCCGGATCTTGTTGCCATTGTGCCAGTGAAAGCGTTTCCTTGTGTGTTCCTAGCCTGTGTTCCAGACCTCCTGCCGTTGCCCCTGACTACGATCCTTGCTGCCTGCCCCGACCTTCTGCTACGTCCGACCTTGCTTCTGTCTACTCCCTTGTACCGCGCCTATCTTCAGCAGTCAGAGAGGTTGAGCCGTTGCTAGTGGATACGACCTGGTCACTACCGCCGCAGTAAGACCATCCCGCTTTGCGGCGGGCTCTGGTGAAAACCAGTAGTGACATAGAACCGGTCCACTAGCACGGTCCACGCCATGGATCCCTCTCTGGCACAGAGGATCCACCTCCTGCCAGCCGGCATCGTGACAGTAGATCCGGCCATGGATCCCGCTGAAGTCCCTCTGCCAGTTGTCGCCGACCTCACCACGGTGGTCGCCCAGCAGTCACAACAGATAGCGCAACAAGGCCACCAGCTGTCTCAACTGACCGTGATGCTACAGCAGCTACTACCACAGCTTCAGCAATCATCTCCTCCGCCAGCTCCTGCACCTCCTCCGCAGCGAGTGGCCTCTTCAGGCCTACGACTATCCTTGCCGGATAAATTTGATGGGGACTCTAAATTTTGCCGTGGCTTTCTTTCTCAATGTTCCCTGCACTTGGAGATAATGTCGGACCAGTTTCCTACTGAAAGGTCTAAGGTGGCTTTCGTAGTCAGCCTTCTGTCTGGAAAAGCTCTGTCATGGGCCACACCGCTCTGGGACCGCAATGACCCCGTCACTGCCTCTGTACACTCCTTCTTCTCGGAAATTCGAAGTGTCTTTGAGGAACCTGCCCGAGCCTCTTCTGCTGAGACTGCCCTGTTGAACCTGGTCCAGGGTAATTCTTCCGTTGGCGAGTACGCCGTACAATTCCGTACTCTTGCTTCTGAACTATCCTGGAATAATGAGGCCCTCTGCGCGACCTTTAAAAAAGGCCTATCCAGCAACATTAAAGATGTTCTGGCCGCACGAGAAATCCCTGCTAACCTACATGAACTCATTCATCTAGCCACTCGCATTGACATGCGTTTTTCCGAAAGGCGTCAGGAGCTCCGCCAGGATATGGACTTTGTTCGCACGAGGCATTTTTTCTCCCCGACTCCTCTCTCCTCTGGTCCCCTGCAATCCGTTCCTGTGCCTCCCGCCGTGGAGGCTATGCAGGTCGACCGGTCTCGCCTGACACCTCAAGAGAGGACACGACGCCGCATGGAGAATCTCTGCCTGTACTGTGCCGGTACCGAACACTTCCTGAAGGATTGTCCTATCCGTCCTCCCCGCCTGGAAAGACGTACGCTGACTCCGCACAAAGGTGAGACAGTCCTTGATGTCAACTCTGCTTCTCCACGTCTTACTGTGCCTGTGCGGATATCTGCCTCTACCTTCTCCTTCTCTACTATGGCCTTCTTGGATTCCGGATCTGCAGGAAATTTTATTTTGGCCTCTCTCATCAACAGGTTCAACATCCCGGTGACCAGTCTCGCCAGACCCCTCTACATCAATTGTGTTAACAATGAAAGATTGGACTGTACCATACGTTTCCGCACGGAGCCCCTCCTAATGTGCATCGGACCTCATCACGAGAAAATTGAGTTTTTGGTCCTCCCCAATTGCACTTCCGAAATTCTCCTCGGACTACCCTGGCTTCAACACCATTCCCCAACTCTGGATTGGTCCACTGGGGAGATCAAGAGTTGGGGTTCCTCTTGTTTCAAGGACTGCCTTAAACCGGTTCCCAGTTCTCCTTGCCGTGACCCTGTGGTTCCCCCTGTAACCGGTCTCCCTAAGGCCTATATGGACTTTGCGGATGTTTTTTGCAAAAAACAAGCTGAGACTCTACCTCCTCACAGGCCTTATGACTGTCCTATTGACCTCCTCCCGGGCACTACTCCACCCCGGGGCAGAATTTATCCTCTCTCTGCCCCAGAGACTCTTGCTATGTCTGAGTACATCCAGGAAAATTTAAAAAAGGGCTTTATCCGCAAATCCTCCTCTCCTGCCGGAGCCGGATTTTTCTTTGTGTCCAAAAAAGATGGCTCCCTACGTCCTTGCATTGACTACCGCGGTCTTAATAAAATCACGGTAAAGAACCGCTACCCCCTACCTCTCATCTCTGAACTCTTTGATCGCCTCCAAGGTGCCCACATCTTTACCAAACTGGACTTAAGAGGTGCTTATAATCTCATCCGCATCAGAGAGGGGGATGAATGGAAAACGGCATTTAACACTAGAGATGGACACTTTGAGTATCTGGTCATGCCCTTTGGCCTGTGCAACGCCCCTGCCGTCTTCCAAGACTTTGTTAATGAAATTTTTCGTGATCTCTTATATTCCTGTGTTGTTGTGTATCTGGACGATATCCTGATTTTTTCTGCCAACCTAGAAGAACACCGCCAGCATGTCCGCATGGTTCTTCAGAGACTTCGTGACAATCAACTTTATGCCAAAATGGAGAAATGTCTGTTTGAATGTCAATCTCTTCCTTTCCTAGGATACTTGGTCTCTGGCCAGGGACTACAAATGGATCCAGACAAACTCTCTGCCGTCTTAGATTGGCCACGCCCCTCCGGACTCCGTGCTATCCAATGTTTTTTGGGGTTCGCCAATTATTACAGACAATTTATTCCACATTTTTCTACCATTGTGGCTCCTATCGTGGCTTTAACCAAAAAGAATGCCAATCCTAAGTCATGGCCTCCTCAAGCAGAAGACGCCTTTAAACAGCTCAAGTCTGCCTTTTCTTCGGCTCCCGTGCTCTCCAGACCTGACCCATCTAAACCCTTCCTATTGGAGGTTGATGCCTCCTCAGTAGGAGCTGGAGCGGTCCTTCTACAAAAAAATTCTTCCGGGCATGCTGTTACTTGTGGTTTTTTTTCTAGGACCTTCTCTCCGGCGGAGAGGAACTACTCCATCGGGGATCGAGAGCTACTAGCCATTAAATTAGCACTTGAGGAATGGAGGCATCTGCTGGAGGGATCAAGATTTCCAGTTATTATTTACACCAATCACAAGAACCTCTCCTATCTCCAGTCTGCCCAACGGCTGAATCCTCGCCAGGCCAGGTGGTCTCTGTTCTTTGCCCGATTTAATTTTGAAATTCACTTTCGGCCTGCCGATAAGAACATTAGGGCCGATGCTCTATCTCGTTCCTCGGATGCCTCGGAAGTAGAGCTCTCTCCGCAACACATCATTCCTCCTGACTGCCTGATCTCCACTTCTCCAGCCTCCATCAGGCAAACTCCTCCAGGGAAGACCTTCGTCTCTCCACGCCAACGCCTCGGAATCCTCAAATGGGGTCACTCCTCCCATCTCGCAGGTCATGCGGGCATCAAGAAATCCGTGCAACTCATCTCTCGTTTCTATTGGTGGCCGACTCTGGAGACGGATGTTGTGGATTTTGTGCGAGCCTGCACTGTCTGTGCCCGGGATAAGACTCCTCGCCAGAAGCCCGCTGGTCTTCTTCATCCTCTGCCTGTCCCCGAACAGCCTTGGTCTCTGATTGGTATGGACTTTATTACAGACTTACCCCCATCCCGTGGCAACACTGTTGTTTGGGTGGTCGTTGATCGATTCTCCAAGATGGCACATTTCATCCCTCTTCCTGGTCTCCCTTCAGCGCCTCAGTTGGCAAAACAATTTTTTGTACACATTTTTCGTCTTCACGGGTGGCCCACGCAGATCGTCTCAGACAGAGGCGTCCAATTCGTGTCAAAATTCTGGAGGGCTCTCTGTAAACAACTCAAGATTAAATTAAACTTTTCTTCTGCCTATCATCCTCAATCCAATGGGCAAGTAGAAAGAATTAACCAGGTCCTGGGTGATTATTTACGGCATTTTGTTTCCTCCCGCCAGGATGACTGGACAGATCTTCTACCATGGGCCGAATTCTTTTATAACTTCAGAGTCTCTGAATCTTCCTCCAAATCCCCATTTTTCGTGGTGTACGGCCGTTACCCTCTTCCCCCCCTCCCTACTCCCTTGCCCTCTGGTTTGCCCGCTGTGGATGAAATATCTCGTGATCTTTACACCATATGGAAAGAGACCCAAAATTCTCTCTTACAGGCTTCATCACGCATGAAGAAGTTTGCTGATAAGAAAAGAAGAGCTCCCCCCATTTTTTCTCCTGGAGACAAGGTATGGCTCTCCGCTAAATATGTCCGCTTCCGTGTCCCTAGCTACAAATTGGGACCACGCTATCTTGGTCCTTTCAAATTTTTGTGCCAGATTAATCCTGTCTATTACAAACTTCTTCTTCCTCCTTCTCTTCGTATTCCTAATGCCTTTCACGTTTCTCTTCTTAAACCACTCATCATCAACCGTTTCTCTCCCAAACTTGTTTCTCCCACTCCTGTTTCTGGCTCCTCGGACATCTTCTCCATAAAGGAGATACTGGCCTCCAAGAAGGTCAGAGGGAAAACTTTTTTTTTTTGGTCGATTGGGAGGGTTGTGGTCCTGAAGAGAGATCCTGGGAACCTGAGGACAATATCCTAGACAAAAGTCTGCTCCTCAGGTTCTCAGGCTCTAAGAAGAGGGGGAGACCCAAGGGGGGGGGTACTGTTACGCCGAGCGCTCCGGGTCCCCGCTCCTCCCCGGAGCGCTCGCTACACTCTCGCTACTGCAGCGCTCCGGTCAGATCCACTGACCCGGTGCGCTGCGATACCGCCTCCAGCCGGGATGCGATTCGCGATGCGGGTGGCGCCCGCTCGCGATGCGCACCCCGGCTCCCGTACCTGACTCGCTCTCCGTCGGTCCTGTCCCGGCGCGCGCGGCCCCGCTCCCTAGGGCGCGCGCGCGCCGGGTCTCTGCGATTTAAAGGGCCACTGCGCCGCTGATTGGCGCAAGTGGTTCTAATTAGTGTGTTCACCTGTGCACTCCCTATGTATACCTCACTTCCCCTGCACTCCCTCGCCGGATCTTGTTGCCATTGTGCCAGTGAAAGCGTTTCCTTGTGTGTTCCTAGCCTGTGTTCCAGACCTCCTGCCGTTGCCCCTGACTACGATCCTTGCTGCCTGCCCCGACCTTCTGCTACGTCCGACCTTGCTTCTGTCTACTCCCTTGTACCGCGCCTATCTTCAGCAGTCAGAGAGGTTGAGCCGTTGCTAGTGGATACGACCTGGTCACTACCGCCGCAGCAAGACCATCCCGCTTTGCGGCGGGCTCTGGTGAAAACCAGTAGTGACTTAGAACCGGTCCACTAGCACGGTCCACGCCATGGATCCCTCTCTGGCACAGAGGATCCACCTCCTGCCAGCCGGCATCGTGACAGTTGCTAGGCAACTCACCGGCTTCCGTAGGATCCAGTGAGCCGCATTGCCGTCCTCTTCTGCCACCGATCACCCCCGCCGATCACTACCCACTGCCACCGCCGATGGGTAAGTGGACTTCGGCACCGGTCCTCGTAGGTTTTCCCGTTCTGCCCAGCCTATTCTGGGTGAGTAGAACGGGGAAACCGAAAGTTAACCCTCCCATCCCCGATCTGCTATTGGTCGTCACTTCTTGACGACCAATAGCAGGGATAGGAGGGGTGACACCCCTGCTACCTCACTCCTATCCCTTCAGGGGGATCAGGGCTGTCTTGGACAACTCCCATCCCCCTTATTTTCCGGGTCTCCGAAGACCATATGGCCGGGAATTGCGAAAATTGGTGCTGTGAACTCACCGGCGATTTGCGGCGATCGCCGACGTGTTGGGGTCTGATGACCCTTCTTGGCATTTGAACGGGGTGCCTGCTGAAAGATATCAGCAGTGACCCTGGTCCCGTGCATGCGCAGCGTGCGGCAGGGCCCGAAATTCCCATGGACGTATGCATACGTCCTTGGTCCTTAACTACCAGGTAGCTAGGACGTACGCGTACCTCCTTGGTCCTTAAGGGGTCAAGGACCCGAGCATTTTATGCAAATCTGATCACTGTCACTTTAAGTATTGATAACTCTGGGATGCTTTTACTTTTCATTCTGATTCTGAGAAAGTTTTTTCATGTCATATTCTAATTTATGTTAGTGGTAAATTTTTGTTTATACTTGCATCATTTCTTGGTGAAAAATTCCAAAATTTTATGAAAAATTTTAACTTTTTTATAACTTTTGAATCTTTTTATAACTTTGAAACTCTCTGCTTATAAGGAAAATGGACGTCCCAAATAAATTATATATTGATTCACATATACAATATGTCTACCTTATGTTGGCATCATAAAGTTGACATGTTTTTACTTTTGGAAAACATCAGAGGGCTTCAAAGTTCAGCAGCAATTTTCCAATTTTTCACAAAATTTTCAAAATCTGAATTTTTCATTGATCAGTCCAGTTTTGACGTAGATTTGAAGAGCCTTCATGTTAGAAATTCCCAATAAACGACCCCATTATAAAAACTGCGCCCCTCAAAGTAATCAAAATGACATTCAGAAAGTTTGTTAACCCTTTAGGTGTTTCACAGGAATAGCAGCAAAGTGAAGGAGAAAATTCAAAATCTCCATTTTTTACACTAACATATTCTTGTAGACCCAGTTTTAAAATTTTTACAAGGGCTGAAAGATGAAAAAGACCCCAAAATGTGTAACCAAATTTCTCTTGAGTAAGAAAATACTCCACATGTGAACGTAAAGTGTTCTGTGGGTGCAAAGTGAAGGAGCGACAATGGGATTTTGGAGAGTGAATTTTGCTGAAATGGTTTTTGGGGGGCATGTTGCATTTAGGAAGCCCCTATGGATCCAGAACAGCAAAAAATCCCCACATGGCATACTATTTTGGAAACTACACTCCTCATGTCACATAACAAGTAGTACAGTGAGCCTTTAAACCCTACAGGTGTTTGATGACTTTTCTGTGAAGTCGGATGTGTAAATAATTTCGTTTTTCACTAAAATTCAGGTTTTTTTTCACCAAATTTACCATTTTGGGGTAATATGAGAAAATGCAACCCAAAGTTGTAACCCCATGTGTGGATGCAAAGTGCTTTTTGGAATCAAATTTTGCTGAAATGGGTTTGGGGGGCATGTCGCATTTACGAATCCCCTATGGTGCCATAACAGCAAAAAAAAAACACATGGCATACTATTTTGGAAAATACACCCCTCAAGGCACGTAACAAGTCGTACAGCGAGCCTTAACACTCCATAGGTGTTTGACAACTTTTCGTTAAAGTCGGATGTGTAAATTAAATTTTTAAAATGCAGCTTTTTCCCAAATTTACCATTTTTACAAGATGTAATAGGAGAAAATGCCCCCCAAAATGTGTATGAGTATGGAAATACCCCATGTGTGGCTGTTAACTTCCCTGCGGGTGCGCTACAATCCTCAGAAGGGAAGGAGCGCCATTGAACTTTTGGAGAGGGAATTTGTTTTGAATGAAAGTTGGGGACCATGTGCGTTTACAAAGCCCCCATGGTGCCAGAACAGTGGACCCCCCCCCCACATGTGACCCTATTTCGGAGACTGCACCCCTCATGGATAATAAGGGGTGCAGTGAGCATTTACAGTCCACTGGCGTTTTACAGACGTTTAGAACAGTGGGCTGTGCAAATTAAAAATAAAATTTTTCATTTTCATGGACCACTGTTCAAAAAATATGTCAGACACCATTGGGGTGTAAATGCTCACTGCACCTATTATTACATTCCTTGAGGGGTGTAGTTTTCAAAATAGAGTCACATGTGGACATGTGGGGGGGGGGTCCACTGTTCTGGCACCATGGGGGCATTGTAAACGCACATGGTCTTCAATTCCAGCCAAATTCTCTCTCCAAAAGCCTAATGGCACTCATTCTCTTCTGAGCCCTGTTGTGTGCCAGCAGAGCACTTTATGTCCACACATGGAGTATTTATATACTCAGAAGAAATAGTGTTACAAATGATGGGGTCTTTTTTCCTATTACCCCTTGTGAAAATGAAAAATGTGGGATAGCATGAGCATTTTAATGAAAAAAAATTTATTATTTTTTCATTTTCACGTCAAATTTTAACAAAAAATCTTCAAACACCTGTGGGGTGTTCAGGCTCACTTTACCCCATGTTATGTTCCGTGAGGGGTATAGTTTCCAAAATGGGGTCACATGTGGGTGAATTTCTTTTCCATTTATGTCAAAACTGCTGTAACAATCACCCACCCCTGTGCAAATTACCTCAAATGTACATGGTGCGCTCTCACTCCTTAGCCTTGTTGTGCACCCGCAGAGCATTTTAGGTCCACATATGGGAAATTTCTGTACTCAGGAGAAATTGCATTACAAATTTTGTGGTTCTTTTTATTTATTTTTTCCTTTTACCTCTTGTGAAAATGAAAAGTATGGGGCAACACCAGCAAGCTAATGTAAAAAATATTTTTTTTACAATACTATGGTGTGGTAGACCCCAACTTTACCTTATAAGGAGAAAAAGCCCACCAAAATTTGTTAGGCAATTTCTCCCGAGCAAGGAAATACCCCATATGTGGCCCTAAACTTTTGCCTTGAAATACGACAGGGCTCTGAAGTTAGAGAGCGCCATGCACATTTGAGGCCTAAATTAGGGATTTGCATGGGGATGGACCCAGATGCAAGAATGACACTTGCCTCCGATACTAAAATTTACCTACGGCAGTGTTTCCCAAACAGGGTGCCTCCAGCTGTTGCAAAACTCCTAAGAAGCCTGGACAGTCAATGATACTGGAAGTTCCGTTTTGGAAACATTGCCGTATCAGACGTTTAAAATTTTATAATGTATATGTATATATAGTGTTTTACTTTTTATTTTGAGCAGGTATAGTGAAGTGTAGTGTTTTTAGGGTACATTCACTAAGGCAGGAGTTTGAGCTGCAGCGGAAAATCTGCTGCATCTCAAACTTGCAGCGAGAAACTCACTGTAACCCCCCCCCCCCCCCCCGTGTAAATGTATCCTGTGCATTTACTTGGGGGGGGGGGCAATCCTTCAGCTGTTGCATGCTGGGAGTTGTTTTTTGCAACAGCTGGAGGCACACTGATAACTAACTCTGTGTTTCGCAACCAGTGTGCCTTCAGCTGCTACAATTCTCAGTATGCACTTACAGCCAAAGGGCATGCTGGGACTTGTAGTTATGCAACAGCTGGAGGCACACAACTGCAATTCCCATCATGACCTTTGGCTGTCTGTGCATGCTGGGGGTTGTAGTTATGCAACAGCTGGAGGCACATTTTTTATAGAAAAAATGTACCTTCAGCTGTTGCATAACTACAACCCCCAGCATGCACAAACTACCAAAGGGCATACTTAGAGTTGTAGTTGTGCCTTCTGCTGTTGCATAACAACAACTCCCAGCATGCCCTTTTGTGCATGCTGGGGGTTGTTGCTAGGCAGCATCAGGAGGCACAGCCCTACCTCCTTCTGCTGCTCTGCCCGATCCTGCCTGATGCCGCTGACTCCACTCCTAGGTCCCCGATCCCGGTGCCGATGCCAGGGATTGGGGCCCCAGGTTGAGGTGAGGACTTCCAGCACCGCTCTCGCCCTCCAGAATAGGGGAGGAGCGGATGCTGTTAGGGACACCCCCACAGCAGGAGTCCTGATTTGTTGGCCGGTAATGGCCAGGGACCGGAATTCCCACGGGCGTACAGGTACACCCTGGGTCCTTAAGTCCCAGGACGTCAGGGCGTACCTGTACACCCTGGGTCCTTAAGGGGTTAAGGATATAACAATATTTGACATCCTGTGAGAGACAAGATTTAAACTGTCTATTAAACTTTCATAGAAAGGCAGAAATTAGGTGAGTTGGTCAAAGGAAAGATATTTTAAGGGGTACTCTGCTGGAAACATGTTATCCTCTAATCAAAGTCACGGCACCCCTGTCATTCGGTGCATGGAGCAAACTCTGCTCCATGCCCGATGATTGGTTATGTGGGCTGCCACACCCCCTCCACGTCTCCTTTACGTCAATGGGAGGAGGCGTGACGGCTATGTAGCTGTCACCGCTCCTCCCATAGACATGAATGGAGGGGGCATGGCGTGACGTCACAAACACAGAAGCTGCATGCTTCCGTGTTCCGAACGCCGCAGCTGCCGGCCTGGAGATCGTGGGGCTCTGGCTGCTGGATAACCCCGCGATCTAACATCTTAGATGTTTCAAATGGAGTACCCTTTTCAGGCATAAGGGTGTAATCACATGTACAGTGTCCCGCATATATTCAATGCGCAGGATATGAAGCTGCAGATTTTATGCTGCAGATTGCAATGTAAACTAATTGATTGAACGCTGCTTCAAATTTTGCGCATCAAATATGTGCTTATACTGTACATGTGAATACACCCCAAAACAGCATTGTGCTATTTAAAATATATATTTTTTTCCAATGTGATCTCATGCTGCAGCCTCGGAAGGCTTTTGTTGTACTAATCCAATGTTATACACTTATGGTTTAAAAAGTACCTGTCACCAAAACAAACGTTTAATTTTGTGTTCCTTATGTTATTATAAGACACTTTTCGATTTACTTCCTGTTAAAATTCTGAACGTTTATATGTTTTTAATGTGAAAAACAGCCACTAGGTGGCTCTGTTCTGTTCCCTGACGCAAGTCAAACAGTTAGTTTGGTCTCCTCTTGGAGTCCAAACTCAGGAAGTGCGTGAAGTGAATGGCAAGGCACAGCTCATGGGAGCTATAGCACTGCAAAAAAAAAAGTGAACAAAGGTCATTTAACCCCTTCCCTAATAAAAGTTTGAATCACCCCCCTTTTCCCATAAAAAAAAACTGTGTAAATAAAAATAAAAAGTAACATATGTGGTATCATCGTGTGCGTAAATGTCCGAACTATAAAATTATATCATTAATTAAACTGCACGGTCAATGGTGTACGCGCAAAAAAATTCAAAATTCCAAAATAGCGTATTTTTGGTCACTTTTTATATCATTAAAAATTTTTTAAAAAGCGATCAAAAAGTCTGATCAACACAAAAGTGGTACCAATAAAAACTTCAGAACGCGGCCAAAAAATGAGCCCTCATACTGGCCCGTACGCGGAAAAATAAAAAAGTTACAGGGGTCCGAAGATGACAATTTTAAACGTATAAATTTTCCTGCATGTAGGGTATCATTTTAACCGTATGGACCTACAGAATAAAGATAAGGTTTATTTTTGACCAAAAAATGCACTGTGTAGAAACGGAAGCCCCCAAAAGTCACAAATTGAAATGTTTTCTTCAATTTTGTCGCACAATGATTTTTTTTTCGTTTCGCCGTGGATTTTTTTGGTAAAATGACAAATGTCACTGCAAAGTAGAATTGGTGGTGCAAAAAATAAGCCATCATATGGATTTTTAGGTTCAAAATTGAAAGCGTTATGATTTTTAGAAGGTGATGAGGAAAAAATGAAAATGCAAAAATGGAAAAACGCTGAGTCCTTAAGGGGTTAAAGCTCAGAATTTTTTTAACCCCTTAAGGACCAGGCCATTTTACACCTTAGGACCAGAGCGTTTTTCGCACATCTGACCACTGTCGCTTTAAACATTAATAACTCTGGAATGCTTTTAGTTACCATTCTGATTCCAAGATAGTTTTTTTGTGACATATTCTACTTTAACATGGTGGTAAATTTTTGTGGTAACTTGCATCCTTTCTTGGTGAAAAATCCCAAAATTTTATGAAAAAATTAAAAAATTTTAATTTTTCTAACTTTGAAGCTCTCTGCTTGTAAGGAAAATCGATATTCCCCAAAAAATTTTTTTTATTCACATATACAATATGTCTACTTTATGTTTGCATCATAAAATTTACGTGTTTTTACTTTTGGAAGACACCAGATGGCTTCAAAGTTCAGCAGCAATTTTCCAATTTTTCTAAAAATTTTCTAACTCACTATTTTTCAGGGACCATTTCAGGTTTGAAGTGGATTTGAAAGGTCTTCATCTTAGAAATTCCCCACAAATGACCCCATTATAAAAACTGCACCCCCCAAAGTATTCAAAATGACATTCAGTCAGTGTTTTAACCCTTTAGGTGTTCCACAGGAATAGTAGCAATGTGAAGGAGAAAATTCACAATCTTCATTTTTTACACTCGCATGTTCTTGTAGACCCAATTTTTTTATTTTTACAAGGGGTAAAAGGAGAAAATGTATACTTATATTTGTAGCCCAATTTCTCTCGAGTAAGCACATATCTCATATGTCTATATAAATTGTTTGGCGGGTGCACTAGAGGGCTCAGAAGCGAAGGAGCGACAAGGGGATTTTGGAGAGTACGTTTTTCTGAAATGGTTTTGGGGGGGCATGTTGGATTTAGGAAGCCCCTATGGTGCCAGAACTGCAAAAAAAATAAAAAATAAAAAAATAAACATGCCATACCATTTTGAAAACTAGACCCCTTGAGGAATGTAACAAGGAATTAAGTGAGCCTTAATACCCCACAGGTGTTTCACGACTTTTGAATATGTAAAAAAAAAAGTTTTTTCACAAAAATGTGTTTCCCCCCAAATTTCACATTTTTGCAAGGGTTAATAGCAGAAAAGACCCCCCAAAATTTGTAACCCAATCTCTTCTGAGTATGGAAATACCCCAAGTGTGGATGTCAAGTGCTCTGCTGGTGCACTACAATGCTCAGAAGAGAAGGAGAGCCATTGAGCTTTTGGGAAAAAAATAGTTTGGAATGGAAGTCAGGGGCCATGTGCGTTTACAAAGCCCCCCATGGTGCCAGAACAGTGGACCCCCCACATGTGACCCTATTTTGGAAACTACACCCCTCACAGAATTTAATAAGGGGTGCAGTGAGTATTTATACCCCACTGGCATTTGACAGATCTTTGGAACAGTGGGCTGTGCAAATGAAAAATTACATTTTTCATTTTCACGGACCACTGTTCCAAAAATCTGTCAGACATCTGTGGGGCCTACATGCTCACTGTACCCCTTATTACATTACGTCAGGGGTGTAGTTTCCAAAATGGGATCACATGTGGGTATTTATTTTTTTGCCTTTATGGCAGAACCGCTGTAAAATCGGCCACCCCTGTGCAAATCACCAATTTAGGCCTCAAATGTACATGGTGCGCTCTCACTCCTGAGCCTTGTTGTGCGCCCGCAGAGCATTTTACACCTACATATGGAGTATTTCTGTACTCAGGAGTAATTGCGTTATAAATTTTGGGGGTCTTTTTTTCCTTTTAACGCTTGTGAAAATAAAAAGTATAGGGCAACACCAGCATGCTAGTGTAAAATGTTTTATTTTTTTACACTAACAAGCTGGTGTAGCCCCAACTTTTCCTTTTCATAAGGGGTAAAAGGAGAAAAAGCCCCCCAAAATTTGTAGTGCAATTTCTCCCGAGTACGAAAATACCCCATATGTGGCTCTAAACTGTTTCCTTGAAATACGACAGGGCTCCGAAGGGAGAGAGCTCCATGTGCATTTGAGGACTAAATTAGGGATCGCATAGGGTGGACATAGGGGTATTCTACACCAGTGATTCCCAAACAGGGTGCCTCCAGCTGTTGCTAAATTCCCAACATTCCTGGACAGTAAGTGGCTGTCCGGAAATGCTGGGAGTTGTTGTTTTGCAACAGCTGGAGGCTCCGTTTTGGAAACACTGCCATACAATATGTTTTTCATTTTTATTGGTGGGGGGGACAGTGTAAGGGGTGTATATGTAGTGTTTTACTCTTTATTATGTGTCAGTGTAGTGTTTTTAGGGTACATTTGCACTGGCGTGTTACGGTGAGTTTCCCGCTAGGAGTTTGAGCTGCCGCGAAAAATTTGCCGCAGCCCAAATTTGAAGCAGGAAACTTACTGTAAACCTGCCTGTGTGAATGTACCCTGTACGTTCACATGGGGGGGGCAAACCTCCAGCTGTTTCAAAACTACAACTCCCAGCATGTACTGGCGGACCGTGCATGCTGGGAGTTGTACTTTTGCAACAGCTGGAGACACACTGGTTAGAAAACCTTCAGTTAGGTTCTGTTACCTAACTCAGTATTTTCTAACCAGTGTGCCTCCAGCTGTTGCAAAACTACAACTCCCAGCATGTACTGATCGCCGAAGGGCATGCTGGGAGATGTAGTTATGCAATAGCTGGAGGTACGCAACTACAACTCCCAGCATGCCGAGACAGCTGATTGCTGCTTGGACATGCTGGGATTTGGAGTTTTGCAACATCTGGAGGGCTACAGTTTTAGAGAACACTGCAAAGTGATCTCCAAACTGTGGTCCTCCAGCTGCTGCAAAACTACAATTCCCAGCATGCCCAGATAGCAAACAGTTGTTTGGGCATGCTAGGAGTTGTAGTTTTGCAAGATCTGGATGGCTACAGTTTAGGGACCACTATATAGTGGTCTCAAACTGTAGCCCTCCAGCTGTTGCAAAACTACATATTCCAGCATGCCCAAACAGCTGTCTGGGCATGCTGGGAGTTGTAGTTTTGCAACATCTGGAGGGCTACAGTTAGAGACCACTGTATAATGATCTCAAACTGTACCCTGCAGATGTTGCTAGGCAACTCACCGGCTTCCGTCGGATCCAGCTGCACGTCATCGCCGCCCGCCGATCTCCGTTGCCCGCAGCCTCCGTCGCCCGCCCGGATCGGTAAGTGGATCTTCGATGCCGGTCCCCGTCGTTTCCCCATCCTGCCCCACCTATTGTGGGTGGGCAAGATGGGGTAAATGAAAGTCAACCCGCCCGCCCCCGATCTGCTATTGGTGGTCGCGTCTAGACCACCAATAGCAGGGATAGGAGGGGTGGCACCCTTGCCACCTCACTCCTATTGCTTCAGGGGTATTCTGGGTTTCTTAGACACCCGCAATCCCCCTTACATTCCGGGTACTGGGTCACTATAGACCCGTAATGACCCGGAATTGCGCAAATCGCAAGTGTGAATTCACTTGCGATTTGCCGCGATCGCCGACATGGGGGGGTCTGATGACCCCCCCCCCTGGGCAATTGCACAGGATGCCTGCTGAATGATTTCAGCAGGCATCCCCGTCCGATCCCCGCCCGGCGCATGGTGGGGACCAGAACTGCCCATGACGTAACTGTACGTCCTTGGTCCTTAAGACCCAGGGTGTCGGGACGTAACGTTACGTTATGGGTCCTGTAGGGGTTAAGGGCAGGAGGGGTGTTTGGAGTAGTTAGGGAATATATGGGAGTTAGTTTAGAAAATATGGTTTGATGACAGGTACTCTTTAAGGTTTATTTTGCTGAGCAAAATGGGTACAAAACCCATAAAATCGAAACAGAAAACAGGGCTCACAGCCTTTATCAAGAGTAAGAAGGCACACAAACCTTTCTTGGCAGCATGTCAACATGATGATAAACATAATCAGAATAGAAGAATATGAGAGACATATGATTTGGCGCACTAACAGCAATGATACAAACATTATGGAATAAAAAGCACCAGTGGAGTTCAAATCAGGGTCAGTAATGAAAAAACTGCAATAAAACCAAAATAAGGTACAGGACTAAGCAACCAAATATTTGCCCTGCAGTATGCACAACAGTAGTTACATTAGTGCTCAATAGGGTTCGAGAAGAGGTAAAAAAAAACGACACACTGTGTAACAGCTTCCTGAAGGTCAACGATATATGTGATATTCGGGGCGAGGAAATAGGGGCTGCTAAATAGCTGTAAAGCGATCAATATAAAATTGCTGTTTTCTCACCCTACTTCTCTCTTCAGATTAATGGAACAGCACCATCAATATGGGTCACCTTAGGGCCTGTGCCTGTATCCTGTGTGGTGGCTATCATGTGAGTAGACCTGCATCAATTTTTTCCAAACACTACAATCAAACATAGTGGAGGTGACATCACCCAGTAACAGCTTTCATACCTTTAGTAGGAGTATGCCTTCAACTACAATACTCCAAGTCAACAAGCAGCGACCTTTATGGTGTGGCCCGCAAAAGGGGTAGTGACAGCACAAGTGGATGCTTTAGGGGCAAGAGCAAAGCTGACTGGCTTTCTAGCAAAGTAAGGAATAGGTATCCACTGGGCAAGCCTGTCCAAAACGATGGACTTACGTCAGGAGTCTCCCTTCTGGATGTCCTCAGGTCTGTGACATCTCAGATTAACCCAAGGAAACGTAGGTGAGGGAGGTTTAACACAGTTTGCAACAAAACACCCCTGTAAAAATCCCTGAGGTATGCACTCAAATTTGAATAGCTGCTGGAACAGAATTACAGCCAAGTCAAGTCAGTCTAAAGTCAAGTCAGTCTAAAATCAAGTCTTAACTTGTAGTCTAAATTCTCAAGTGTCTAATCTCATCCTGCAAATGCAGTGTAGTACAGGCCACTAGTGTAGAGCGGCATAGGCCATATTCGAATTTGCGATATTTTGCGAATATATGGCCGCATATTCGTCATATATTCGCTAAATTCGCATATTCGTAATATTCGCGTTTTATTTTCGCATATGTGAAAATTTGCATAAGCGAAAATTAGCATATGCAAAAAATTAGCATATGTGGAAATTAGCAGAAACGAAAATTTGCATATGCGAAAATTAACATATACAAATTTTCACATATGCGAAAATTCGTACGCCAGTCTCACACAAGCTGGAAGCAGAGAGGGATGATCACTGTGATGTGTACTGTGAAAAAAAAAAAAAAGCGAATATTTGTAATTGCGAATATATGCGAGCAACACTACAGGCCACACGGCTCTGAGTCCAGCATATACCACCGTGGATAGAGAACCAGTCTACTCAAGAAGACTACAAGTCAAACCATTCCCAAGTCTATGTTTTCCCATTGTTCATCTCTACCTAAAGTGTCTTTCAAGTGTGATATCCCCAGTCTGTATCATCATCACTGTTTTCTTTTATATTGGATCTACAACATCAGTAAAGTTGTTATCCATATAACCTGGCTTCTGAGGTATTTATACCCAGGGCTTTGCAGTAGATGAAGTAGTGGTTAGTGGGAACTGTCAGTGAACTACAGGATTTTTAAACTTCAGCCACCAGACACTACAATCTTCACCTCCAGTCACATATACTAACTACAGCTCTTTTTCTGGTGTCACAAACCTGACAACCTGACAGCCAAGTGTCCAAATCTGTTTCACAGCAATTACGCCAAATAATACCCCCCTCGCCGCAAACCACAATATAGTGCAGGAAAACATCATGCATCAATATTTACATGCTTGGAGACACATAAAGTCCTCTGAACAGTATCTCACATGCATAATAGTCATTTAAAGTGACATCTATTCACAAAAAAGCATACAATGTGGTGTGCATTCCCTCTCCCCTCCCTATCCATTTACAGATGTGCTTTAATATTTCGGCTGTCCACCATGAGTCCACTATACTGAATCATATAAGTATTATGTGCATTTCTCCTTTTTTATTTCCGCTGGCCAATTTTTCTGAAAGAGGTTTCTATTTGTTTGTTTAATTCCAACAAGCACATGAGTTTTGTCACTATGATAAGGACTCTGTGACAATTGTATCTCTAGGCCTGGATATTTTCAACCTATTCTTCCCCTCATCTTCTCTTCTTCTTTCCGCTGTTCAATACTGCATGCATTCTAACAAAATAATGACAGACATTTTCTACTTTTGAAGTTCAGATGCCTGGGGAACCTGATAGACCATTTACTATCGAGCACACAGAGAGTTTTCCTTCCTGAACGATTTCTTAGGATAGGACTTGTTAAGGCAGTGGTACAATAGAAGGTGAAGCTAGCCTCGTGTTCTGTCTTGTTGACTCTGTGATCTCATGAAATAGCTCTTCACGAGAGCTCGAGAAATGGGTAGAGATGTTTATTCACTGTAGGACAAGGCAGTGGTATACCATATCTAATCCAATCCTGTCTGCATTTTTTTAAACAGTATATAATAATTTTTTTAAAATATTTTGTGCATTGTAACTATATAAAAGCCATTATTGTCTTCCTGACTCTAGTTGTCATAAACCTTCAAACACTCATTTGAGAAATAGCTATTTCTTCCAACCCCCTTCACACACATGCATGATATGTTCAGCCATGCATACAAGTGTTATCAATGGAAAGAGAGGAATAAGCTGTAATCAGACACATCTGAAAGCAACTAGCTTCTATTCCTTCCTTTTCCTTGAGAATAAAGAATCAGGCATGTTGAAATTTAACATGCGGATCATTTTTTTCCCCATGATATCTGATGTATAAACAAAATGAGCACCATATACATATTACCTGGTCGCCTGGTCCCATTAACATCAGTAGATTTGGGAGACTTTTGTCTATTGTTTATGCACACCTGTGACTGCCTGGGAATGATTACATCTAAATATACAGAACTTTAAAGGGGTACTCCAGTGGAAAACAATTTTTTTTCTCAAATAACCTGGTGCTAGAAAGTTAAACAAATTTTAAAATTACAAAAAAAAATCTTCATCCTTCCAGTATTCATCAGCTGCTATATACTACAGAGGAAGTTGAATTGTTCTTTTCTGTCTGACCACAGTGCTCTCTGCTGACAACTCTGTCTGTGTCAGGAACTGTCCGGAGCAGGAGAGGTTTGCTATGGGGATTTGCTCCTACTCTAGGTAGTTAAAGTTTTTATTTTTTATTTAGCAGGCTGGGCACATTAATTAAAGAAAAATGTTTACCGTACCACCCCTTTAACCCCTTAACCCCTTCATGACCCAGCCCATTTTCACTTTCAGGACCTGGGCATTTTTTGAAAATCTGACCACTGTCACTTTAAACATTAATAACTCTGATGCTTTTACTTATCATTCTGATTCCGAGATTGTTTTTTCGTGACATATTCTACTTTATGTTATTGGTAAAATTTCACTGATATTTGCATCCTTTCTTGGTAAAAAATCAAAAAATGTCATGAAAATTTAGAAAATTTAGCATTTTTCTAAATTTGAAAGTCTCTGCTTGAAAGGAAAATGGATATTCCAAATAAATTACATATTGATTCACATATACAATATGTCTTCTTTGTGTTTGCATAAAAAAATTGACAAGTTTTTACTTTTGGAAGACACCAGAGGGCTTCAAAGTTCCGCAGCAATTTTCCAGTTTTTCTCAAGATTTTCAAAATTGTAATTTTTCAGGGCCCAGTTCAGGTTGGAAGTGGATTTTAAGGGTCTTCATATTAGAAATACCCCATAAATGACCCCATTGTAAAAACTACACCCCCCAAAGTATTCAAAATGACATTCAGTAAGTGTTTTAATCCTTTAGGTGTTTCACAGGAATAGCAGCAAAGTGAAGGAGAAAATTCTAAATCTTCATTTTTTACACTCGCATTTTCTTGTAGACCCAATTTTTGAATTTTTACAAGGGGTAAAAGGAGAGAAATCACCCTAAAATTTGTAACCCAATTTCTCTCGAGCAAGGAAATACCTCATATGTGTATGTAAAGTGTTCGGCGGGCGCAGTAGAGGGCTCAAAAGGGAAGGAGCGACAATGGGATTTTGGAGAGTGAGTTTTTCTGAAAGGGTTTTTGGGGGGCATGTCCCATTTAGGAAGCCCCTATGGTGCCAGAACAGTGGACCCGCCCACATGTGACCCCATTTTGGAAACTACACCCCTCATGGAAATTAATAAGGGGTGCAGTGAGCATTTACACCCCACTGGCGTTTGACAGATATTTGAAACAGTGGACTGTGCAAATCAAAAATTTTATTTTTCATTTTCACAGACCACTGTTCCAAAAATCTGTCATACACCAGTGGGGTGTAAATGCTCACTGCACCCCTTATTACATTCCGTGAGGGGTGTAGTTTCCAAAATAGGGTCACATATGGATATTTATTGTTTTGCGTTTGTCAGAACTGCTGTAACAATCAGCCACCCCTGTGCAAATCGCCTCAAATGTACATGGTGCACTCTCCCTTCTGGGCCTTGTTGTACGCCCCCAGAGCACTTTGCGCCCACATATGGGGTATATCCGTACTCGGGAGAAATTGCATTACAAATTTAGAGGGTCTTTTTTCCCTTTTACCTCTTGTGAAAATGAAAAGTATAGGGCAACACCAGCATGTCAGTGTAAAAAATTAATTTTTTTACACTAACATGCTGGTGTAGACCCCAACTTCACCTTTTCATAAGGGGTTAAAGAAGAAAAAGCCCCCCAAAATTTGTAAGGCAATTTCTCCCGAGTACGGCGATACCCCATATGTGTCCCAAAACTGTTGCCCTGAAATACGACAGGGTTCCAAAGTGAGAGAACGCCATGCGCATTTGAGGCCTGAATTAGGGATTTGCATAGGGGTGGACATAGGGGTATTCTATGCCAATGATTCCCAAACAGGGTGCCTCCAGCTGTTGCAAAACTCCCAGCATGCCTGGACAGTCAATGGCTGTCCGGCAATACTGGGAGTTATTATTTTGCAACAGCTGGAGGCTCCGTTTTGGAAACAGTGGCGTACCAGATGTTTTTCATTTTTTGGGGGGAGGGGGGCTGTGTAGGGATATGTGTATATGTAGTGTTTTTTACTTTTGATTTTAGGTTAGTGTTAGTGTAGTGTAGTGTTTTTAGGGTACAGTCACATGGGCAGAGGTTCACAGCAAGTTTGCCGCTGGAAGTTTGAGCTGCAAAACTTGCAGCACTCACTGTAAACCTCCGCCCATGTGAGTGTACCCTGTACATTCACATTGGGGGGAGGGGGCAAACATCCAGCTGTTGCAAACTCCGAGCATGCCCTTTGGCTGTCCGTGCATGCTGGGAGTTGTAGTTTTGCAACAGCTGGAGGAACACTGGTTTGGAAACACTAAGTTAAGTAATAAACTTTCAAGTGTTTTGCAATCAAACTTAGTGTTTCCAAACCAGTGTGCCTCCAGCTGTTGCAAAACTACAACTCCCAGCATGCATGGTCTGTCAGTGCATGCTGGGAGTTATAGTTTTGCAACAATTGCAACAGCTGGAGGCACTGAGGTCGGAAACGGACAATGTTTTCCAACTAGTGTGCCTCCAGTTGTTGCAAAACTACAACTCCCAGCATGCCCAGACTGCCCAGGCATGCTGGAAGTTGTAGTTCGGCAATATCTGAAGGATCAGATGTTGCCGAACTACAACTTCCAGCATGCTTGGGCAGTCTGGGCATGCGGGGAGTTGTAGTTTTGCAACATCTGGAGGTCCACAGATTGGAGACCATTATACAGTGGTCTCCAAACTGTGGACCTCCAGATGTTAGAGAACTACAACTCCCAGCATGCCTGGACAGACTGAGCATGCTGAGATTTGTAGTTTTGCAACATCTGGAAGAGCACAGTTTGGAGACCATTATACCGTGGTCTCCAAACTGAGGACCTCCAGATGTTGCAAAACTACAACTCCCAGCATGCCCAGAAGGCCAAAGGCTGTCTGGGCATGCTGGGAGTTGCAGTTTTGAAACTCCCAGAGGCAGCAGTGAGATCACTTTACGGCGATCTCACTGCTTCCAACGAAGATGCCGCACTGCTGCTGGAAACTCACATCCGGGACGCAGCGCCGCCGGGACCGCCTGGAGGACGCCGCTCGCCGCCGGGACCGCTCGGGACACCGCTCGGACGGGTAAGTGACTCCGGGGGACGGGTCAGGGACACTTAGCAGAGCGGTGTGTGTCCCGATCCCCGTGATCGGGACTGACACACCGCGCTGCTAAGTATTCTGATAGCGAAACGCTGCTATCAGCTAGTCAGATTTGACCAGCTGATAGCAGCGATCGCTGGGGGTTGGGGGGTGGGGGATGAAACCCCCCGTGGTCGCATGGTAAGATGGCTGGCTATCAGTGATAGCCACCATCTTTCCGGGCGCTGCGGGATGCCGCGAGTAGCGGCAAAAATGTTCATGACGTACCTGTATGTCATGGGTCGGGAACACCTTGCCACCCATGACGTACAGGTATGTCATAGGTCGGGAAGGGGTTAAAGACACAACCTACTTTGTCCCTGGGGACAGAATATCAGTAGCAATAGCAATGAGCCAGAATATCAATTTTCATGGAGACCTTGAACTGTCATCTTGGTTGTGGATCGGAGCTGTCAAGTACGCTCAGCTGCAGGTAAAAGCAGTGTCCCCGGCCCCAGACGTATTTGACGCTGCAGATGTGTTGCCACCAAGCACCTTGCTGCTGCTGTAGCTCTGTGTGTCTGTTTATGACTGCCAGTGGGAAATCCGGACATATCCAAAGCAGGAAACTTGCCAAATACACTGCAGATGTGCTCCCTTGTGACCCTGCTCAAAAGCTGTATAAATGAGACCAGGACACATAGAGAAAGCCTGTGAGTGACCTGTTCTTCCACCCAGGGGCGGACTGACCGGCCGGGAAAAGGGCCCGCTGTCCGCCGCCTGTCATATAAAATCTTTAAAAAAAATATGCATATATATTTTTTTTTAAATAGCCAGGCCCGGCACGGGGAAAGGGCCCATCAAGGGGAAAGGGCCCGCCGCAGCCGCTAGGTTGGAGGCGGCCCGGAGCTGTTACAGTTATTCTGGGAGCGGTGCTTAGGTCACGTGCACTTCACATCCGGCAGAGCCAGAGTTTACTGCTGCCGCCGAAGACCAGTGCACCCGGCCTGCTTGTCCTCTGTGTACGGGGAGCCCTGCATGTCCTCAGTGTCCGGGAACCCTGTCTGTCCTCAGTGTACGGGAGCCCTGCTTGTCCTCAGTTTACAGTGTCCTGCTTGTCCTCAGTGTGCAGAGCCCTGCTTGTCCTCAGTGTCCTGCTTGTTCTCAGTGTCCAGAGCCCTGCTTGTCCTCTGTGTACGGAGCCCTGCTTGCCCTTAGTGTTTGGGAGCCCTGCTTGTCCTCAGTGTCTGGGAGCCCTGCTTGTTCCTCAGTGTTTGGGAGCCCTGCATGTCCTCAGTGTATGGGAGCCCTGCTTGTTCTCAGTGTACAGAGCCCTGCTTGTCCTCAGTGTCCAGAGCCCTGCTTGTCCTCAGTGTCCAGAGCCCTGCTTGTCCTCAGTGTCCGGGAGCCCTGCTTGTCCTCAGTGTACAGTGCCCTGCTTGTCCTCAGTGTCTGGGAGCCCTGCTTGTCCTCAGTGTCCAGAGCCCTGCTTGTCCTCAGTGTCCAGAGCCCTGCTTGTCCTCACTGTCAGGGAGCCCTGCTTGTCCTCACTGTCCGGGAGCCCTGCTTGTCCTCAGTGTCCGGGAGCCCTGCTTGTCGTCAGTGACCAGGAGCCCTGATTGTCCTCAGTGTCCGGGAGCCCTGCATGTCCTCAGTGTACAGTGCCCTGCTTCTCCTCAGTGTCCGGGAGTCCTGCTTGTCCTCAGTGTACAGTGCCCTGCTTGTCCTCAGTGTCTGGGAGCCCTGCCTGTCCTCAGTGTCCAGAGCCCTGCTTGTCCTCAGTGTCCAGAGCCCTGCTTGTCCTCACTGTCCGGGAGCCCTGCTTGTCCTCACTGTCCGGGAGCCCTGCTTGTCCTCACTGTCCGGGAGCCCTGCTTGTCCTCAGTGTCCGGGAGCCATGCTTGTCCTCAGTGTCCGGGAGCCCTGCATTTCCTCAGTGTACAGTGCCCTGCTTGTCCTCAGTGTCCGGGAGTCCTGCTTCTCCTCAGTGTTCAGTGCCCTGATTGTCCTCAGTGTCCGGGAGCCCTGCTTGTCCTCAGTGTCCGGGAACCCTGCTTGTCCTCAGTGTCCGGGAACCCTGCTTGTCCTCAGTGTCCGGGAGCCCTGCTTGTCGTCAGTGACCAGGAGCCCTGCTTGTCCTCAGTGTCCGGGAGCCCTGCATGTCCTCAGTGTACAGTGCCCTGCTTCTCCTCAGTGTCCGGGAGTCCTGCTTGTCCTCAGTGTACAGTGCCCTGCTTGTCTTCAGTGTCTGGGAGCCCTGCTTGTCCTCAGTGTCCAGAGCCCTGCTTGTCCTCAGTGTCCAGAGCCCTGCTTGTCCTCAGTGTCCGGGAGCCCTGCTTGTCCTCAGTGTACAGTGCCCTGCTTGTCCTCAGTGTCTGGGAGCCCTGCTTGTCCTCAGTGTCCAGAGCCCTGCTTGTCCTCAGTGTCCAGAGCCCTGCTTGTCCTCACTGTCCAGGAGCCCTGCTTGTCCTCACTGTCTGGGAGCCCAGCTTGTCCTCAGTGTCCGGGAGCCCTGCTTGTCCTCAGTGTCCGGGAGCCATGCTTGTCCTCAGTGTCCGGGAGCCCTGCATGTCCTCAGTGTACAGTGCCCTGCTTGTCCTCAGTGTCCGGGAGTCCTGCTTGTCCTCATTGTACAGTGCCCTGCTTGTCCTCAGTGTCCGGGAGCCCTGCTTGTCCTCAGTGTCCGGGAACCCTGCTTCTCCTCAGTGTCCGGGAGCCCTGCTTGTCGTCAGTGTCCGGGAGCCCTGCTTGTCCTCAGTGTACAGAGCCCTGCTTGTCCTCAGTGTGCCGAGCCCTGCTTGTCCTCAGTGTGCCGAGCCCTGCTTGTCCTCAGTGTACCGAGCCCTGCTTGTCCTCAGTGTCCGGAAGCCATGCTTGTTCTCACTGTCCGGGAGCCCTGCTTGTCCTCACTGTCCAGGAGCCCTGCTTGTCCTCACTGTCCGAGAGCCCTGCTTGTCCTTAGTGCCCGGGAGCCCTGCTTGTCCTCAGTGTCCGGGAGCCCTGCTTGTCCTCAGTGTCCGGGAGCCCTGCTTGTCCTCACTGTCCGCTAGCCCTGATTGTCCTCAGTGTCTGGGAGCCCTGCTTGTCCTCAGTGTACAGAGCCCTGCTTGTCCTCAGTGTGCCGAGCCCTGCTTGTCCTCAGTGTGCCGAGCCCTGCTTGTCCTCAGTGTACCGAGCCCTGCTTGTCCTCACTGTCCACTAGCCCTGCTTGTCCTCAGTGTCCGGGAGCCCTGCTTGTCATCAGTGTCCGGGAGCCCTGCTTGTCCTCAGTGTACAGAGCCCTGCTTGTCCTCAGTGTGCCGAGCCCTGCTTGTTCTCAGTGTGCCGAGCCCTGCTTGTCCTCAGTGTGCCGAGCCCTGCTTGTCCTCAGTGTACCGAACCCTGCTTGTCCTCAGTGTCCTGGAGCCATGCTTGTCCTCAGTGTCCAGAGCCCTGCTTGTCCTCACTGTCCGGGAGCCCTGCCTGTCCTCACTGTCCAGGAGCCCTGCTTGTCCTCACTGTCCGAGAGCCCTGCTTGTCCTTAGTGCCCGGGAGCCCTGCTTGTCCTCAGTGTCCGGGAGCCCAGCTTGTCGTCAGTGTCCGGGAGCCCTGCTTGTCATCACTGTCCACTAGCCCTGCTTGTCCTCAGTGTCTGGGAGCCCTGCTTGTCCTCAGTGTCCAGGAGCCCTGCTTGTCCTCAATGTACAGAGCCCTGCTTGTCCTCAGTGTGCCGAGCCCTGTTTGTCCTCAGTGTGCCGAGCCCTGCTTGTCCTCAGTGTGCCGAGCCTTGCTTGTCCTCAGTGTCTAGGAGCCCTGCTTGTCCTCAGTGTCCGGGAGCCCTGCTTGTCCTCAGTGTTTGGGAGCCCTGCTTGTCCTCAGTGTGCAGAGTCCTGCTTGTCCTCAGTGTCTGGGAGCCCTGCTTGTCCTCAGTGTCTGGGAGCCCTGCTTGTCCTCAGTGTCCGGGAGCCCTGCTTGTCCTTAGTGTCTGGGAGCCCTGCTTGTCCTCAGTGTCTGGGAGTCCTGCTTGTCCTCAGTGTCTGGGAGTCCTGCTTGTCCTCAGTGTCTGGGAGTCCTGCTTGTCCTCAGTGTCCGGGAGCCCTGCTTGTCCTCAGTGTGCAGAGCCCTGCTTGTCCTCAGTGTCTAGGAGCCCTGCTTGTCCTCAGTGTCTGGGAGCCCTGCTTGTCCTCAGTGTCCGGGAGCCCTGCTTGTCCTCAGTGTGGAGAGCCCTGCTTGTCGTCAGTGTACAGAGCCCTGTTTGTTGTCAGTGTATGGAGCCCTCTCAGTGCACAGAGCCCTGCTGAAGTGCCCTGATCTCTCTGCCGGCTTTCTCAGTGTGCCGAGCCTTGCTTGTCCTCAGTGTCCGGGAGCCCTGCTTGTCCTCAGTGTCTGGGAGCCCTGCTTGTCCTCAGTGTCTGGGAGCCCTGCTTGTCCTCAGTGTCCGGGAGCCCTGCTTGTCCTCAGTGTCTGGGAGCCCTGCTTGTCCTCAGTGTGCAGAGTCCTGCTTGTCCTCAGTGTCTGGGAGCCCTGCTTGTCCTCAGTGTCCGGAAGCCCTGCTTGTCCTCATTGTCTGGGAGTCCTGCATGTCCTCAGTGTCTGGGAGTCCTGCTTGTCCTCAGTGTCCGGGAGCCCTGCTTGTCCTCAGTGTGCAGAGCCCTGCTTGTCCTCAGTGTCCAGGAGCCCTGCTTGTACTCAGTGTCCGGGAGCCCTGCTTGTCCTCAGTGTCCGGGAGCCCTGCTTGTCCTCAGTGTGCAAAGCCCTGCTTGTCCTCAGTGTACAGAGCCCTGTTTGTTGTCAGTGTATGGAGCCCTCTCAGTGCACAGAGCCCTGCTGAAGTGCCCTGATCTCTCTGCCGGCTTTCTCAGTCGACATCTGCATGTACCTAAAAACAGGCTAGCCTGGCCAGGTGGGTGGCTTATGAATTGTACAGTTATATGCATCTTCTACATGCCTTTCACCGTTCCCTACGAGATTGCACAGTCTGACATATAAGTTGTGTATGTGAAATATAACTTATATCTCTGACTGTGCCGTCATATAGGGGGCGGTGAAAGGCAGGTAGAAGATGGAGTAGGCTTCCCAGCAGCACAGAGTATTTCTGGCAGGGACTGTAGTTAGGCAGACAGTCTGACTCACTACAGTTCTCGCCAGAAATATTCTGTGCTGCTGTGCTAATTCTGTAATAAATCTAAGAGGCCTCAGCCTCACCCAAGCAAGAGGCAAAAAGATAAAGTGTGTGTGTGCAGAGTCCTGCTTGTCCTCAGTGTCCGGGAGCCCTGCTTGTCCTCAGTGTCCGGGAGCCCTGCTTGTTGTCAGTGTCCGGGAGCCCTGCTTGTTGTCAGTGTCCGGGAGCCCTGCTTGTCCTCAGTGTCCGGGAGCCCTGCATGTCCTCAGTGTACAGTGCCCTGCTTCTCCTCAGTGTCCGGGAGGCCTGCTTGTCCTCAGTGTACAGTGCCCTGCTTGTCCTCAGTGTCTGGGAGCCCTGCCTGTCCTCAGTGTCCAGAGCCCTGCTTGTCCTCAGTGTCCAGAGCCCTGCTTGTCCTCACTGTCTGGGAGCCCTGCTTGTCCTCACTGTCCAGGAGCCCTGCTTTTTCTCAGTGTCCGGGAGCTCTGCTTGTCCTCACAGCCCGGGAGCCCTACTTGTCCTCAGTGTCCGGGAGCCCTGCTTGTCCTCACTGTCCGCTAGCCCTGCTTGTCCTCAGTGTCCGGGAGCCCTGCTTGTCCTCACTGTCCAGGAGCCCTGCTTTTTCTCAGTGTCCGGGAGCCCTGCTTGTCCTCAATGCCCGGGAGCCCTACTTGTCCTCAGTGTCCGGGAGCCCTGCTTGTCCTCACTGTCCGCTAGTCCTGCTTGTCCTCAGTGTCCGGGAGCCCTGCTTGTCCTCAGTGTTCGGGAGCCCTGCTTGTCCTCAGTGTACAGAGCCCTGCTTGTCCTCAGTGTGCCGAGCCCTGCTTGCTCTCAGTGTGCCGAGCCCTGCTTGTCCTCAGTGTGCCGAGCCCTGCTTGTCCTCAGTGTACCGAGCCCTGCTTGTCCTCAGTGTCCGGGAGCCATGCTTGTCCTCAGTGTCCAGAGCCCTGCTTGTTCTCACTGTCCGGGAGCCCTGCTTGTCCTCACTGTCCAGGAGCCCTGCTTGTCCTCACTGTCCGAGAGCCCTGCTTATCCTTAGTGCCCGGGAGCCCTGCTTGTCCTCAGTGTCCGGGAGCCCTGCTTGTCCTCAGTGTCCGGGAGCCCTGCTTGTCCTCAGTGTCCGGGAGCCCTGCTTGTCCTCACTGTCCGCTAGCCCTGCTTGTCCTCAGTGTCTGGAAGCCCTGCTTGTCCTCAGTGTAAAGAGCCCTGCTTGTCCTCAGTGTGCCGAGCCCTGCTTGTCCTCAGTGTAAAGAGCCCTGCTTGTCCTCAGTGTGCCGAGCCCTGCTTGTCCTCAGTGTCCGGGAGCCCTGTTTGTCCTCAGTGTCTGGGAGCCCTGCTTGTCCTCAGTGTCCGGAAGCCCTGCTTGTCCTCAGTGTCTGGGAGCCCTGCTTGTCCTCAGTGTGCAGAGTCCTGCTTGTCCTCAGTGTCCAGGAGCCCTGCTTGTCCTCAGTGTCCGGGAGCCCTGCTTGTCCTCAGTGTCCGGGAGCCCTGCTTGTCCTCAGTGTACAGTGCCCTGCTTGTCCTCAGTGTCTGGGAGCCCTGCCTGTCCTCAGTGTCCAGAGCCCTGCTTGTCCTCAGTGTCCAGAGCCCTGCTTGTCCTCACTGTCTGGGAGCCCTGCTTGTCCTCACTGTCCAGGAGCCCTGCTTTTTCTCAGTGTCCGGGAGCTCTGCTTGTCCTCACAGCCCGGGAGCCCTACTTGTCCTCAGTGTCCGGGAGCCCTGCTTGTCCTCACTGTCCGCTAGCCCTGCTTGTCCTCAGTGTCCGGGAGCCCTGCTTGTCCTCACTGTCCAGGAGCCCTGCTTTTTCTCAGTGTCCGGGAGCCCTGCTTGTCCTCAGTGCCCGGGAGCCCTACTTGTCCTCAGTGTCCGGGAGCCCTGCTTGTCCTCACTGTCCGCTAGTCCTGCTTGTCCTCAGTGTCCGGGAGCCCTGCTTGTCCTCAGTGTTCGGGAGCCCTGCTTGTCCTCAGTGTACAGAGCCCTGCTTGTCCTCAGTGTGCCGAGCCCTGCTTGCTCTCAGTGTGCCGAGCCCTGCTTGTCCTCAGTGTGCCGAGCCCTGCTTGTCCTCAGTGTACCGAGCCCTGCTTGTCCTCAGTGTCCGGGAGCCATGCTTGTCCTCAGTGTCCAGAGCCCTGCTTGTCCTCACTGTCCGGGAGCCCTGCTTGTCCTCACTGTCCAGGAGCCCTGCTTGTCCTCACTGTCCGAGAGCCCTGCTTATCCTTAGTGCCCGGGAGCCCTGCTTGTCCTCAGTGTCCGGGAGCCCTGCTTGTCCTCAGTGTCCGGGAGCCCTGCTTGTCCTCAGTGTCCGGGAGCCCTGCTTGTCCTCACTGTCCGCTAGCCCTGCTTGTCCTCAGTGTCTGGGAGCCCTGCTTGTCCTCAGTGTAAAGAGCCCTGCTTGTCCTCAGTGTGCCGAGCCCTGCTTGTCCTCAGTGTCCGGGAGCCCTGCTTGTCCTCAGTGTCTGGGAGCCCTGCTTGTCCTCAGTGTCCGGAAGCCCTGCTTGTCCTCAGTGTCTGGGAGCCCTGCTTGTCCTCAGTGTGCAGAGTCCTGCTTGTCCTCAGTGTCCAGGAGCCCTGCTTGTCCTCAGTGTCCGGGAGCCCTGCTTGTCCTCAGTGTCCGGGAGCCCTGCTTGTCCTCAGTGTGCAGAGCCCTGCTTGTCCTCAGTGTACAGAGCCCTGTTTGTTGTCAGTGTATGGAGCCCTCTCAGTGCACAGAGCCCTGCTGAAGTGCCCTGATCTCTCTGCCGGCTTTCTCAGTCGACATCTGCATGTACCTAAAAACAGGCTAGCCTTTTCCAGGTGGGTGGCTTATGAATTGTACAGTTGTATGCATCTTCTACATGCCTTTCACCGTTCCCTACGAGATTGCACAGTCTGACATATAAGTTGTGTATGTGAAATATAACTTATATCTCTGACTGTGCCGTCATATAGGGGGCGGTGAAAGGCAGGTAGAAGATGGAGTAGGCTTCCCAGCAGCACAGAGTATTTCTGGCAGGGACTGTAGTTAGGCAGACAGTCTGACTCACTACAGTTCTCGCCAGAAATATTCTGTGCTGCTGTGCTAATTCTGTAATAAATCTAAGAGGCCTCAGCCTCACCCAAGCAAGAGGCAAAAAGGTAAAGTGTGTGTGTGCAGAGTCCTGCTTGTCCTCAGTGTCCGGGAGCCATGCTTGTCCTCAGTGTCCGGGAGCCCTGCTTGTTGTCAGTGTCCGGGAGCCCTGCTTGTTGTCAGTGTCCGGGAGCCCTGCTTGTCCTCAGTGTCCGGGAGCCCTGCATGTCCTCAGTGTACAGTGCCCTGCTTCTCCTCAGTGTCCGGGAGGCCTGCTTGTCCTCAGTGTACAGTGCCCTGCTTGTCCTCAGTGTCTGGGAGCCCTGCCTGTCCTCAGTGTCCAGAGCCATTCTTGTCCTCAGTGTCCAGAGCCCTGCTTGTCCTCACTGTCTGGGAGCCCTGCTTGTCCTCACTTTTCAGGAGCCCTGCTTTTTCTCACTGTCTGGGAGCCCTGCTTGTCCTCAGTGCCCGGGAGCCCTGCTTGTCCTCAGTGTCCGGGAGCCCTGCTTGTCCTCACTGTCCGCTAGCCCTGCTTGTCCTCAGTGTCCGGGAGCCCTGCTTGTCCTCAGTGTCCGGGAGCCCTGCTTGTCCTCAGTGTACAGAGCCCTGCTTGTCCTCAGTGTGCCAAGCCCTGCTTGTTCTCAGTGTGCCGAGCCCTGCTTGTCCTCAGTGTGCCGAGCCCTGCTTGTCCTCAGTGTACCGAGCCCTGCTTGTCCTCAGTGTCCGGGAGCCATGCTTGTCCTAAGTGTCCGGGAGCCCTGCTTGTCCTCACTGTCCGGGAGCCCTGCTTGTCCTCACTGTCCAGGAGCCCTGCTTGTCCTCACTGTCCGAGAGCCCTGCTTGTCCTTAGTGCCCGGGAGCCGTGCTTGTCCTCAGTGTCCAGGAGCCCAGCTTGTCCTCAGTGTCCGGGAGCCCTGCTTGTCCTCACTGTCCGCTAGCCCTGCTTGTCCTCAGTGTCTGGGAGCCCTGCTTGTCCTCAGTGTCCGGGAGCCCTGCTTGTCCTCAGTGTACAGAGCCCTGCTTGTCCTCAGTGTGCCGAGCCCTGCTTGTCGTCAGTGTGCCGAGCCCTGCTTGTCCTCAGTGTGCCGAGCCTTGCTTGTCCTCAGTGTTCGGGAGCCCTGCTTGTCCTCAGTGTCTGGGAGCCCTGCTTGTCCTCAGTGTCTGGGAGCCCTGCTTGTCCTCAGTGTCCGGGAGCCCTGCTTGTCCTCTGTGTCTGGGAGCCCTGCTTGTCCTCAGTGTGCCGAGTCCTGCTTGTCCTCAGTGTCTGGGAGCCCTGCTTGTCCTCAGTGTCTGGAAGCCCTGCTTGTCCTCAGTGTCCGGGAGCCCTGCTTGTCCTCAGTGTCTGGGAGCCCTGCTTGTCCTCAGTGTTCGGAAGCCCTGCTTGTCCTCAGTGTCTGGGAGCCCTGCTTGTCCTCAGTGTGCAGAGTCCTGCTTGTCCTCAGTGTCCGGGAGCCCTGCTTGTCCTCAGTGTGCAGAGCCCTGCTTGTCCTCAGTGTCCAGGAGCCCTGCTTGTCCTCAGTGTCCGGGAGCCCTGCTTGTTCTCAGTGTCCGGGAGCCCTGCTTGTCCTCAGTGTGCAGAGCCCTGCTTGTCCTCAGTGTACAGAGCCCTGTTTGTTGTCAGTGTATGGAGCCCTCTCAGTGCACAGAGCCCTGCTGAAGTGCCCTGATCTCTCTGCCGGCTTTCTCAGTCGACATCTGCATGTACCTAAAAACAGGCTAGCCTGGCCAGGTGGGTGGCTTATGAATTGTACAGTTGTATGCATCTTCTACATGCCTTTCACCGTTCCCTACGAGATTGCACAGTCTGACATATAAGTTGTGTATGTGAAATATAACTTATATCTCTGACTGTGCCGTCATAAAGGGGGCGGTGAAAGGCAGGTAGAAGATGGAGTAGGCTTCCCAGCAGCACAGAGTATTTCTGGCAGGGACTGTAGTTAGGCAGACAGTCTGACTCACTACAGTTCTCGCCAGAAATATTCTGTGCTGCTGTGCTAATTCTGTAATAAATCTAAGAGGCCTCCACCCAAGCAAGAGGCAAAAAGGTAAAGTGTGTGTGTGCAGAGTCCTGCTTGTCCTCAGTGTCCGGGAGCCCTGCTTGTCCTCAGTGTCCGGGAGCCCTGCTTGTTGTCAGTGTCCGGGAGCCCTGCTTGTCGTCAGTGTCCGGGAGCCCTGCTTGTTCTCAGTGTCCGGGAGCCCTGCATGTCCTCAGTGTACAGTGCCCTGCTTCTCCTCAGTGTCCGGGAGGCCTGCTTGTCCTCAGTGTACAGTGCCCTGCTTGTCCTCAGTGTCTGGGAGCCCTGCCTGTCCTCAGTGTCCAGAGCCCTGCTTGTCTTCAGTGTCCAGAGCCCTGCTTGTCCTCACTGTCTGGGAGCCCTGCTTGTCCTCACTGTCCAGGAGCCCTGCTTTTTCTCACTGTCCGGGAGACCTGCTTGTCCTCAGTGCCCGGGAGCCCTGCTTGTCCTCAGTGTCCGGGAGCCCTGCTTGTCCTCACTGTCCGCTAGCCCTGCTTGTCCTCAGTGTCCGGGAGCCCTGCTTGTCCTCAGTGTCCGGGAGCCCTGCTTGTCCTCAGTGTACAGAGCCCTGCTTGTCCTCAGTGTGCCGAGCCCTGCTTGTCCTCAGTGTGCCGAGCCCTGCTTGTCCTCAGTGTGCCGAGCCCTGCTTGTCCTCAGTGTCCGGGAGCCCTGCTTGTCCTCAGTGTCCGGGAGCCCTGCTGGTCCTCAGTGTCCGGGAGCCCTGCTTGTCCTCAGTGTACAGAGCCCTGCTTGTCCTCAGTGTACCGAGCCCTGCTTGTCCTCATTGTCCAGAGCCCTTATTGTCCTCAGTGTGCAGAGCCCTGCTTGTCCTCAGTGTGCAGAGCAGTGCTTATCCTCTGTGTATGGAGCCCTGCTTGTCCTCAGTGTCCGGGAGCCATGCTTGTCCTCAATGTCTGGGAGCCCTGCTTGTCTTCAGTGTCTGGGAGCCCTGCTTGTTCTCAGTGTCTGGAAGCCCTGCTTGTCCTCAGTGTCCGGGAGCCCTGCTTGTCCTCAGTGTCCGGGAGCCCTGCTTGTCCTCAGTGTGCAGATCCCTGCTTGTCCTCAGTGTCCGGGAGCCCTGCTTGTCCTCAGTGTCCGGGAGCCCTGCTTGTCCTCAGTATCCAGGAGCCCTGCTTGTCCTCAGTGTGCAGAGCCCTGCTTGTCCTCAGTGTACAGAGCCCTGCTTGGTTTCAGTGTATGGAGCCCTCTCAGTGCACAGAACCCTGCTGAAGTGCCCTGATGTCTCTGCCGGCTTTCTCAGTCGACATCTGCATGTACCTAAAAACAGGCTAGCCTGGCCAGGTGGGTGGCTTATGAATTGTACAGTTGTATGCATCTTCTACATGCCTTTCACCATTCCCTACAAGATGGCACAGTCTGACATATAAGTTGTGTATGTGAAATATAACTTATATCTCTGACTGTGCCGTCATGTAGGGGGCGGTGAAAGGCAGGTAGAAGATGGAGTAGGCTTCCCAGCAGCACAGAGTATTTCTGGCAGGGACTGTAGTTATGCAGACAGTCTGACTCACTACAGTTCTCGCCAGAAATATTCTGTGCTGCTGTGCTAATTCTGTAATAAATCTAAGAGGCCTCAGCCTCACCCAAGCAAGAGGCAAAAAAGGTAAAGTGTGTGGCTTATAAATGAACTAGTTGCTATTTCCTACCTGCCTTTCACCGCTCACTATACGATGTCACAGTCAGAGATATGAGTTATAAACAGTATCTGACTGTGCCATCATGTAGTGAGCGGTGAAAGGCAGGTACTCAGGTGGAAAACTTTTTTTTTTTTAAATCAACTGGTGCCAGAAAGTTAAACAGATATGTAAATTATTCAAACAGTGAGATAGCAAGGGGTGGGGGGGGGGGGGGGGAGAGAGCACACAAAAGGCAAACTACACCTGTCCTGGATGTCAGCACGGCCTCAGCAAACCAACTCTATGTCTCCTGCGGGTTGCACATACACAAAGTATGAAGTATCAATAGTAGCAGACAACAGAGCACGTACGTGCACTCACCGCTCAATGGAGACCGTTGCATGTAGAAGTCCGGTAACGGGAAGCTGGATCACAGCATCAGCGCAGGTAGAATGATGCTCGGAGGCTACGCCAGCAGTTTCACACATAACTGAGTGCTTCTTCTGCCCTCACGCACTTGAGGCCGGAAGAAGCACGCATGTACGTGCAAAACTGCTGGCGTAGCCTCCGAGCGCCATTCTACCTGCGCTGATGCTGTGATCCAGCTTCCCGTTACCGGACTTCTACACACAAATGGTCTCCACTGAGCGGTGAGTGCACGTACGTGCACGTATGCTCTGTTATTTGCTAGATATCTAAATTATTTCTATTCAAATTTTATAATCCTTCCAGTACTTATTAGCAGCTATGTACTACAGAACAAATTATTTTCTATTTGGGATTTCTTTTCTGTCAAGACCACAGTGTTCTCTGTTGACACATCTGTCCATTTTAGGAACTGTCCAGGGCAGGAGAAAATCCCCATAGCAAACATATGCTGCTCTGGACATTTCCCAAAATGAACAGAGGTGTCAGCAGAGAGCACTGTGGTCGTGACAGAAAAGAAATCCCAAATAGAAGAGAATTTCTTCTGTAGTATACAGCAGCTAATAGGTACTGGAAGGATTAAGAATTTTTAATAGAAGTAATTTACAAATCTGTTTAACTTTCTTAAAAAAAAACAGGAGCCAAGTTGGACTGGGTATCACAGACAGAGATCCCAAGTTGGCACAAAAAGGAGGAGTTCAGTGTTTTAAGGCACTTGGTGTAGTTAAGGTGATTGGCATTGCCATCCCTCAAAGTACCTCATAGCCTCAAGCGCACTGTATCCCCTATTCCTTTCTATGGCAAATATTCATATACATACTGGGCTGGAATAGGGGCAGGGCAGAGGTAGGGCCAGGGGTGGAGTCTTACTGGGGGCCCTTGATTTATTTGGTCCGGGGGCCCTGAGTGGTGTCAGTCTGCCCCTACTTCCACCCATGATTGACAGCTCTTCTTGTATATACTCCCATATACTCTCACAAATGTCTTCCTGGCTTGGTCAATGGGGGAGATTTATCAAAACCTGTGCAGAGTAAAAGTTGACTAGTTGCTCATAGCAGCCAATCAAATCACTTCTTTAATTTTTCGGTGGCCTTTTCTAAAATGAAAGAAGCGAGCTGATTGGTTGCTATGGGCAACTGGTCAACATTTACTCTGCACAGGTTTTAATAAATCTTGAGTGTGTAAGAGCAGCCTTTTCTAGCCAGATTCACAGTTGTGCCATTTTTTTTTAGATGTTATTGTATCCATTCTGACTGTTACTTTTTTCTTTATTTCATTATTGTCAACCCATATTTCTTAAAGTGCTCTTAATCTTCAAGGTGCTGCTTTGCCAGGAAACTTATAAGTGGTTGGACCTGTTGTATATAAGTGCAGTTATATTACAATCACTACCAAATGTTTTTCTCAGATGACAGTATACAGACCCCAAACCTTGACTCTATCCAGGCTGCTTTAAATTTAGGGAAATCCAATGTTATTAGATAATAGAGGAAAAAGGTGATTTTCTTAAATGCATTTATAGTGAAACAGATCTATTTCAGTTTTTGCTAATGCACCCTCACCATATTAATTGTATCTTTCTCACTCTTTTTACAGCATTCTCAGTTAAATCTAAGGCTATGTTCACACAGTTTTTGAGTCTCATTTTAAGCTGAAAATGACTACACAAATATACCAAAAGCATTGGCTCAAAAGGAGGCTCACAAAACAGTATGTGAACATAGCCTTACAGTTAATGTCCCCAGGAGGAATGGTTTGTTGTTATGTTAATGTAGTGAAAATTGTGTCAGGGTTAAATTCCTATGGAAAATAGAAGTCTGTTTTCATTTAATGTAAATCAGATTCCACATACATCTCAAAGTTGTAAAAAATATAAATCTATATATTTCATTTTTATCTTTGGAAAGTAAGTTTACCAGAAAAAGAGGACACGTGGAAGGGAGTATAATTCATGGATATGACTGCTTAGGGTTTGTTTGAAGTCTGTTACCATATGAAACAAATAGGCTGATACATATCTGGTTCTTTTTATATTTAAGATACATTGAAGCAGTGAAAAATGTTGCAGGTTATCAGGGTTCTTGCCACTTCACTCCCTCTGCTACGTTCTTCTCAGTACCTCACCTCTCATTCATAAACAAGCAGCTCCTTGTTTCCCTAGCTACCCGCTAATCACCAGCCACTTCCCTGCTGGGCTCTGGCTATTTAACCTGCTACAAATCAGACTGTCTCTGCCTCTGTTCCTAATTCCCAAGTGTGTTCTTGTATCCCTGATTTAAATTCTATGTATGACCCTGGCCTGGCTGAGAACCCCTTTGGTTCTTAATGCTGGTTCAAACTTCTGACTATGGTGCTTTCAAGTATCCTGGCCCCTGGCTATATGTTTGACCCTGGACTCCTCTATTGTTTGTTATTTTTGTATTTTTATAAATTTAATAAAGGTGTGATTTGAACTGAGCTATCATCTCCTTCTGGTTTTGTGATTCCTGACACAGGTTTAGATACCCTTTACATGTTGATAATAAAATGGAAGAATTACACATTGCAACCAGTCAATGGTCCAGATTTATCAATCTGTATATTTGATTTGCTCATAGTAACCAACCTTTGCTCAGCTTTCATGTTACCAGAGCATTTTGATAAATAAAAGCTGAGCTCTGAGGGCAAAGCATACACATTTCTTCCTTATGGACATGTTTCTACCTTTGGGTCACTTAACCATGAAGACAAAGTAATGAACCAAACTAAAGCTGTTAGTAGAGTGGACCATTTTTGTCTTTTGGTAAGTTTGTCCCCATATCATAATAGGTGGTAACATTTTTCACCGTGATGTCACTTCTTCAGACAGTATATAAAAAATAAAAAAAGGAAGCCTCCGTAGCTGGAGGCGGAACGCGTGGGGTCAGCTTCTCCCTGCTTTGGATGTGAGGAGTCCCGGTAGCAGCACTTTAGCACTGAGCCTGACAGCCAGACTTGATGGACATACAGGACTTTTCTCAGGTCATAGTATTGCACTTTACATTGGTCAGACTTATTATATGCACTGAGATTTTGTTTTTTTGCACCTTATATTGGTCAGATTTATATGCACTGAGATTCACATATATTTTTCATTACACTGACATTGGTTAGGCTGCTAGGCGTTTTATATATTATATTTACATTTGCCAGGTGCTACTTATTGGTACAATCTTTAGAATTTGCTGCATAGATTGGTTTGTGTTTCATTGGTCCAGGACTGGTTTACATCTTAGGGTTATGTGTAGCCACTGCAGGGTGGGCGTAGTAGGATTATATTCCTCCGCTTTTGAATTATGTGTTTTTAATTGTTTTTAATTGTATGTACTCATCTGTCTGTTTTGTGATAAATAAATATTCATATATATTTTTTGGAACATATTGAATATTTGTGGAGTGCAATTTATATATGGCTGCTAGCTTTCTCTCTTCTTCTACTTCTTCAGTCAGAGCCTTGTTTGCAGGTTAGAAATAGGAAATTATAATATATATATATATATATATATATATATATATATATATATATATAAACCTGTGCAGAGGTAAAGTTGACCAGTGGCCCTTTATTGTGCATTGGTAAAGCTAGCAATCCCCATTTATTTTTGGCGTACAATCTCTTCATCACAGCTCTGCCCCACCTGAGGTTGGGTTATGAGGTAGGGATTACCTCTCTTATTTCAAAAACATGGCTTTCTATAAATTGGCCCTGGTGACTGAGTTAAGCAAATTCTAGTGGCTTGGAAATCCCTTTGCAGACAGGGACTGATATGAGTTTTGACCGTTTATACAGTGCCATTGAATATGTAAAAAGCTATTAAACAAAAATAAATGATAGCGAATTCCAATTTAATATGACATGCATTTTTTTATGTCAAATTATTTAAATAAGAATGTTCTACCTGGAATTTTCTGAACATTTTAACCCCTTAAGGACTTAGGACGTACCTGTACGTCCTGAGCCCGCTCCCGGTGTTAAAACGGGGTCATGCCGTGACTCCGCATCACACCGGGTCGGTCCCGGCTGCTAATCATAGCTGGGACCCTGGGCTAACAGCGTGCGGCACCGATCGTTGTGCCGCACGCTGTTAACCCTTCAGACGCGGCGATCAAATTTGACCGCCGCGTCTGAAAACAAAAGTAGACGCTTCCCGGCAGCTCAGTCGGGCTGATTGGAACATCGCAATAAAATCGCGATGTTCCAATCAGCTGGGACGCAGGCGGAGGTCTCCTTACCTGTGTCTGCGGCGTCCAATTGGGGTTTGATTGCTCCAAGCCTGAACTACAGGCTTGAGTAATCGAGCCCCTATCTCGCTGATCCGTGCAGAGCTATGGCTCTCTAGGGATCAGCATAGGAGATCAGTGTGTGCAGTGCTAAGTGCTTTCTGATGACACGTGTCTCGGGAAACGCCCGGTTTAGAAGCAAATCCCCAAAGCAAACCTCTTCTAAACTGGGCATTTCCGAGACACGTGTCATCAGAGAGCACTTAGACAGAAAAGAACAACCTTAACTTCAGAAGCTCATAAGTACTGAAAGGATTAAGATTTTTTAATAGAAGTAATTTACAAATCTGTTCAACTTTCTGGAGCCAGTTGATATATAAAAAAAGTTTTTTCCTGGATAACCCCTTTAAGTACCTTAGTACAAACTATCACTTTGTTTATGTGTATTATTATTATTGCTATGATCTAAATTATTGTTATTATTATTATTAATCATTTATATATTTCTTTTCTTAAAGTTACATATATAACGATATGATATGATTACATCACATGATACTAATAGGACTACTAAGAATCTATTAGATGCCTTTCTCTGCAATGGACAAAGGGTGTGCCGAAATGCACGTTGGAGTGGTGTCATCCTTCTGCCCCACAATACCTTTTTGATTGGTTTGTGTTATATTTTATTATTTGGTTTAGGTGTACACTCTTATTGCTTTTGAGTATTGTTTGGGCTACTCACACACTTGTTCCTGAGGTATGACCTACTTATGCGCATTGATTGTTTCACATATATTGTATGTATAGAGCAAGGGAAGCCGCCATTTCTTTCCCCCCCCCTGCAGTGGTACTTCTCTTGTATGTGTGTTTATCTCCCATAATAAAATTTACCTTTTTGTTTATACTTATTAAGTGACTCTGTTGTTTTATTTATTTTTTGGTCTTTCATGGCAGAATTTAGAAATAATGTTCTGATATGATTTTCCATAGAAACTATTCCCAGAACCAGTACAAAACTGGTAGTGCTTCCACCTTCTTCAGCAGTGCCAATGCCCTGTTTAAACATATATTTCATAAAGAGCAATTCCAATAAATGCTCTAAAGTTTCTTCCTAGTTTAAACATTTAAGCATTAAATGGGTATTCCAGAAAAAAAAATGTATATCAACTGGCTCCAGAAAGTTAAACACATTTGTAAATTACTTCTATTAAAAAATCTTATCAGCTGCTGAAGTTGAGTTGTTCTTTTCTGTCCAGCAACAGTGCTCTCTGCTGACATCTCTGCTTGTCTCAGGAACTGCACAGAGTAGAAGAGGTTTGCTGTGGGGATTTGCTTCTTCTCTGGACAGTTCCCAAAACAGGTGTCATCAGAGAGCACTTAAACAGAAAAGAACAATTCAACTTCAGCAGCTCATAAGTACTGAACGGATTAAGATTTTTTAATAGAGGTAATTTACAAATCTGTTTAACTTTTTGGAGCACGTTGATACATTAAAAAAAGTTTTTTCCTGGATAACTCCTTTAAATATTTGCTTTCTTCAAAGTAGGCATCTGGAAAACTAAGTCAGAAAACAAAATAAAAAATGTACTTCTAGGAAAGGGTGTTTGCAGTAATTTTGTGCAGAGTGGAAAGAGGAAGAAGAGCTGAGCAGCGTCCAGCACATAACAGTGCTCCGAGCATTATCCTTACAGTGCTATTTACATTTGATGTGATGTGATGGAAAATGCCTTGTTGATATCATAGGTCAGAGCAGGATAGGAAGACTGGTTCAAGATGACAGCAAGGCAACAGTAATTCAATTAACCACTGGTTACAACCAGTGTATGCAGAATTTCATCTATGAATGCTCAAGATATAAAACCTTGAAGCAGATGGGCTACAGCAGCGAGACCAAACCGGGGGCCACCCCTGTCAGCTAAGAAAAGATTATTGAAGCTAGTATTCACACAGACTCACCAAAATTGAACAATGTGAGTGAGTCTTGATTCCAGCTGCAACATTCAGGTGGCAGGGTCAGAATTTAGAGTAAACAACTTGAAAGCATGGCTCCATCTTGCCTTGTATAACAGGTTTAGGCTGTTGGTGGTGGTGTAAAGGTGTGAAGGATATTTTCTTGGCACACTTTGGGTACTTGAACATGGTTTAAACAGGACAGCCTACCTAAGTATTGTCACTGACCATGTCCATCCCTTTATGACCACAGTGGACCCATCTTCTGGTGACTACTTCCAGCAGGATAATGCACCATGTCACAACCCTCAAATAATCTCAAACTAGTTTCTTGAATATGACAATAAGTTCACTGTACTCCAATGGTCTCCACAGTCACCAGAACTCAATCCAATAGATCACCTTAGGGATGTGTTGTATCGGGAGATTAGCATCATGGATGTGCAGCTGACAAATCTACAGCAACTGTGTGATGTCATCATTTCTAGATTGACCACAATCTTTGAGGAATATTTCCAGCACCTTTATAGAAAGTATGCCATGAAGGCAAAAAGGAGTCAAACTGGGTTAAACTCAAGGCTTCAAATATTTAATCAGTCAACTGTGGACCTAGTTTATGAACTAACAAATGTGGAGAGGTGTACCCGAAAAATGGCTGCTATGCAACATGCCTCCTTCCATATACATGCCTCTATCCACATGCAAGGTCCATAATTGATCAACATGTACATTGGCCAGTGGATTCTCATGGTTAAAGCGGTATTCCAGGATTTTTTATTCATTTGACTATGCTACAGGAGCTGTAAAGTTAGTGTAATTCATAATATAGTGTCTGTACCTGTGTGTGATGATGGTCTCACAATTCTTATGTGATTTATTTATTTTTAGCAGCATACAGAATTACTCAGGTCTCTGGATTTTCCAGGTTGCAGTGTGGCGAGACATGACATCACTAGTTAACTGTGCAAAGGGAGCCTGTCTGCTTCAATGGGTGGAGCGAACTCCAACAGGAAATACCTAGTTCCCAAAAAGATAACCTGGCAGGTATGTACTAAAATCACCTTATGGTGGATAACCCCTACAACTCTTGTGGAATTGAATGCGTGTCATGAATTGTGACAATATATGATTAAGCATTATGAAGACAATGCTTGGACTGCTTTGGTATTACTTCTTCTGGATATACTAGTTTACCTACTCTACCACTGAGCATCCATTAAACGATTATGCCAATCTTTTAGGGATATTATAATATCAAGTGTAACCGTGTGTTATCCCCCACTCGTTTACATGACAATCTTATACTCTGATAATGAGAACAATGCTACAGATTAGATTTTGTCATAAACATAAAATAGCATACACAAAGTTAATTTTCAACCACATTTTTTTTATTAAGTATTTGTTTAAGAAACAGAGGTATACAGGCACACCCAACAACTTTTGAAAGCCTTTAAATAGAACCTATTGTTCTAAACCAAAGCTTTAGCATGTGAAAGAGTATTTTTTCTGTTTGTAAAAATTACATAAGAAATGACCAAGTTTTTACTTTTGCCAATGCTAAAACATCATGGCATGTGGAGAGCAAGCAATAGCTGCAAACTAACAAGAAAACATCAGCTGTGATGTCGCACTTCCCTGACGTACGTATATTTGTCTTTCACATTCTAAAACCATATTTAATTTAATTCAGTTTTGCTTGAAAGAAAAGGCACAGGAATGTAAGGTAAACACTTCTTCCCTAGCAGACGTAGTTGCATTGCAACATCTGATTAAAAATAAACACAGAAGCAAATGACTCTATCATTTTCAGCATACAAAACCAGAGTTATAAAAATGGCATAATTTACAAATAAACCCAAAGGAGTTAGTACCAAAGACTAGCTGGGCAGGTTTTGATGAAAAAATAAACAATGTTCTGATAAAAAAAAATAAAAAATAAAAAATGAAAGGAAAGGAAAAAATAAAAGCACCAATTTATCCAATTTATTTAAAGTGTCCGAAACACAAACAATTCAAAGTTCCTCTAAGATTTGGTGGTTCTCTATTGAGGAAGTGGTATAGAACTGTTCTTTACTATAAAGCACATCCCAACTTATTGTATATAAGAGAGGGCAACGTAATATAAACAATCCTTTTCTTTAATACATTCAGCGTTTTTTTTTTTGTTTTTTTCTTAACTTTGTACAAATTACCCTCTTAAGAAGACTTAAAACAAAAAGAATGTATTTGTTTGCAGGAAGACAATTTGTGCAAGAGGTACGATAGTCCAGATGACTCCTATTTCAACGTAGCATATATCTTATCACTTTCTCAGAGTAGATCCTCAGTAATTATTTTTTTTTTAATTAACAGTTACTGGTGACAGATTTAGGATTTATGACTTCTTCTTAGCTTTCTTCTGATTGGTTGACCTGTCAAAGAGAAATGTCTTTAATTTAAGATGAAAACCAACATTCTGTCTCATTTTGATGACTCGTGCAATGTTATCCATCACCAATGTTAACATGGAAAGACTGTATACAACAGTCAGCTATGAAATCGGCAGATATCAGGGAAAAGGAAGTTTCTGTGGCCTTCTTCCATTTCCATTTAAAGAACAATATTACTAGAGTTTAACATTTGAGTTCACAGACATCATTATCTAGTCTCATTGAATGTTTTTGCTTGTTAAATTTAGAGTTTTTAAAACTTCTAAAACTAAAGTTATTTGAAACTAATTTGAAACCATGTAATAAATATTTTGATGTTCCCATTTTTTATTTATTTCAGCCTTGATTTAATGTAATTGCAGGGAGTATATGTACCTCCAGTAAGGACACTAGCGGCCATTGAGTTTTGGTTAAAATAAATAATATATTGTATAGATGTATTACATACAAATATTATACTTGATTTTCTCATTAACTCAATGTTTTCATTTACAGTATATTATATGGCAGATACAGCACACACACATAGACATGAGGTTACGGCATTAGCATAGCATTAGTAAAGCTCTACCTTACTGCAGCAATTTCAAGCGAGTGCAAATTAGCCTAAAATAAAAAAGCAAAAGTTCAACAAGTGTTCTTCCCAAATTTCCCATGAATTTAGTGTAATCAGATTAACAAATTCAAGCTTCTGGGCCAGAAAAAAAACAAGGCCCAACCCCCACCTACCATTTTCCATTTTATGATGCCAGTGTCTTCCTGTTTCTGAGCCCCCTCGAGTGTTGCCCTTGAATATAATGTTTGAATGGAACAGATGCTACTTATGAAGTTAGTGAAAAGTGGAAGTCATACCTTAAAGAATAAATCCCATGCCGATAAGAACAGAAGTAGAGAAAATCCTGCGCATAGGGGATTAGTTTTAGATCACAGGGGGTCCAAGCACTGTGGGCCCCCAGCGATCTCCTGTACGGAGCCCCGGATCTTCCACAGAGTGGTATGTCATGACCCCCGCCATACATCTCTATGGAAGAGCTGAAGATAGCTGAACAGCTCTCCCATAGAGATACATGGAGGGGGTTGTAGCCCCCGTTTCAGGCAGGGGTCAACATCGCCACTCTGTGGAAGAGCCTGGGCTCCGTACCGAGGACCGGGTGGGGGGGGATGTCGGGGCACATTGCTGGGATCTTACGTGATCCAAAACTTATCTCCTATCCTGTGTAGAGGGTATGTTTTTCTGTACTTATTGGCATAAGACTTCTCTTTTAAATGTTTATTACAAAGGACAAACCTATCAACCTTCCTGTACATCATGTCTTACTTATTATAGAGTGATTGGTTGTTTGACAGGGTTAAGTATTCTATAGATTTGCAAGATTATGGAGGCAGCCAAAATCTCTCAAGCCTCAGGAGGAGGAGCTGAATTGTGTCCTTCACCTATTGGCCATTGTGTAATTCTGTGTTATCTATCCGAAGTAGTGTTTTCCAAATAGAGTGTCTCCAGTTGTTGTAAAATTTCATCTCCTATCATGCCCAGACAGCCATTGGAGGTAGCCATAATTTATTAAGACTCAGGAGGAGGAACTGAATTGTGTCAATTGCCTATTGGCAATTGTGTAATCCTGTGTTATCTGCCTAAAGCTGTGCTTTCCAAACTGAGTGTTTGTAAATTACATTTCCGAGCATGTACGGAAAGCCTTTGGAGGTAGTCATCATCTCCCAAGCCTCAAGAAGACAAGCTGAATTGTGTCAATTACCTACTGGTAATTGTGTAATCCTGTATTGTTATTTTACAACAGCTGGAGATACACTGTTTGGAAAACGCTAACCCAAAGCTTCATTGTAATCCTGTGTGTTATAAAAATGAAATGACTGCTGAGAGGGGATCTCTAAACAACAGGAGTTGTCAGACTATAGTGAAGGCATAGTAGTCAGTGTGAAATCTTATAAGCTTCTTGAAAATGTTAAAAGCAGAATTGCAGCACAAATCAAGATGTTATAGTGGCAACCAAGCTATGAGCCCATGCAAAAAACATTCTAGATTTGCACTATAAATATTTAAAAGTTATTCCAACAATGAAATGTTTTTACAATAGAGGGTGTGCATTAAAAATAAAAAAGAAAGCATATTCACTTGCCCTGATTCCCTGCAAATACTGTTCTGACCGCATCAAGTTTCTCTGCTTCCTGCTTCCTCTGATGTGTCAATGCTGAAGAAAATATCCAGTCAGCCAATCACAGGCCACAGTGGGGGCCCGCCTCAACCAGTGATTGGTAGAACAGGAATTTCCTTCAGGGTCAACATGTCAAAGGAAGCAAGGAGCAGCAAGGACCAAGCACCATCCTAATGTCACTTGCAGGGGTAATGGTAGTTTTTAAAGCATACCCTCTCCATTGTAAAAAAAAAAAAATAATAATAATTGATGGAAAAATCCTTTAAGAAGAATTCCAGTTTGACAAAAATCTGTTAACATACATGCATAACCTGTTCTCTAATGTAAAGTTAATAACAAGTCTGTTTAGCTTTTTTTTTTTTTGCTATATCTGTTTCTGGAAAAAGCGGCTGTTGAATCCGATATGGCGACCGCTCAACAACATGGATTTGAATCCTAATGAAAGTACCTACCTTCAAACCTACACAGTGATGAGTAATAACAAAAATCACTATAACTGACTTGATTAAAACATTTTTAAATAAAATAACTTTGAAAATAACAGAAGAGGTCAGATAAAGGACTACGATTTATTTTTGTGCGCCTGCAGAACCATGAAATAAATATTAACTCTACTCTACAAACCATCTATTTTAGAAGAAACCGATGCTCCAGGAATATAAAATTGCAGCTGATTGAGAACACATTGAGCCGATGACTAATAGTGATCACTTTATAATAAAGCATTTTAAAGTTCCAGTAGATGTTGCCCAGAGGCTCCTGTTCTGATATTTTTTTGCATCTTTATTCATTATGAATATTGCTCTCTTATTCCACATTAGAGCTATCTGTAATTAATTTAGTGGGAGATTTATCAAAACCTGTCCAGAGGAAAAGTTGCTTATATCAACCAATCAGATCACTTCTTACATTTCTGAAAAGGCCTCTGAAAAATGAAAGAAGCGATCTGATTGGTTGCTATGGGCAACTCAGCAACTTTTCCACTGGGCAGATATATCTCCCCCGTTGTCTTTAATAAACAGCTGCACTGTCACAATAGTAATTATGGATATAGTATATTTTATAAAACTCAATATACCCTTAATGATTTCCAACATGTATTTCACAATATCTATCTATCTATCTATCTTTCTATCTGTCTGTCTGTCTGTCTATCTATGTTTCTCACATATATCTTTCTATCTATCTATTAATATTTGCATAAAGGTTTGATCATGTCATAGTATTTATCTTAAGAAGGTGACTAGGTGGCCAAAACAGCCTCTTGTTCTGCATAAGAACTGTCGAAGCAAATTCCCATTACAAACCTATCCTGCTCTGGACAGTTCCTGAGACAGACAGAGGTGTCAGCAGAGAGCACTGTTGTCAGACAAAAAAGAACAACTCAACTTCAGCAGCTGATAAGTACTGGTAGGATTAAGATTTTTTTTAATAGAAGTAATTTAATAATCTGTTTCACTTTCTGGAGCCAGTTGATAAATAAAATTAAAAATGCTCATCAGGTTTTGAGAACAGGAACACATGTGATGGGTGGTAATCCTGAAGTATATTCACAATTTGACCCCATTTTCAGGTACTTTTGGTTTTTTAATAAAAGCATAAAAAGAGAATGTTTTAATGATTGATAACCCAATAAATAAATATGTAATATACCTTGTACTCTTCTGACGCCAGACTGTATTCTTCTGACCTGGGGCTCTAAGCAGGTAAAACAAACAAGTAAATCTCATTAGATACAATAGTGGTTGTTGGAAATAAAAGTTTTAGAATCATCTCTCAACCTTGCAATTCAAACTTATTGTGCTGGTTGTCTTTTAATAAAGGAGGAAATCTGAGATCCTGGAAGGTAAGTGAAGCATAAAGGTAAGACCCACTACAATATGTTATTTGTATTCTAATCTTCTAATCTGTCTGATTTAGTGCTTATTTTTATTTCACATAAAGAAAAAACTATTCTGAAGCTTCTTTTCTTAGAACTCTGAATTATGCCATTCATCTGTTATTCTTTTTAGAAATGTATAAACTGGGTGACAACTGGGTGTAATTATTCCTAGTGTAAATGCCAGGTATTCCTACTCAACAGTGTTTGACTAATTAGAGACAAGTGGGAAGATAATGGGCCTCATTTACTAAGAGTTTTGGGTTTTTACTAGTGGGAAAAGTTGTTTCAGACCTGCAGGATTCCTCTCTATTTACTATTGGGAAAAGTCAGGAACATTTTCTGACCAGCTTTTTCTAGGTCCATATTTCCAGCCATTTACCCACAGGATTTTCTGTGAATTCAATAGTAAATCGGTCGGGTTGTGAAACCACACCCCCTTTCTTGCTGACCACGCCCCCTTTTCGTCTTTTCGCAGTGCAATGTCGGGTTTGTTGGATTTTTCAGGCGCACACCGTCGCAAACGCGCAGACTGGCGCAGACATGTCTCAGACACTCTGCACCAAAATAACCAGACAAAAATCTATCGGTTTCAGCTTAGTAAATGAGGCTCAATGTCTGTTTGCCAATTCATTAATACATTTGCTAGAGGAATAACAGAGCAACAGCATATTCAGCACAAAAACATAATGTGCTAGAATTCTTATTTTACGAGGAATGCTTTTAAAAACTTAACATAATCTAGATTGGTCAATATAGTTTCAATTTGCCAAAATCCACTCCACATCCATGAGATACCAATTACTATATAATAATAATTTATAGTTTTAATTATAATGTAATTTGTATATACTTTGGTACTTCTATTCTCAAATCAAATGTCTCGTACATAATAAAAATCTTCATTTAACAGATATGCAAAATAACCATAAAAATACTAACAGTATGCATTACAAAGTAAGCAACAGTTTGCAATTCAAGTGCCGTAATATGGATTTTTCAATGATCAATACAATTTTACCCTTCAGAGAGTTGTAGTTAAGATACCTTTTTAGGGTCTATTCACACATACAGTATTCTGCGCAGATTTGATGCGCAGGATTTAAAGTTATGTTCAGTCATTCAGATTACATTGAACTCTACAGCAGAAAATCCTGTGCATCAAATTTGCGCATAATACTGTACGTGTGAATAGACCCTTAAGATTTGATTAGTATTTTTTTTTCAGTTGTGTTAAAAAATATTTAAACAAAAAAAAAAAGTTAAATGTTAAAGATTTAGATAATTGAGTTATGTTTCTTACCATAACACCAAATACATGCGAAGAGGATTAAGGGGAGAAATGAATATTTGTTTTTGTCTTTATATACTGATTATTGTTTTTGATTTGTTTTTCTATTTGTTCTATTAGTGCATCCACATTTGACCCAATAAGTACTATCAACCTTCCAAGAACTTAAACAAATCTTCATTGTCCCCTTTGTTAGTTTTTTTTTTTTTTGTAAGACTAAATTAAAATTGAACTTGAATTTGGATTTTGACCTTTTTTTTAAAATTTTGATATAAATTGTGGTATAACATGAATTTAGTCTTAAAAAAAAATAGCACTAGATAGCTTACCATCACCAACAAATTCCTGTTAAGTGATATTAGTTGCCCAGTTGCACTCACTAACCTCCCTGGAGAAGCCTTTTCAGCTCGTCATCATCCAGTATTTGTGAATCACCTTCAATGAACTTGGATACCCTGGTGACCTCTGATAGGATACATGTTTATGGCATAAATTGTCAGGAATGGGTTCAGAAAACAGATACTTTAATAAGCCCAAAAAATCTAAAATTCTGAGTTGGGCTGTAGAAAATATCTGTATGTATAGCACTCATGTCACCACTGGGTGGGGAGACTCCTAGTAATATAGGCAGCACATATGAATGTCTTATCATGATATTAGAACACCAATAAGAGCATTATGATAATAGATTCCCAATTCCTTACCCATATTAAATAAACTGTGATAGAAAAGAAACACATGACCATTCTACAGTATTTATCCATGAATATTAACCTACTATGTGTGCTATTCACCTCCTGCTGAAAAAATGCAGTGAAGTATCAATAGATCAACATTTTTATATAAAAGCATTGAATTAAAGGTTATGGACACCATTGTATTCAACCTCTCTTTGTACACTTGCTTCCTAAATGCTAAATTAAGCCACTTTATAAAAAGTTGTCATTGAAAGTTTTCTACCATTTTACTGTTGTGAAGACTGTGCAATTTCTTTACATAGCAGGTTGTGCTTCTGCTTTTGACATGGATCTGACAACATACTGCTCCTGATTGTGTTTGATCTCTCTGCTTTACTCTGCTCTCCGAGAAGTATAGATGCCATCAGGATAGAGGAGAAAGTTGTACAAACCAGATTTGAGTGTGGATAGGAACAAAAACATCCAAGCCTTGAGAGAGGGCGGAAAACATAGGCTGTATGTTTTCAATTTGTAGACAGGGAGGAGAGAGAGAGTGAATCAGATAGGCTGCGTAACTTTGCAAAGTAACAAGGGGAGCAAGAGAGGCATCAGTACAGAGGAGAAGAGATTCCTCATAGGTTGTAGAAGGGTAAAGCACAGACTAGAGAAGGCAGAAACATCTTGATCACTAAACCTATATTCAGGGTGTACTGTATTACTGGAACGGACAGGTCTGAAATTTCAGCCTGAAACTTACAACATATGTTAGTTAATTTTTAATATGTTTTAACAATGGACATAATAGATTTAACATTTTCAATTGCAAAACAATATTTTTAGATGCAGCTTTTGCAGATAACTGCTGAATCTTGAGATTACAAAAATTCACTGAGTCAGATTTGTTTGTAATTTCCTCTATATTCTAGTGTTTTACAGAATTTCACACTGTAGCCAATAACATTTTCCTCCTTATAGTAGAAAATAATATGTGGACATTTATATAATTGATATAATTTGATTCTGGCTATTGATTTACTGGACTACCCCCTCTGGCCTATGGCTACATTAAACAAAGTCTGTGAGTCAGTTTTCCTCTTTCCCAACAGAGATCCTTAAACTAAAAAACTATTTAACAGAAGACTTTTTCCTGTTGCCCATAAATAAATCACACATTATCTTTGTGTCCTGACTACTTTGTAAAAAATAAAAAATTAAATATTATTCAGTTAAAATACACAAATAAAACTTTGTAATATATAAGTTGTATTGCCCTTTTTACAATAAATGATGAATATTGTTACTTAAGCTCACCTTCTTCTAACCGCCTTGTAAGTTCAGCATCGTCAAAGTCAGATCCAAGACCGGTAGAAACACGAGTGAATTTAATTTCAGGACCTATGAAACATATGCAAAATATAAAAATAAATAAATAATAAAAATAAAACCTTTTTTGGTGCATTACAGTAAACTATTTCTCCAGAACCATAGCAAAAAAATAAACATTATATTTCAGGGGATTATGTTTAGATAGTAGTTGGGAGGAAAGCAAGAAAGAATGAAGTATATTGCTCGCCATTTTCTTGGTGATATATACTTCTTTAAACTGTGAAACTGTGAATTGGAAAGTAATTTTTTGGGTTAAACTTAAGAGTAGCTGGTGTTGCTAAAGGTGTTTAATCTACAAAGAAAAGGGAGGGAAAAGAACTTCTGAGATCTCCTCATTTCACTTTACCTCCTTGGATCACTTTAGTCACTTGAGTTTCGCCTTCCTTTACCAGTTTAAAATTTGGCTCACCTTCAGTCACTCTAGTGACCTTAGTAATTCTAGGTTCTAACAAATTTTATTATAGAAAAAAAACAACAGAAATTTGTATTTGAAATGCTTTGTGCTTGGATCAGGAAAAATAATTGCAATTTGAAAGGAATATGAAAAAGAATATGTTGGTCAGAAATGAAGCTATTAGATTTTCATTTGGCAGATGTCCATTTGGAGAACTTAAAGTTCTGGGCTATCATGCTTTCATTTTAATACAAAATATTTTTTACCATTAAATATGTAGTATTACATTTAGAAATGGAAATAAAGTAAATAACTCATAAATAAATAAAAATAAAGAAAGGCAAAAGTCATTTATTTCGAACATTAAATCCTTGGATCACTTTAGTTAGTTGTATTTCACCCTCCTTTACCAGCTTAAAATTTGGCACACCTTCAATCACCCTAGTGATCTTAGTAATTGTAGGCTCTAATAAATTTAATTAAAAGCAAAGTACAAAAGTGAGTTTTTTTTCTGGATATCAGATATTAGGAAAATAAAAACAACAGAAAAATAATAGGCAATAAGAATATAGTTTGAGATATAGGGTGCACTTGTCTTATACATCTATATTAGTTGCTAGATCTTACCATCTGTTCTGTGCCCCGACATCAGGCACAACATCCTCAGCTCCCTGTCTCCTCTGACACTGTGAGTGTCCTTCTGTAACTAGGATTGGCTAATCCAGTAAGCTAGAGAGCAGGGGCACCGAGCCAATAACACTCTGCCCTTGCGTTCAATGGGCTCACAGCTTTTGCCATTCAATACTGGCATCTGCCTTAGGCAGATACTTATGATTTTTCTATTTGAGCCCACCTCTTTGATCTGTTTTATCTTCCCACCTGTGTTGCTGAACCTTTATGTTGCTGAACCTTTATGTTGCTGAACCTCAAACCTAGTTTGAGTTATATTTCTCTTTCTTTAGTCTGTAATCTCCCTTTCACAAAATGCAGGATTCAGAATGGACCATGGCGGTTTGGGTTGTCATTATCAGTAGGCAGTGACAAAGGATTGGGGACAGATTAGGGCTTTACATTTCTCCCTCTGTCATTACTAGTGTTGAGCGTGAATATTCAAAATGCAAATTTATCGGCACTTCGAGATTTCGTGAATATTTAGAATATAGTGACATATATTTGTAGTGACTAATATTCGTTTATTTATTTTAAAAAAATGTTTTTTGTTAGATGAATTTATGTGAGTTTATGAGAATATTAATGCAAATATCGGCACCGCCAGACTAGACACTCAGCCCTCCCTTCTTTTAGGTGAAAGATATAATTTAGCATGCATACTATGAGAATTTCATTAGGAATTTTTGCATGGAAAAAGAAAAGAGCATAGCGAATATACGAATGTCGCGAACATAGGACAAATATTCGTACATATATTCGCGAAATATTGCAAATTTGAATATGGCCCCTGTCGCACATCACTAGTCATTACAGATAATGTTAATTTATCTATGATAGATATGATGATTTACATGGATACATTCATTGGGTCTCCTATTTACCTCACCCTAACCCTGATGAGTGCCCAGGTTTACCTACTGCTCACACATCCACCTAAATGTACTGTAGTTACAAAAGAATGCTGGATTTTTTTAAATATAAGAGTTGTGTTACAGCTATGGTTGCTGTATAGTTATAGTATAGTATCTTAAGCACTGCTTCCTTTAATCCTAATATAGGGTATTATGTCAATTCAATAAGGCCTCCCTTGTGACCATACATGTTATACTTGGCTACCTACATGTCCTATTGGATATTCCACACTGTAACCAAAAACTTAGTTAGGTCACTGACAAATATGTATAAATTATACATTGTTATTATCGCACGCGCTCTACTGAAGCGAAAGTTGCCAAAGTGAAATGTTATCTAGAGTTCATGCAACAAGAGAATCTGTGGGATGAAACCACATAGTAAGTATAAGTGAAAGTAATCTAGCCTTTGTTATATCTGTAACAAATTCACAATATGACACTGGATGACACTAACAGAGACTGATATAATAAGGATTGTCTTGGCCACTTAAAAATTTATGGGCATTACATTTTGCATAGACCTAAAAAATGTAAAATATAGGAAAAACAGATGTGGTTTTTAACATATATCAATTACTGAAATAAGTAACAGACAATACATTAACTGCTCATAAATACAAAATACATCATCACCTTGAATGACTTTGGTTAGTCTTGTCTCTCCTTCTTTAATCAGACTGAATTCGGGGTTGCCTTCTACAACTCTAGTGACTTTGGTAATAGAGGGCTCTGAAATGATAGTTATATAAAAATAATGCTAAAGTCCATAGACATTATAATGATGCTTTTTTTAAATAGTCGAATACTGTAATGTACAAGTCACACTTTATATTAGAAGATTGAGACACACGCCTAAGCCTGTGTTTCTGAGTTGAATATTGCCTTTATTTTTGGTTGTAATAAATTTTTGGATGCTATCTTCCTCTGTTTGCTTCATTCCGCGGCCGACTTGGTGCATGGGCGAAGCTTCCCGTCGTCACAGCTGCTGCTTCTCTACTGGATCCTGCTGCTAACAAACAGCAGCGGGGACGTCAAGAAGCTCCGCCCGTGCACCAAGTTGGCCACAGAACGAAAGATACAGAGGAAGAAAGCAGGAGAATGGGAGCAAGAAACAGGATCAGGTAAGTATGGTTGTCATCAGTGTCACCTGCACTACCGGTCTATACCGGCAGGTTAGAGCAGGGGACACTGATGACAGATTTTCTTTAAGAGCCTTTATTGATAAAAAATAACCAAGAGCTACTAGGAGATGTAAGACTACAGAAAGGAATATGCATGATGTCATATCCAGTTATATTTACACAAGGTGACTTTTATCGGATTTGGATCTCATGAAAGCTTTAGTGCCATGACCACTAGCCATTACAGCCAGATAGTGTGTGACCATCAGTGTTTCTCTAAGCTGTGTGCTCTGAAATGGAATACATTAAAACATTTAAGGAGCTTTACAAGCCTGATCAAATCTACACCTGTCTATAGGGTTTAGAATGTTTAACTCCATAATTTCTAGAGCATACAGCTAAGAGGGATCAAATTCCAAAGACACAAAAAGTAAGCAAAGTATTCTGGCATTTTGTATCTTAGAAATTTGATCTGCCAATTTAGCTCATGGAGCAGAACAGCTGAATCATATCCTACTAAGATTAAATCATACATTATGTTGATTGAAAGAATGCTAAAATGATGCACAAATATATAATCTACTCCCTTCAGAATATTTTATTTTCAATAAAATCAGTTAAACAATATTTTCACAGAAGCAAATATTTCCTTTCCCTATTCTTCCCATTACTGAGCTTAGAGCAAACTTTCACTCAAAATGGGAAAATATGTCTTTTTATTCAATAGACAAACAACTTTACAGCTATAACTGTTTATCCCTAGTTATGAAACAGATGTATCTGTCTCTTGCAGCAACTCCAGCCCCTCCTGCTCAGCTGAAGCATCATCCATTGTCGTGATTATGCCTGGGCCAATCAGGAGGAGTGGTTGACCAGTCAATTGTCTCCGGTCTAAGTGACCACACCATCCTGAGCTGGTCTATTTTAGCTGCACTCTACTTCCAGACATTTGCCTGGGGTAAAAGATTGTTCCTTGTCCCTGGCTATTGGTTCTTGCTATATCCTGTCTACCTATATATTTCCTATCCTTGATCCCTGACTCCTTTATTGCTTACTATATAAGTACTGTGACACTCTCTTCACTAGCGACTTGGCTTGTTTGACTCTGAGTATAAGCTTGTGTGGGATTTCCATGTCTTTGTTTTGTGCCCTGACTTGTTCTTTGACTTTTGCACCCCAAAATTCAGGGACTTCATTTAGGGATGCACTTACATCATATTGCCCACTGTGACATCATATTGATGGTTCTACTTTAGAAAACCTATTCATTACACCAGTGGTCCCCAACCCAGTCCTCAAGGCCTACTAACATTTGGGGTTTTTCAGTTACTCCATTGGGGGCCTTAAAGACTGGGTCGGGGATCTTCCTACCACTCCTAAAATCTTTTTCTCAGGCATTTACAGCCCACAATATTTTGGGTTAACAAAAAAAAAAGAGCCACAATATGTCTTAAAAAAGTATTTAAATAAATTCTAAAAAAAAAAACTGATCAAAAATGGACCAGATGACTAAAACTTTCTTAAGTTTTCTTTTTTTTTTTAATGGCCATCCTTTAAAGTTGGAAATATGGTGCAAAATACTGTGTATAAACATAGCCTCAGAATAGGTATTGGATGCACATGTGTATAGTTTGCATTATGTTTACATGCCTTTAGTATTAATATAAATTTGTTTACCTCCTTGGATAACTCTAGTTATCCGGGTTTCACCTCCTGGAATTACTCTGACCTCTGGTTGTCCTTCAATAACTTTAGTCACTCTAGTGATGGATGTTTCTAGAATTATAAAAGAAAAATGTGCATTATTTGAGCTCTGCAAAAAAGTAGGCATTTACTGTAAGCACAGTGAAGCCATTTAATAATATCAAGTACTGGTACTACATGAATTTAGCAGTTCACCTATAGCCAAAACATACTGGATTTGTAATGAGAGCCAGGAAGTGTTCCAAGTTAAACATCAATCTCACACATTTTGGGATGAAGTGTATAATTTAAAGCTATTTTCCAGTCTGATCCAAAACACAGGCAGCCTTAAGCCTTACTCAGCTTTTACAGGTTTTCCACATCCAATTTGCTGCTAAACATTTTTTTTTTTCTAAATGCCGTTCTTAGTTCACATTCAAACTGTATAAGCCTACCTGGCAAATGCCGGTGACCTCTTTTAAATGTGTTCTTTCACAAAAATTAGCTGTTGGAACACTTGGGAACCGATTCCACCACAATACAACAAAGGAGCAGCATCTCAGGAATTATTCTTGCTACCAGTCAGACATCCCTTAACAGGCACAGTACCACAGTGACGATTGCATAATATCATGTACTGTATAATGTGTCAATGCTTTGTGTGGCACACTTAGAAGGTGCATGATTGAATAGTATGGGTATAACCAATAGTCTATTATAAGTCAGCATGTTGCACCTCATGGAACCATGTACTGACACCCTAAAGAAGCCTCATCTGGGTGTAATTGTAATACAAGGTAGATACCACCTTGCCTGGAGGAAAGTCTCTCTTATTCTCAGATGCAGTTTTCTACATTTTAACCTCTTCTTTTTTGTTCTCCACTTTCCTCAACCTCCACTTCATTTTCTTTCCCCTATATTCTCTTTTGCATAAATTGCTATTATGGGGTTTGGCACCATGTGTCATTTACATGACCTAAAGCAACTAGCAGCTTTCATACACTTGGTTTCATTGGTTGATTTAATTTATATGTGGAACTGACACAGAAAAATCTTTCTATTATAGTTGTATAATACTGAGCAAACTACTATGTGTAAACCCAGCCTAATAACACTACAGCATTCTCACAGATAACAGATACAATGCTGACATCAGCATGTCTTCTACCCTCTGATAGGGCAGCAGCATTAATGTGGTGTTGTTTCATTCTCAGTGGTGATGATGCAATTGTGAGCTTAAAGGGGTACTCCGGTGAAAACCTTTTTTCTTTTAAATCAACTGGCTCCGGAAAGTTAAACAGATTTTTACATTACTTCTATTAAAAAATCTTAATCCTTCCTGTACTTATTAGCTGCTGAATACTACAAAGGAAATTATTTTCTTTTTGGAATGCTCTCTGATGACATTACGAGCACAGTGCTCTCTGCTGATGTTATAATAATAAGTCTTTATTTATTTATTTATTGTTGTCCTTAGTGGGATTTGAACCCAAGGCCCCAGCACTGCAGCCGTTAGCATACATCTGCTATGCACGGTTGCTAAAATGGACAGAGATGTCAGCAGAGAGCACTGTGCTCGTGATGTCATCAGTGTTCCAAAAAGAAAGGAACTTCCTCTGTAGCATCAGCAGCTAATAAGTACTGGAAGGATTAAGATTTTTTAATAGAAGTCATTTACAAATATGTTTAACTTTCTGGCACCAGTTGATTTAAAAGAAAAAAGGTTTTCACCGGAGTACCCCTTTAACACTTGAAAAGTAGAGGTGTTCGAAGCAAGAAGCCAAGCATGCAGTGCAAAGTGCAGTCAACATATCAAGCGCTAGCATATTTATAAAACTGTGAATTTCAGTGCTCTATAAAGTGGAAAAGTAAAGTATTGTGAAGTGGCAGGCCATCTCTTTGTACCACACAATTCAATACTGTAAACATGCAGACAGGTAGTGATGGTGAATCATTGCTTTCACATCATAATAGGGACAAACAAATTGCCTAAAAAACATTCAGTGCTTCGCTGTGTGGACACTCGGCCAACAAGCAGTGACTCTCAAACCGTGAGACATCATACTTAAAAATACCTGAATCTGTGTCCCATACGGCGTCTTGCTCCTCAGTCACACCTGATTTATTTGTAAAGTAATATATACAAAGCTTGTTGTTACAACGGCTTAATATGGTGTGTAAAATTGGGAGTCCACATTAGTTGGGGGATGGCACTTACAGAGCCTCTGCCTTGAGTATAATTGTCGAGGTTTGGGGGCTGGTATACATTTCAGAGCATTTAGCTGAAAAAAGACATTTGGGTGGAGAGATATGTCTGTCATGACTTATAAGGTTCGGCTGAGGTCACCTTTAGTGACTGAAAGCAATTGATCGATACATGGCACTTCACAATGCTCCTCCCCAATGTCCTTTCAAGCTTGATGTTATGCAAAGTATTAAATGCAGTCATGTAGAGTAAGAGTCCTTCGATTTTTACAGTGTAACTCTTTCTGGTATCTTATAGAGACCATTGTTTACGGTGACTTTATCTCTAGTCATTTTAAGTTATGTTCTACCAAATTTTAAACAGGGGTTGCCAAGTAAGCAAATATGGTAAAATTAGGTGCGTACAGATATAATGAAAAGTAGTACCAATGTTTAATTTTTAGGGTAAAAAAAAATAAAAAAAACTTGTATCTGTACATACTGTACTCTTTTTTTTTTTTTTTCTCCTGATCACTTACTGGTTTCCTCTCTGAACTATGGTTGCTCTGTAAGCTGTGCTACATTGCTCCACCTTCTTCTATGTGAAGAATCCCCTTCTATGTTCATGTAGAAATGTTTTTCTCTAAATATTGTTGTTACAGTCTTGATCATAATGAGGGATCTGTCCTGTCAAACTAACCTGATCAGCTTTTATGAGGAGGTAAGCTCCATACTGGACCAGGGAGAATCACTGTATATCGTATATCTGGATTTTTCCAAAGCATTTCATACTGTGCCACATAAAAGATTGGTGCATAAAATCAGAAGGATTGGGCTGGGGGAGAATATGTGTAAGTGGGTAAGTAACTAGCTCAGTGATAGGAAACAGAGGGTGGTTATTAATGGTACTTATTCTGATTGGGTGACTGTTACTAGTGGGGTACCACAGGGGTCAGTCTTGGGTCATATTCTATTTAATATATTCATTAATGACCTTGTAGAGGGGTTGAATAGTAAAGTAGCAATCTTTGCAGATGATTCTAAACTCTGTAAAACGGTAAACACAATAGAGGTCAGTGCACTATTACAAACGGATCTGGATAGGTTGGAGTTCAAAAGGAGTCTGGATGCATTTTTGGAGAGAAATAACATTGATGGTTATGTATACTAGATAAATTGGGATAGAACGTTGATCCAGGATTTATTCTGATTGCAATATTTGGAGTCGGGAAGAAATTTTTACCTCCAGCATGAGTGTTTTTCGCATTTCTCTGAATCAACTCAGTAGGGATATAGGTTGAACTTGATGGACTCTGGTAATTTTTCAACCTTATGAACTATGTTACTATGTTACAGGTACAGTAGGTACAATGAGTAAGTCAGGTTAATAGCTGTCATGTAGGATCCTTTACCCCTTAGTGCTTAAATACTGAATCCCAAAGATGCACAGTTCCAAGCAAGGAAACCTTACCGAATCTTGGGCTTAAAGGTGTACTCCGCCCCTAGACATCTTATCACCTATCCAAAGCATATGGGATAAGATGTCTCATCGCGGGTTTCCCGCCGCTGGGGACCCCCTGCAAGCTCCCTGCTGCTCGTGACATCCCAGCCACGCCCTGCTTATGATGTCACGGCCACGCTTCCTCAATGCAAGTCTATGGGAGGGGCGTGATGGCCGTCACACCCACTCCCTGAGACCTGCATTGACATCACAAGCGGGGCATGACCACGACATCACGAGCTTCCACCCCACATCACCAGTCATCCGGCACAGAGAGAAGTTCGCTCCGTGCACCGGATGTCTGGGGTGCCACAGCCGAGACCGCGGGGGTTTCCAGTGGTGGGACTCCCTCGACCTCGATCAGACATCTTATCTCCTATTCTTTGGATAAGGGATAAGATGTCTAGGGGCGGAGTTATATGGATAACCTATGTCACATCCGAAGACAGAGTAACAGAGTTAAAAATAATTCAATTATTAACTCTACTGTGTGCAGTAGCTTTTAAGACACAAGTAGTATAGTAGACATTAAGATTTAGGAGTATGTAAAATAATATACTTTGTAAAAAATGACTGCATACCTGGAATGACTTTGCGAATTGTCTCAGTTCCACCACCAATTACTTTGGTGATAGTTGTCACTGGCTCTGGTACACGTGAAATGAAAAAAAACAAGATCATGAAATAATTAACACAAATAACATACAATACTTTGAAGGAAGTAAATATATGGAAAAATATTTTTCCTAAAATGTTGTTATTATTTTACTGAATGTTTTTTTCTTTTTCTTTGTAGTGACATGTCAGAGGAAAGTTCCCTAATAGTGCTCTAATTAGTGGGACATTTTCTGGAGCTTATTGTTGAAAGACCCTTCCAACAAAAAAAAATTGTTTAAAGTGGACAATTCCCTTGCCTGATGAAAATGAATTGCTATGATTCTGTTAAACTAACGTAAGCCTTATAGAACTAAAAAAAAAATCTCTCTTGTCTACATATAGCCTGCAGGCTCTGTAAACCATCAGTGTTTATATCTCATTGACAAGGCACGTACTGTATTTACCTCTACAGCAGAATTACCCCTAAGCCATACCGGAGGTGAACAGCTTTTACAGATGTTACTTCTGCTGTCTGTTACAACAATCATCTGCTAGTAATTATTGGCCTTGAACTATATTTTTGGGTTTACCTTGTTACTAATGCAAAGAATAAAACAAAGACAATGTTTTTTTTTTTTTTTTTTTACTGCATAATGCTCTCTATAGATTTGTTATGTCATTGGGAATGAAGGAATTCATGTTGCTTACCCTTGATGATTTTAGTTGTAACTTTTGTGACTATGAAAAAAAATAATGAAAATATACATTATATTGTCATAAATATAGTAAAGAAAGTATATAGTAATGCATTCTATTACACAGTAATGTTGATATAAAATTGTTGCCAGATGCAAGATAGTGAGAAAAAGTGAGGGGTCAGTACAGGCAAAAAGAGAAGAAAACTGTCCTTCATGTCTTATATTAGATCCTGTAGCGGTCCTTTCAAGTAACAGTCTCATAATGACAGCTCCTGTCAACATGCCCTAATGGGACATTATTATTTGCCAGAATGTCCACACTAGAAGACCATGTCTGGCACTAGCGGACCAAGAAAGTGTATGAGTTACATGGACGTCCATTTCTGTAAATGGTTATATCATCTTACATCACATTTCCTCTGCAGCTTCCCCATTTATCACCTACGCTTAGGGCTCATATCTGCTACAGAGCTTTGTTCAGGAGTCCATTCAAGTGTAAAATATCAGAGAGGAATGATCCGTTCCACAACAGACACCAACGGATCCCAGTGGATCCCATTAACTTTACGTTGTTTCACAGGCTTTGAGCAGGGAAACAATTATGGCTTGCAGTATTTTTTTTCTCCGCTCATGTCCCGCTGTTTCAACACACTTAGTGATCGGTGTTCCCCTGAATGGAGCCGAATGCTAATAGCCTTAGAGATGCTAGTCAACTTCTTTTTAAAAGTTGATGTCTGCATGAGACAACTTCTGCAACCAGTGTAGCCAATGAAATCAAGACCAATTCATTGTAAAAGAACTGTTTATATTGGGAGATCCACAGGATAGGAAATAAATATCTGATTGGGGGGGTCCAGCCTTTGTGATCCTCCTGTGATCTCCCAATTGGAGCCCTGATGCTTCTCCCTGCTGAGTGCTCCACAACACCGCAACACAGGCCTTTCGCCGCAACAATACCTTTCTTGTGCTGAACATTGACGGCTCGCTCCGCCAATCACCAGTTAAGATAGGACCCCAGTGAGTGTCCTGTCACTGCTCAGCATGAGAAGGTCATCTCAGAAGGCAGTGTCTGTTGTTGTGGAGTGCTTACCTGGGAAAAGCAGTGGCCAGAAGTCAAGAAAATAATTTTGACTGATCTTGCATGTGTGTGTGTGGGGATGAGAGATCAAAGAGGTCTGACCCCCACAATCAGACACTTATTCTGTATCCTCTGAATAGAGGATACATTTATCGTTTTGACAAATTTATATACACTGCTCAAATAAATAAAGGGAACACTAAGATAACACATCCTAGATCTGAATGAGTGAACCAATCGTATGAAATACTTTTGTCTTTACATAGTTGACTGTGCTGACAAAAAAATCACACAAAAATTATCAATGGAAATCAAATTAAACAACCCAAGGAGGTCTGGTTATGGAGTCACACTCAAAATCAAAGTGGAAAACCACACTACAGGCTGATCCACCTTTGATGTAATGTCCTTAAAACAAGTCAAAATAAGGCACAGTAGTGTGTGTGACCTCCACGTACCCGTATGACCTCCCTACAACGCCTGGGCATGCTCCTGATGAGGTGGCGGATGATCTCCTGAGGGATGTCCTCCCAGACCTAAACTAAAGCATCCACCATCTCTTGTACAGTCTGTGGTGCAATGTGGCGTTGGTGGATGGAGCGAGACATGATGTCTCAGATGTGCTCGATCAGATTCAGGTCTGGGGAACGGGAGGGCCAGTCCATAGCATCAATGCCTTCCTCTTGCAGGAACTGCTGACACACTCAAGCCACATGAGGTCTAGCATTGTCTTGCATTAGGAGTAACCCAGGGCCAACCGCACCAGCATATGGTCTCACAAAGGGTCTGAGGATCTCATCTCAGTACCTAATGGCAGTCAGGCTACCTCTGGAAAGCACATGGAGGGCTGTGCAGCCCCCAAAGAAATGCCACCCCACACCATTACTGACCCACCGCCAAACCGATCATACTGGAGGATGTTGCAGGCAGCAGAACGTTCTCCACGGCGTCTCCAGACTCTGTCACGTTTGTCACATTTTCTCAGTGTGAACCTGCTTTCATCTGTGAAGAGCACAGGGTGCCAGTGGCGAATTTGCCAATCTTGGTGTTCTCTGGCAAATGCCAAACGTCCTGCATGGTGTTGGGCTGTAAGCACAACCCCACCTGTGGACGTCAGGCCCTCATACCACCCTCATAGAGTCTGTTTCTGCCCGTTTGAGTGGACACATGCACATTTGTGGCCTGCTGAAGGTCATTTTGCAGGGCTTTGGCAGTGCTTCTGCTGCTCCTCCTTGAACAAAGATGGAGGTAGCAGTCCTTAGGCTGGGTTGTTGCCTTCCTATGGCTTCCTCCACATCTCTTGATGTGCTGGCCTGTCTCCTGGTAGCGTCTCCATGCTCTGGACACTACGCTGACGAAGCAAACCTTTTTGCCACAGCTCGCATTGATGTGCCATCCTGGATGAGCTGCACTACCTGAGCCACTTGTGTGGGTTGTAGACTCCGTCTCCTGCTACCACTAGAATGAAAGCACCACCAGCATATTAAAAAGTGACCAAAACATCAGCCAGGAAGCATAGGAACTGAGAAGTGGTCTGTGGTCACCACCTGCAGAACCATTCCTTTATTGGGGGTGTCTTGCTAATTGCCTATAATTTCCACCTGTTGTCTGTTCTATTTTCACAACAGCATGTGAAATTGATTGTCAATCAGTGTTGCTTCCTGAGTGGACAGTGTGATTTCACAGAAGTGTGATTGACTTGGAGTTATGGTGTGTTGTTTAACCTCTAAATGACCACGGACGTAAATGTACGTCCCGGTGTGGTGGGTACTTTGCGCACCAGGATGTACATTTACGTCCTGTACATGACTGTGAGCATCGGAGTGATGATCGGGTCATGTGCAGCAGGTCCCAGCTGCTGATGGCAGCCAGGGACCCGCCGGTAATGGCTGACATCCGCGATTGCGTGGATATCTGCCATTAACCCCTGAGATGCCGTGATCAATACAGATCAAGGCATCTGCAGCAGCGCGGCTATATTTTATGATGATCTGATCGCCCGCGGCAGGGCCGAAGGGATCAGATCACCTAACATGGCAGACGGAGGTTCCATCACTTGCCTCCGCTGCTTCCCGGCTTCTTCTGCTCTGGTCTGAGACCGAGCAGACCAGAGCAGAAGGTAGCTGACAACACTGATCAGTGCTATGCCCTATGCATAGCACTGAACAGTATTAGAAATCAACTGATTGCTATAAAAAGTCCCTTATGGGGACTATTAAAGTGTAAAAAACAGAAGTAAAACAAAGTTTAAAAAATAGAAAAAAAAATTTGAAAAATCCCCTCTAACAACAAAAAATGTAAAATGTCCCTTTTTCCCATTTTACCCCCAAGAAGTGTAAAGAAAAAAAAAATTAGTAAACATATTTGGTATTGCTGCGTGTGTAAATGTCTAAACTATTAAAATATAATGTTAATGATCCCATGCGGTTAAAGGCGTGAACGCAAAAAAAGAAGTTCAAAATTGCTTTTCTTTTTGTCCCTTTTTATTAAAAAAAATGATAAAAAATGTATAAAAGCTTTATATACACACGTTATATCCATAAAAGGGGCAAAAAAAGAGCCCTCATACCGCTGCTTTTACAGAAAAATGAAGAAGTTATAGGTCATCAAAATAGAGGGATTGTAAACATACTAATTTGCTTAAAAAGTAAAACAATAATAGAAAAGTAAGTAATCATGGGTATAATTTCAATCGTATTGGGAGCTGTCACGCCCCCTCCCATAGGCTTGCATTGAAGGGGTGGAGCATGATGTCACAACGGGGCGGAGCCGTGACATCACAATACTCCGGCCCTGCTATTGGCAGTCATCAGACCCGGAGCGAACAAGCTTCGGGGGCTGATGGTAACTGGGTGCTGTGTGAAAGATCACGGGGGTCCCCAGCGGCAGGACCCCCGCAATCAGGCATCTTGTCCCCTATCCTTTGGAGTACCCCTTTAAGGTCAAAATGGGCTTGGTCCTTAAGGGGTTAAGTATTCCCTTTATTTTTTGAGCAGTGTACATATACACACACACACACACACATATATATATATATATATATATATATATATATATATATATATACACACACACACACACACAATGTATATATATATGTTTGTAGAAACTTGGAAACAACTAAAATATATTAATTTACTTTATCCCTCCGTTTTTCTCATCAGAAGTTTGAATCATGACTCTATGCCAGCATATAAGAATTATATCTATTTTTTTAACTTACAAGAAAGATGCTGCAGTCAGCAAACCACATTAGTCTGGAAATACAGCATCAAAATAAATTTGTTGCGGTATAATTTACCAAGCAGAAAGTGTGGGTATGGTGTGTGCCAGACTAAATAAACAAGGACAGTCGGCAAAGAGAGACAGAGAGATGAGAAAATGCTGTTTTCGATAAATGCCATGTTTAATTAAAATCTATAAACATTCATTCATTTTTGTTCATGGAATAATAAAATCACTTACAGTATTTGGTGAGAGGGATTTCCTTGAATGTGCTTCCGCGGACGAACTAAAACAAACATTACACAGTAGATTTAAAGGGGTATTCCAGGAAAAATTAACTTTTTTTTTTTGATCAACTGGCTCCAGAAAGTTAAACAGATTTGTTAAATACTTCTATTAAAATATCTTAATCCTTCCAATAATTATCAGCTGCTGAAGTTGAGTTGCTCTTTCTTGTCTGGCAACAGTGCTCTCTGCTGACATCTCTGCTTGTCTCGGAAACTGCACAGAGTAGAAAAGGTTTGCTATGGTGATTTGCTTCTACTCTGGACAGTTCCTAAAATGGACAGAGATGTCAGCAGAGAGCACTGTGCTCATGATGTCAGCAGACAGCTCTGTGTTTCAAACGGAAAAGAATTTCCGCTGTAGTATTCAGCAGCTAATAAGTATAGGAAGGATTAAGATTTTTTAATAAACATAATTTACAAATCTGTTTAACTTTCTGGCACCAGTTGATTTAAAAAAAAAAAAAAAAAAAAAAGCATTTTTACCAGAGTACCCCTTTAACATGTTAGAAAAGTAAAAACACAGTATTACCTAGGCCAATAAAAACATAAGCGCTTACAATATTTATTGCTGGCCAAAGGGTAAAAAGAGGAAAACCTTATATGATTGTCTCAGTCAGCTGCTCTTTACTCCTTGATCTAGGGCCAGAACACTCAGACCACGACCGACCAAAACTTTTGACAAGTCTCTAGGACATGTCAAAAGCTTTTTTTCTCTTTTTAAGCTACAGGAGCACTAAAATTACATAACAATCACTGGATGTCCACCCATAATGAGTGTATAAAGTGCTTACAAAGTGAATACACCGTACATCTCAGAATTTATTGAGTTTAGAGACAAATTAAGAAAAGGTAAGGCACTCAAGGCAGGACCGGTTTTACTGCTCTCAGACCCAATTCTGAATTTATAAAAGGATTGTAGCCTCTATTTCTTTCTATTTGACAAAAATGGCTGCATTAAAAGGAATATGTCCATTATTTAACTGCAGCTGAGGCAATTAAGTTATGTTTTGTTGTGATTGTTATGTATTGGTTTCATCTTACAAAGTATTTTGGTGCTTTTTTTTGTAGATAATAATAATAGCATCGTATTGTACCTTAATTGTAAAATATTTTATGATCTTGTTGAGAAGTCCTAGGAGTTGTTCATTGCCAACAGGCACATCTAGAGGAAAAGAAAGTTATGGTAACTTATTTAGAAGCTCTTAAATAAGAGATAGTGTATAAGGAGGAAATATGAATTGACGTTAATATTAAAATTATCACCACCTTAATCATTAACAGTGTCATTAGAAACCACATTAGGGTAAGGTTGCATGTTTATATTCCGCTATGGGATTACCACAACAAAAAATGTGCAAGCAGATTATATTGCTACCCACTGACTTCAATGGGTCTGCAGCAAATCTGCTTGTGGATTTTCCACTGTTGAAAACCCTTAGCAGATTATATGCGTGTGGATGTGCCCTTAATAGAATTCTCTGAGAATTATCTTCAAGAACACCTAAAAAACCACTATTGCTGCTTTTTTTTTTTCATTGTTTACCAATGTAGCTCAAGTGGAGGTCTTGTGAGGGTAGCAATGGTAGCCAGTGAAGGGAGAGGCAGAGGAGCGGTGAGGGGAGATGCGGATTAGTCAGGCAGCAGAATTGAGAATGGATTGGAGGAAAGAGTGTTCAGTGGAAGGCCACAGAGGAGAATGTGGCAGTAGTCCAAGTAGTAGAGGTTGAGGGCATGTACTAGCAGTTTAGTAACATCAAAGTTAAGAAAATAACATATTTAAGAAATGTTTTTGAGGTGGAGGCAGCAAGAGATGGTTAGGGCCTGAATTAGTTGTTTGAAAGACAGAGCGGTGGGACACTGCTTGGCCTTACTTAGCCTATCACTGTCGGCAGTGGTGTCCCACCTAAGTTATTGTCTGTATAGGCAGTTACTGCTAAGACAACACATCTACAGGAACTAGATAATATCAGTGACAAACAGGGACTAAGAGACATCAGACCTGGAGCTGTGGACTAACGGGGTAGGTAAGTTTAGCTTTATTTTATGGTTTACACACCCCCAGCAAAATGAAAAAGAATTCCTGTCCCTGGACAACCCCTTTAAGGCTTTGTCTAGACATAAGTGCTAATATTCTTGGTATGGAAAGTTATGGGTGTGGCAGCATTTTCCACTCAGTCATGTAATTTATGACAGCAATTCTTTAGTATTCTTACCTGCAGGGAACAGCAGTTTGTCTACAACATGAAACACACCATTGGTTGCCATTGAATCTTTTTCCTTAGCGAAGACATCGTTCACAGAAACAGTATCATTAACCTAAAGGAACAGAATATTGGATGATGTCATTGCCTTGGAGGGACAGCTCTTACAACTATGCAGGAATTTATTACTGTATATTTAGATATGTTTATTAAATCATTTGTTAACTTTTGCAATTTTTCAGTCAATTAAACATATAACTAAGTATCATACAACACCGAGGAGAAACATTGACATCTGCTTACCAGTTTAATCATAACATTGCTTCCTTGTAGGGACTTCACAATGTTGGTTACACCAGACTCAAATCCACCACCAATAAATATTCCTGGGGCCAGATGGTAAAGAAGGATGTTCTGAAGAGCCAATTTGTCTCCTAAAAGTGTATATTTGTAAAAGTTAGAACTCTTCATCAAATTGTAGAGGTGTGCTGTCTATATTGGGTTTTTAGGATGAAGAAGTTGCATTTGTACCCAGACCAAATGACCCCTCTATCCCAACCCCATCCCAATCCCAACCACATCAATATTATAAATAGCAAATATATATATATATATATATATATATATATATATATATATATATATATTTATATATATCTTTGGGGGCATAAGCTTTAGGTTATGCATTTGGGTGTAGGTTTCGTAATTGGTTTCGTACTTGGTGGGGATCCCTGCAGTCAGACCTCCAATGGTCAGTAATTGAGGGCATATCATAATGGCATGCCATCCCTTACTAAGATGGTATATCCTCTTTAAGGTCATATTGTGTCAAACCTAAAATTGAATCATAGAAGTTTACATTTGTCTTTAGGTAATTGAAGAAAATACAGTTTTAATCAAACTCACTTTTTAGCAGCTCAATTTCTTCACTGCTGAGACCCTTGAATGCATCATTGGTAGGAACAAAGAGAGTCCATGCTCCAGGCTCTGTCAGAAGTTGCTTCAGGTCAGCATACTGGATCAGGTCTAGGAAAATGCTATTATAAATAGAAACATATTAAATTCAGAAGCTTTTCTCAAGCCAAGGTTAATACTATTATATATGAGCTGGTGAAACACAATAGTGTTTTTTTGACCACAATGCGAGAAGTTGTCAGCTCGGCCAGACCACAGATCACACATAACTCATTCCACATTGAGGTAAATGGTCAGTGAATGTTATAGACTGCAAAGTAAAGAATCCAGTATAGTTCATATAATACAAAAGTAAAGAATCTGAAAGAATCAATCAATCTTATAACGAACAAGTAGATAAATATAGTTCAATATTTATTTACAACCAGTTGATTGGTGTATAGCTCATATGATGACCTAAAGAACCATGGCATTGTGTGCCAGAACTGCTGGTGCCTTCAGGCATACAATTTTAGGTCTATAAGTCCTAGTTTATTTACTAGGCACATATATTTTATAGACAGTATAACATGAAACATCTACAAAACATTTTAAAAAACTATTTACAGTATAATACCAATACAGTATAATGAGAATGTCAGTGTTACAAAGTCTTGTTTTAGATGTGATGTGAGCCACAAAGCCACAAACCAAGACTTGTAATATAGTTATGCCAAACCTAAATGAAGTAAGCTCAAAGAACAGCATAATAGCTATATGCCAGATGGCTTGTGGTTTAATAAACGTTTCATAACCCTGCACTGAAATTACTAATGAAAATGCACAATCGGCAGATCTAAATTAGATGGTTTCTTTTCCAAAATATGATCTCATGTACCAAACCTTTATTTAACTGAAAAGAAATACTTTGCTATGCAGATTGAGCTAAAGCTTCAAATTTGTGTTTGCTTCATTGTACATGGTTTAAGCATTTTAGTGTATGAAGTCTATTACTTAGGGAATTCTCATTTTCATTCCTATTAATGTAGTCTGAGTAAGTATAAGAAACGCTGACTGAAAGAAATACACTTGATATAGCTTGATATAATTTGTATGCATGGGTTCAAGAGCTTCAAGACTGGCTGTAATATTGCACATGGCTAACTTACAAGATCGGCACTGTTTCTTTAATAAAATACAAAAAAACTTTTCTGTAGTATCAAGCAGCCCCTTAAACTTTATAAGGGATGTCCAGTGCCATTATGCCACTGGATACCTGTTGATCATTATTTTCTGGTCCCACTTATAATATGCAAAAGACTACTAATGTCTATTTAAGTGATTGGCTTAGCAGGCATTTCCTGTGTGTTGAGATGGGACCAGGAAGCAAAGTTCAGTGGGGACCCGAGGAGTATCGGCCCCCCCAAAAAAACTAAACATTTGGCAACCTCTATAATATCAAGGGGGTCAATTATCAGTAGAGAAGGACAGAGATCAGCATAGAAAGTATTATTATAATGTATAAAGTAAAATAAATATTTGTAGAATTTACCTGAAACGGTTATCAAGGCTGAGGATATCAAAGAAGGATTTCTCGGCAGGTTTGATTATCTCCCTGAATGTGTGAATGGCGCCATTTCTACCCTCTTTGCTTCCACGAAGCATGCAGGAATTTTCAATGCAGACAGCCTGAAGTTAACATTAAATATCACTGTTAGCGGATGCTTCCATTTCATAGACTTTGATGGCTTACCATCAGTTTCTAAAATGGTTACTTCTCAGAAAAAGGGTAATTGACTTGAAAGTTTTCATTTTACAAAGGAGTTCAAATGGTCACTGTTATTTCAAACAACTTTCCTCCTTGTGATAGTCAATGTAACATATTTCCAAATGACTTAATTTACCAAAAATTACTACCTCAGAAAAAAAAAAAAAACTCTAAAGACTTGATTATTAGGTGACTCCCTGCCATCTGCTGTCCACTGCCTGTTGTCAGGGTATTTTTGTCTCTAGTAACATAGCTAAATAGGGCTGAAAAAAGACAAGTTCAACCTGTACAGATACCAAGTAGAGATGAGCGAACTTACAGTAAATTCGATTCGTCACGAACTTCTCAGTTCGGCGGTTGCTGACTTTTCCTGCATAAATTAGTTCAGCTTTCCGGTGCTCCAGTGGGCTGGAAAAGGTGGATACAGTCCTAGGAAAGAGTCTCCTAGGACTGTATCCACCTTTTCCAGCCCACGGGAGCACCGGAAAGCTGAACTAATTTATGCAGGAAAAGTCAGCAACCGCCGAGCCGAGAAGTTCGTGACGAATCGAATTTACTGTAAGTTCGCTCATCTCTAATACCAAGGACAAAGCACAGGAAGTGTGGGTCGGGTTAGCCTTGTTTCATGTGCAGGAGAGACAGAGCGTGAGAAAGCCTGCAAGCTGTCTGTCAGTTTTATATGTGCTTGAATGGGACACAATGGCAGTCCAGAGAACAGCTGCTATAGAATGTACCGCGTGTACTAGTATATGCACATGTAAACAATGAAAATGCTGTGCAGTGGGAATGCTGTGAATTGGAACCCCATCAATCTTTTAATTTTGAAAGACTCTTAACATGTCATCTCTTGTCTATGCAAAGGTGTATTCAAAGTTTACAAGAGCACTTGAGGACCCCTTTGTCAAAGTCAAACAAGCAGCCACCAATGCCTTGAATTAAATATCAAGTATATAATTTAAAGGAGATACTTACAGTGCGGTATACAAACACTCTGAGAGTCTTTCCACTGAGGGTTTCAAGTGTTTGACCATTGTAGAGACCATTAAGGAGAAACTTCTGCTTAATAACATGGTTCTGCAGAATCAGCTTCAGAAGACGTTGATCCATTCTCAGTGTTTCATCTGCAGCAATAGAGACACGCATCATTGGAAATGTAAGAAATAAAACTTACACATTTTGTAAATTGTCTTGTTGACTTTAAGGCACAGCTGAACAGAATATGTCTCACTTCACACTACTGGGGTGTCCTTAATTACAAGATACCAGTCATCACATTTGCTACCTAAATATCCTGCTACCTGAACCATGAGCCATATAAAGAGATGTCTTCATCAAGGCTGGTGGGGTAGGGAGAAGCCATCAATGACCCGTGGTTCAGGCAGCATACAAATAATCTGAATTTTGCGCAGCTCAGCTTCGCTCCTTTTGCAGAGCACGGATCTATGTCAGGCCAGACATCTACTTGACTTGTCACAAAAAAGAGGTTGCTGATCCAGCTCATTCTTAAAACTTGCTTTTTATTCTGTATGCAATAAAATCATTTCACATGCTGCAACACCACTGTGAATTCTGCATCTTGAGTGTCTCAACATGTTTCATGCGCAAGTGCGTGAAACATATTGAGACACTCGAGACGTGGGATTCACAGTGGTGTTGCAGCATGTAAAAGCATTTTCATGCATACCGAAAAAAGAGCAAGTTTTAAAAAAAAAAGAGCTGGATCAACAACCTCTTTTTTGTGACAAGCATGAAAGTAATCCCAAGTTCCCTTCAAAGTCTTTTAGCCCTCGTGGCTCTTAGGACAGGGAGCAGAGATCACTTTGATCGACTCTATTAGACACAGAATGTATGTTTGGCAGTCCATGAAATATTCACTTTTGCCGATTAGAAGTCTATAGAGTTGTCCAAGTGAAGGTCTATGATCCAAATGTGCACTCCTGGGAGTTTTAAACGTGCTTAGAATAACAGATGTTCCTAATAACTGTACAAGTTCTCAAGGGTTGAGTGACCAGTCAGACATACACAACATTCTCATGACATATGTTCCATTATTAGCGGAATTTCCTCACTTAAATTACGATCAGGTAGTGATGCAATATTTTTGCCTGTTCTTGCTTCTGTCACATTCACTTAAAGTGAAGGATCACTGTCTTCATGCAAAAATGTGTTCTACATATATTGTACATACAGCAGAGCCAATTAGTCCCTGGATAATAATGCCAAAATACTTAAAGGAGATTTGCAACCATAAACACTTATCCACTATCCACAGGATAGAGGATGAGTGTCTTATCACAAGGGTCTGAACACTGGGACCCCCGCGATCTCCTCTATGGGGCCCTGGCTCCACCACAGCTCTCTTATGCAGGAGGCGTGTCGGCCGCAGCATGACGGCCGCAGCATAGCCCAGCGGTCGGACCTTCTGCAATCAGACACTTAAAAGGAGATTTGCAACCATAAACACTTATCCACTATCCACAGGATAGAGGATGAGTGTCTTATCACAAGGGTCTGAACACTGGGACCCCTGCGATCTCCTCTATAGGGCCCTGGCTCCACCACAGCTCTCTTATGCAGGAGGCCTGTCGGCCGCAGCATGGCGGCCGCAGCATAGCCCAGCTGTCAGACCTTCTGCAATCAGACACTTAATCAGAACTTATCCTTTTAATAAAACATGCAATAAAGTACACAAAAAATGACTACCAAATAGTGACCATATTCCACGGTTGTATCTGCTCTACAGTACTGCAACTCACTACTCAATTAAATCGACCTAAGTCCAAAACATTTCACCATACAACAGTAAAAGGAGTAATGGTAAAGTTCCTAGTGGTCCAGGGCTGTGATGGTGGTTGACATGTCCAACTTTGAAGTTGCGCCTGTGATTCCAGTCTTTGGGGGTGAGCAGTTTGCCTCAATGCTTTCTATCCCCTTTCAGTATGCTACATTCTCTGCTTTACCATTACTTCCTACTGATGCTGAATGCTTGTCAGTCTCTAAAGTCTCTGATGCTTGTCAGTCTCTAAAGCCAACTGTGTGACCTTTGACAGGCAGCTGTAGAAGCAGTTACTTGAGAAAATAGCTTCAACCAATGGAACCTAGACTAACCTAGTCTAGATTACATATAAAAAAATGTTATAAATATATATATATATATATATATATATATATATATATATATTATATATCTGTTAACCCCAACTATAGGGGTACTTGAACTCTTGCTCCTTCTTGCCATTGTTTGTGTACAGTGCTGAGATATGGTACTTAACCCCTTAAGGACCAAGTGTTTTTCTGTTTTTGCACTTTCGTTTTTTCCTCCTTACATTTAAAAAAATCATAACCCTTTCAATTTTGCACTTAAAAATCCATATGAGGGCTTATTTTTTGCACCAACAATTCTACTTTGTAATGACATCCGTCATTTTACCCAAAAATCTATGGCGAAACGGGAAAAAAAATCATTGTGCGATAAAATTTTAGAAAAAACACAATTTTGTAAATTTTGGGGGCCTCCGTTTCTACGTCGTACTTTGTTTGGTTAAAAATGAAACTTTCTCTTTATTCTGTAGGGTAATATGGTAAAAATGATACCCTACTTATATAGGTTTGATTTTGCTGTACTTTTGGAAAAAATCACAACTACATACACAAAAATTAATACATTTAAAATTGTCCTCTTCTGATCCCTATAACTTTTTTTTTTTCCGCACACAGGGTGGTATGAGGGCTAATTTTTTTTGCCGTGATCTGAAGTTTTAACCTGTACCATTTTTGTTTTGACTTTTTGATCGCTTTTTATTCCTTTTTTTATGGTGTAAAAAGTGACCAAAAATACGCCATTTTTGACTTTGGCGATACCACATATGTTTATTTTTATTATGTTGATATATTTTTTATATGGAATTTTGGAAAAGGGGGGGTGATTTAAACTTTTAATAAGGAAGGGGTTAATGTGTGTGTTTTTAAACTTTTTTTTTTTACTTTTTTAGACTCCTTAGGGGACTTTTAGGAGGAATAATTTGATTCCTCATACAGATCAATGGGATTCCATAGAATCCCATTGATCTGTGTGCTCTGCGCTCGATTGATAAAGCCTGGTCATGCTAGAGCGCAGGAGCCGCCGCAGCAGGAGAGGAAAGCCCTCTGGCTAGCTCAGCAGTGGATCACCCCCCCACGATCACGCTGCGGGGGGCAATCCACCCCACTGGACGACCAGGGACAGGATAAAGGCATCTTCAGGCGCTGCTGTCAACTTTGACAGCGGCAATCTAAAGGGTTAATAGCTGGGGGGCCGGCCGGTATGACGTGGGCTCGAGTCGGGAGTCCGCGTCATACCCCGTTAACAGCCATTGGACGAGCATAGATGTCCATGGTTGTTAACGGGTTTATTTGAAAAGTCAGACATTTTTTGGGCTTGGATTCTGCAAGAAAATAGGCAGCGTCCATGTGATCCTCACAGCCACTGCTCTGCTGCAAAGGCTGGAACTGGAGAAAACTCCAGTTAAATTTAAATCCAGACTGTTAAACTTTTGTGAAAGTTTTTGATAATGTGTTGGCAAATATGTAGCTTATTAATGAGTCACTTATATATGTTAATGCAAAAAAAAATGATCACTTATTATATGCTGTGTGCGCAAACATCCGTTTTTCCATAGATTTACATAAAGCATATTGAGGGACATTTATCAATGTTTGCTTATGTATTCTTTTTTTTAGCAATTTTTTCCTTACTATTTTTTTTGCTTATGTGTGACTTATCTATCAACTGGTTTCAGCCTGTTGATAATTTTCTTTCACGTAAGCAATTTTTCCTTTTTTACTTTGGTAGTAGCTTTTTCTGCTCCATGTTTGAGCTGGAGTAAATTTAGTCAATTTTTAACTCTGTTGCGACTTTTTTTTGCGCAGTTGCGACTGTCGCAGTTAATAAATACCTGACTACCCGTAGTCCATTTTAAAATTATTACTACGTAGTTAATTTTTGGAAAACTTGCTTTTCTCGCTTTCCAGTCAAAAAGTCGCACAAAAAATCGCGTAGTTGCAGTTGCGACAATTTTGCGACAATTATAGTAAAGAAAACCTGACTAAACCCGTTGATAAATGTCCATAATTGTTGCTAAGGCAAAATTCTATGATTTTGCGCTTGCAATTTTAAACTAAATATGCATTGGAATACACTGTGTAAACATAGCCTTAGAGAAGAAGTCTTTTAGATAAGGTTAGGTTGATGCAGCAACTTTCTAGAAACTATATGAATAATTGTTGGCAGGTTAGAGTTTCCTATATAATTTTATAGCTATGAAATCATTCATTTACTTGACATATTAAGTTAACATTGAAGGTTATTCTTACCAGAGAAAGCATCATTCAAAGGAGCCAGAAGAGTATATTCTGCCTCAGGTCTCATGGAGGCTGCCAATCCCATTTGTGCCATGAGATCGGTAAAAGTGGTCTGTTGGCTTCCTGCAAGTTCCATAACTTGCTTTGCTGAAATGGTATTGTAAATTAAGTTAGTACCGTGAATGTTATTATATTTTATTTATATCACATTTCTTCAGTAAAAGTAAGAAAATGTCATGGTGGCATTGCTTTAAAAGCGCTCTCACCCTTCATAGAACTACTGGGAACATGTAAGAAGTCTATGGTCCCGTATTGTCCATATGCCTTTGATCTCATATGGAAGCATAATAATAATTCTTTATTTATATAGCGCACACTATTTCCGCAGTGCTGTTCACTAAAATTGGTCCCTGTCCCCATTGGGGCTCACAAGCTTAACCTATCAGTATGTTTTGAAGTGTGGGAGGAAACCCAGACAAACACAAACTCTTTGCAGATGTTGCCCTTGGTGGGATGTGTACCTAGGACTCCAGTGCTACAAGGCAACAGTGCTGCCCATACAACATTTTGTTTTTTTTAAATTGTATATTATATTTAATACATAACAATATAAAAATGCTATTACCCTCTATTTATAACCTTCTTATGTTGTAATAGGGATGCACCTTATGGTGGTACAATGACTAGGGAACCAGATCTATGTGTAGTGTCGTAAAGGGTCCATGAATTCCCTGTGTGTTTGAGGCCTTAACATTTGGCCTCTGTTTAAAAGACTGTAAACATGGAAGATAATCTCCTTAGCATGTTCCATGAAAGAGGAATTTTCTTTATTCAAAATTCATTAAAATAATACCACAAGTACATGGCATCATAACAGCAGATCACTTAATGCTGACGCGTTTTTAGCAGCTAGGTTATCTTATCATAGTCTTCGTTGCAATTAGTCTTGATGGCATAGTGGCAATTGGTAAACTTAACCAAAATATGTTGAAGTATTTATCCATACAGTCTTGATACTTACCAGAGTCAGGGATAAGAACCGCATCAATCAGGTGAATGACACCATTGGTTGTGACAATATCCTTCCTGTTTACAAGCTTCTTGCCATTAATGGTCAAGCTGTCGCCATCACATCCAACCTGAAGAGGACTTCCTTCCAGGGTATCAAAGACTGCTCCACCCATTATGGCCTCAGAACACTGGGCAGTGTCCAAGATGTGGAAGTTAACCAGAGCTGAAAAAAAATATATAAATTATTATGTATATACTTAACACAATTTATCATTCATGCTTTCTATTTACATTTATAGGATAAAATACACTAACAGGGTTATTACAATCTTTGGATCACTAATTGGAGGTAATCTCTGTAAGGAACTTTATCACTATACAAATAACTAGATAGACCACACATTGAATTTTGTGTACTTGTATAATTTTGGGCACCTGTATAAAAGGAGGACTTGGCTGAACTGGAGAGGGTGCAGGGGAGGGTGACAAAGATAATTAATGGTATGGAAGGATTACAGGACCAAGGCAGGTTATCAAGTTTGAGGTTATTTGGTTTAGAAAAAAGACGTCTTAGAGATGATCACAATGTATAAATATATGAATGGACAGTACAGTGATCTTTCTAGTAATCTTTTTTTTTTACACATAGGTAAGTAACCATAACAACAAGGTATATTCTATATCTAGAGAAGAGCAGGTTTCAACATCACAGACGAAGATTCTTTACTGTAAGAGCAGTGAGGCTATGGAACTCTGCTGCATGATGTTGTGTGTTCAAAATTGACCTGAATGCCTTTCTTGAACCCTATAGCATTACGTGGTACCAATGATAGGTACTGGATTTCTAGATATGGGATGTTGATTCCGGGTATTTATTCTGATTGGCATGTTTAGAGTCGAGAATAAGAATTTACCACCTTGTATGGGGCAATTGGCATTTGCCTAATGTCACTTTTTTGTCTGCATCAACAAAAAAGTGACATAGTAGGATTATCCATTTTACTTGATGGACTTTAATCTTTTATCAACCGTATCATCCATGTATCAATGTAACTATAACTAATACTTTATTGACTATCCAATTCAATGCTAATGTTACTTTTGAACTTCATCAAGACAGACCATACAATTTTGGAGTATTCTCTTTTCTGTATTATTCTATTGGACTCCTTTATCTTTTGTTACCATCGGATTGACAAGTATGGAACATATTTACCAAGACCACAATGCTCCCACCACCATGCCCAATTGGCCTGGCATCTGCACTGCTTTCAAAGGGCTGATGAAAGCCCTGTTGATATCCTATATTAAACATACCTTCAGCTGCCTTTTTGTCAGACATAATCCTTTCTAGAACATCTTTGGGAAGTTTATTAAAAGCATCATCAGTTGGAGCAAACAGGGTGTAATGTCCAGCTTTTCCAAGTTTTTCCATCACCTCTGAAGCAATAGCAGCTGTCTGAAAAGTAAAAAGAATTGAATTTTAATATTCTCTTTACCCAGTGTGAGGCATCCTTCATTGTTACTGTCATTTAAATAAACTTTTGACATGTTGCACAGACATGTGAAAAGTTTAGATTGGTCGGGTCTCAGCCCTGAGACCACTTTGGATTGTTGGATATAGCCAGGTAAAGAGTTTGGCTGTGTGCTTCACTCTTAAAGGGGTACTCCTCCCCTAGACATCTTATCCCCTATCCAAAGGATAGGGATTAAGATGTCTGATCGCAGGGGTACCACCGCTGGGGACCCTTGAGATCTCCCTGCTGCACCCAGCATTTGTTGAGATCTTTGGGTGCAGCCCCAGAGGCTCCTGAAATCACGGCTGTGCCCCGCTCGTGACATCATGGCCATGCCTCCTCAATGCAAGCCTATGGGAGGGGGCGTGACTTGTATTGAGGGGGCATGAGCATGATGTCACGAGCGGGGCACGGACGTGACGTCACAAGCCTCCATCTTGCATCACCAGTCATCCGGCACGGAGCGAAGTTCGCTCTGTGCATCGGATGTCTGGGGTGCCACAGCCAAGATTGCGGGGGTCCCCAGCGGCGCGACCTCCATAATCAGACATCTTATCCACTATCCTTTGGATAGGGAATAAGATGTCTAGGGGCGGAGTACAACTTTAAGCTTGCTGCCAAGTCTGACCAGATTGCAGGAGATGGTCCATATAGACTTATAATAGGGCCCATCTCCTGTAATTCGTCTGATCAAACAAGCCAGGAAGGGACACACACAGCTAAACGCTTTACCCATCTGTATCTAAAGTGGCTCTTAGCAATGATATCCTGACTGATCTAATTTTTCACATGTTTGTACTATAAATTATCTAGAGTGCATTATAAGTGAGGTTTAAACAAGATTATTTTTCTGAAAAAGAATAAAAATTTTATAAAATCAGCATAAAATTAGAAGTTGTATACATCTCGACTACTTACCTAAAATACTATACAATCATGTTTTCTTAATAAGGATTTATGTAAAATATTCTACTATACACTTCTTTTTTTGAAGATGATGTATACTAGTATTCCCCAACATGTTGATACCCAGCTTTTGCAAAGCTGCAAGCTACAGGCTGGGAAACACTGGTATATACCATCAAAGACACTTGTGCCATGAAAAACTGTTGAATTTGGTATGAACCAGGAGAAACCCTACAAAACATACATGCAGATCTGTATAAACTCAGCAAATGACATTTAAAAACATCCTTAGGGGTTGATGTAGCCCCAAGGATTCTTAAGCATAAAGCATGCTATGTTTACTTAAGAATACCTACTCTGAAAGATGACAAATCATCTTCAGAGTCAACAAAGTCCTCGATGGTGTTTCCCACAGCTGTCACAACACGATCAATCACATGGACAACACCATTGGTGGCAATCTGGTTACCATGGATAACTCTTGCACAGTTTACAGTAACAATCTGCAATAAAAGAAAGAAGACAGGAAGATTAAGCACTAAAAACATATACCAATCCTCAGAAAACCCTAACAGGAATGTCTCACGTATTGCATTTTTCTTCTTTTATTTAATTGTAAATAAATAATTTGTTATTTATTTTTTAGTTTTAACCGGTTGCTGTCTAAGGACGAGACGGCTCTCATACATTCTAAGGACAAGCCCTCATACATTCCCGTAAACGAAAAAATAAAAGAGTTAAAGGGCTCAGAAGATGACAATTTTATACATACTAATGTTGGTGTATGTAGTTATCATTTTTTTTTAAGTAGTAAAATAAAATAAAACCTATATAAATTATTAATCCTTGTAACCGTATGGACCTACAGAATAAAGATATGGTGTCATTTTTACCAAAAAGTTACAAAATGGCCTTTTTTTTTCAAATTTTACCCCACAAATATTTTTTTTCTGGTTTTGCCGTAAATTTTGTGGTGAAGTGATTGATGTCATTATAAAGTACAGTTGGTGGCACAAAAAAAAGCCCTTATATGGGTCTGTATGTGCAAAATTGAAAGCATTATAATTTTTAGAAGGTGATGAGGAAAAATCTAAAGTGCAAAAACAGAAAACCCCTGTGTCCTTAAGGGGTTAAAAATGTTCCTGGGAGAGAGAAAACCTTTCACCCTATATTGTTTGTACTTTGGCATACTTATCATATGATGCATTTGCTCATAAATTTTCCTTTCAGATGATAGGGCATAGCTGAGCTGGAATCGTTTTTTAAAACATATTTATTATTTGAGACATTTTAAAAAGTCACATATTTTTTTGCACAATCTCACTTATTTTGATGGGTGGCATAGAAACCTACAAGGCATAAAAATGATTTGAAAAATGTACAAAATTCATATATTGATTTGGGAACTTTTGAATTGCATTAGAGAAAAAGATGTGTGGAGTTAAAAAGACAAAAATTATAGATTCTTCCATACAATCTATACTGCATAATAAACTCAAATTGTGAATATTGTCTTAAATACAATACAAATTATGGCATTACCCCATTAGTGTAGTGGTGGATCAGAAGAGGCTGATCATTGAACATGGAAGTTAGAGTCATTCCATTCTTAAGATCCTTGGTCAGCATTCTCTTATCAAGCATGTGGTAATGTAAGGCATTAAGCAATTCAATATTCACATTGCTGAGGAGCGATGCCCGGATCTCCTAAAATATAAAAGAAAACAAAACATTTTTTCACAATCTGCATTTTTTTTTTTTTTTTTTGTTATTATTTACATTATTATTAGAACCAGTGAATGTACTTACAGGATCCAGCAAGTCCCATGCATCATTACTGGGTGCAAAAAATGTATAGGAGCCAACTCCTTCAATCTCCTTCCTCAGGTCTGACTGATCAGAGTATGATTGTGTTGATGTGGCTCCCACAATCCCAAGAGTTCCATACACATTGTCAATAGGAGCAACTGATATTGAAGGGGGAAAAAAAATCATCAAAATATATGTGCATGTTTTTAGCAGTATATCAATAAGGCTTATGCAGGTTTCAGTCTTATCCTGGTAACTGGCAGCCTACTAGCCACCGTACAATATAACAATGACGTCAAGTGATGATAGATCATGATACTTGGTGTATATTTACATTTTTTATTGTGCATTCACTGCTTTTAGCTTAACTTTGGCAAGTAACAGTGACGTGTCAACATTTTTGATTAGTCAGGGTGTTCAGACCAAGATCAATCACTAGAACGAGCCAGGAGAAGTGCTCAGCTGAACACTTAGGTAGAGTGATCGGGGGAAAGGGGGGAGTCCTAACACCCAGACCCCGATTGACCAAAACTTTTGACATGTCTCTGTCACATGTCAAAAGTTTTTTCAAAAGACAGGGACACTTTATGGAATTCATAAACATTTTTTACTAGATTAATCCTTTAGAAATAAAGTAAGGTTTATAGGCTATATTCACCCTCACAATCAGCATTATTTTATTTTGTAAATAATTTTTATTTTATTCATCCTATAATTTGTTTCTACAGCTCTCATATAGACCAACATTTCTCCATAATAACAAGCCCTGTGTAGTTTGATCCTCCAGTTATTCTATATAGGATGTTCATTAGCAAGACAGGGCAAGGGCTTCAATGACAGGGGATATGACTGCTAGGTCAGACTACACAGGGCTTGTTTGTAGTCTGTTGCCCTGGAGATACATAGTGATAAAGACATGAAATAGTAACTTATTTTAATGATAGATATTCATTTTTTTTATTTTAGATGCCTCAGTGCAAAAATGCTTACTAAAACCACTAAGCCTGAAATGGACACATTGTTCTCTATCATAGCACTCAATAAATTAAATCAGTCTCCTATAATGGCAACAATTACATAACCAAATGAAAAGTTCTATTTATTCTTATGAAACCCGGAATAAAAGCAAATCCTAAGAACAGATTAACACAATCATGAATCATGTAATGTTAGAAAACATTTGTCAATATTTGGAACATCTGTAAAAGGTAAATTGTTTTGCCTTCATAGACAATTTACGACAAATATCCATGGCAACACCAGGTGATAAAATGGACAATAATCACATAATTCCTTGTTTTCTGGACAAAAATGTACTTAATAACTCTGCTGGCATGTATCTTTGTTGGAAAGACTGAGTCACTGTAGAAGTGTCCGAAAGAATGTAAACTATAGGGCCTTTATTGCCCAGGAGATTAATACTTTAATGCTAGGGAGCTCATGAGCTTTAGAAGCTATACTGCAAGCAACATTTCCATCAATAAGTAGAGGGGGTGAGATTTCTCCTTGAGGAGATCCCCATTACTTGTGTGTGGAGCATCAAAGGACATTAGCACTCCACTGGGAGGGGGTTCTGGCTGAGCTTGTGATAGGTATGTATAGTGGGTTTTGTACTGACAAGGGGCAACAAATCCCAAATTAGAGTTGTCTGCAGATGGGTACTTTCCTTCTGTGGAGATCTCTGGCTTGGCATTAAATTCCAATCAGTTTTTAAAACTTTGTAGTTGGAGTGAAAAACTGATGTTTAGGAAAAACTACCAGAAAAGGTGGTTTCATAGAGCTGCTCTGCATATTCTCTCTTCCCATGAATAATTAAGGTCTGCATGTGAAGGGAAGGGGGCAGGACACCAATAGGGGAAAATGTGGAGGGCAGCATGGGTTGAAGGGGAGGCTCAAGTCAAAGTTTTGTCCTGGGGCCCAAGTAATGCTCCTGTCAATAATTGAAAAGCAAAGTGGACAGACAGATAACTCATTGGGCACAAACAGTGGGTCACAAATCAAATTACTATAAAATTGTCATACCTGCAGGGCATCCTTGTTGACCATTCATTTTCATGTAGCCAGGGCAGCATTCATAGAGGACAGTGCTGTTCAGAAAAAGAAATATATAAATAATTAAAGGTACCAGTGACAATGAAAATAAAAACACCATTGAATTATTTATAATGAATTAAATTAAATTCATTATAAATAATTCTATGGTGTCACTTCACTCATAATGTAGAAATATACTTTATAATAACTCTAAAGTTCAGATATACAGTATCTCACAGTGAGTCCACCCTCACATTTTTGTAAATATTTTTTTCTATCTTTTCATGTGACAACACTGAAGAAATAACAATAGTGAGCACACAGCCTATATAAGTGTTTAATGTTGTGTCCCCTCAAAACACTAAGCTCACAGACATTAATGTCTAAACACCCCTAAGAAGAAATGTGCAAATAGGGCCCAATTAGCCATTTTTCCTCCCCGGTGTCATGTGACACAGTGTGACAAGGTCTCCGGTGTGAATGCCGGTATTTGCCAAAATGTTTGGAAACTATAAAGTATTGCTTAAAGGGGTATTCCAGGAAAAAACTTTTTTTTATATATCAACTGGCTCCAGAAGTTAAACAGATTTGTATATTACTTCTATGAAAAAATTGTAATCCTTTCAGTACTTATCAGCTTCTGAAGTTAAGGTTGTTCTTTTCTGTCTAAATCCTCTTTGATGACACCTGTCTCAGGAAACGCCCAGTTTAGAAGAGGATTGCTATGGGGATTTGCTTCTAAACTGGGCGTTTCCAGAGACAGGTGTAATCAGAGAGGATTTAGACAGAAAAGAACAACCTTAACTTCAGAAGCTCATAAGTACTGAAAGGATTAAGATTTTTTAATAGAAGTAATTTACAAATTTGTTTAACTTTCTGGAGCCAGTTAATATATAAAAAAAAGTTTTTTCCTGGATAACCCCTTTAAAGTAAAGCTGTTGTCTAGATTCTTTGTAAATGTAAAATATTGAACTTGTTCCTTGTTTGTGTTCCATTATAATATTTACAGAATCCCCTTGTAATAAAACCCTAAATAACCTCCAATTTAAGCACAAAAAAAATGTATAGATCCATCTTTGTTACATCTGTAGAACATGACTTATGGCAATTGGCCAAATAAAGCAAACTTTGCTGAAAATTTTAAACATCTATAGACAACAGCTCATATTACAGAAGAATTCTTATACCATGAAGAGCAGCACTGGGATATTTAACATTAGATGATACAACTCATTGTGCTGATCATTGTTTAATGGGCCACGAGTAACATGATACAATTTTAACACATCCTAAAGTACAAGGTTATTTGCGTAAGAGATCATATGTATAATGACAGATTTGGGTCTCACCCATTGGGAGGTAGTCATCTCTAGAGTCATGAACACATCAAAGAGCTTCAACTAAGCTAAAATCCAAATTGGAGTCAAGTCTATTTTAATCTTTACATTTTAACATGTTTTAAAACATTTTTTTCATCATGTGACAAAAGATCATCTTAAAACCTTCCATTCTGTCCTTAGAAGACACCATGAAATGGGAACATTGCCAAATGTAGGACAAAGTAGACTGGAATACTGATATGTATCACATACTGCTCTGTAATAGGAAAGTACATCCACAAAATCGTAAGGAAGGAAATCTCTAGATGCCAGAGTTAACAATATACCTATATGATGTATAGAAAACAGTGAGCAGAGTATGACAACTTATTTGGCAAAATAGTATACTCAACATGAGGGTCTTTGCAATCGTACTTCAACCAATTTCTTTATTTTCTTTTACAGCATATCTGCCATCTGATTTTAAGTTAAACAGAAATGTAACATTAACCCCTTCACGACCCCAAATGTATATTTATGGCCTGTGGCCGCTCCCAATTTGTGAATCGTGCTCAGAAGCTGAGCGCGCTAAGTATTTGCGAGGTCCCGGTTGCTTTCAACAACCAGGACCCACAACTTATACCGGACACCACTGATCAGGCTGATGACCGGTATTAACCCTTTAGACGCCACAATCAAAGTTGATCGCGGCGTCTAAAAACAGGAGACTACACTGCCGGTAAGCTCAGCAAAGCTATTTTGGACCGCCGCGGTGAAATCCCAGCATCCCGAACAGCTGACAGGACAGTGGGAGGTGTCTTACCTTGCTCCCGGCTGTCCGATCAGCGTTTGATTGCTCCAAGCCTGAAATCCAGGCTTGAGCAATCAAGTGCAAGATAACACTGATCAATGCATTTCTATGGCAATGCATTGAATAGTGTAAGAGATCAGTGCATGCAGTTTTATAGCCACTAGAGTGGCTATAACACTGCATAAAAAAAGTTTTATAAAAAGTTAAAAAATGTGATTTAACCCCTTCCCTAATAAAAATCAGAATCACCCCCCTTTTCCCATAAAAAAAGTGTGTAAATAAAAATAAAAACAAACATATGTGGTATTGACGCGTGAGTAAATGTCCAAACCATTAAATATATCATTAATTGAACCACACGGTCAATGGCGTATGCACAAAAAACATTTGGGTCACTTTTTGTGCCATAAAAAATGAATAAAAAGCGATCAAAAAGTCAATTCAAAACAAAAATGGTACCGATAAAAACTTCAGATCATGGTACAATAAAATTGCCCTGATACCGCCCAGTTCGTGGAAAAATAAAAAAGTTATAGGGGTCAGAAGAGGACAATTTTAAACATATACATTTTCGTGCATGTAGTTAGGATTTTTTTCCAGAAGTACGACAAAATCCAACCTATATAAGTAGGGTATCATTTTAATCATATGGATCTACAGAATAAAGATAATGTGTCATTTTTACTGCATAGAAATGGAAGCCCCCAAAAGTTGCAAAATGGCATTTTTTTTTCTTCAATTTTGTCGCACAATGATTTTTTGGGTAAAATGACTGATGTCATTACGAAGAAGAATTGGTGGTGCAAAAAAAGGCCATAATTTGGATTTTTAGGTGCAAAATTGAAAGGGTTATGATTTTTAAAATGTAAGGAGGAAAAAACGAAAGTGCAAAAATTGAAAAACTCCTGGTCCTTAAGGGGTTAAAGGAAACCTGTTATGTGGAAAATACAGTCCAATCTGCAGGTGTAATGTTATAGAGCAGAAAGAGCATATCTATGTATATCTGCTCATTTTGGGCTAAGTAGTTATGTACAGGAGTACATATAGAGAGAGCTGTCACTCGCTCATTAGGACCACCCACTTGACACCTTAGCCTAGAATGAGCAGAGGTTTACATGAGTAAATGTTATCGTAGAACCTTTCCCACAAAAATATATCACAATCTGCTCAGCTCCTCCTGCTTTACAACATGATGCCTACAGGGTAGATGGCACATGGAAGCTTCTATTGTGGCTGTTTAACTGTTAATCCCCCGCCCCTCATGGGGGGTGTACCTTCTGCACCTCCTGGTTTTACTCCTCTGATTTTGAATCTGTGTTTGTGTTTCAGTAAATGTACTGCTTATATGTTTTTATAAGCCCCTGGCTCTACCTAAGGCTGATCATGCAACTGACATTAAAACTGTATAATTCCGAATTAGCTCTTTTTTTAAAAAAAAACAATTCAACTATTTAACACTACTCAATTTTTACATTTGACGTTTATTACTTTTCTCTTTTTTTTCAAAGTTATTATTAAGTTTTTTATCATAAAACAAAATAGAAGTCAAACATGTAGCATAAAATGAAGAGGCACTTCAAAGGTCTACAGTAATAAACAAATAATCTCAGGACAAAGCAAGGTTGGGAAACAACAATGGATCACAGCAGACATGAGACACATAAACAATTGTTTCAGGGTATACAAAAACACATGTGTATACAGTTTTAGTGATCCAAGTAAGAGATAATGACTACCATTGGCAATGAGTTAAATGAAAACAAAAACAATTTAGTGGAGAAAAAGGATGGAGGGAAGGGAAGGAGGTAGGAAGGAAGAGTAATTAAATAACTGCAGTCTATGCACGTTTGCGGAGTAGAAGTGTCTCAGCTGTGAATACTGAAAGATCTGTAAAGGTGACTAAGGATTCCCTTGCAGTAGATCCGACAATGTCGATAAGTCAAGAAATGTCACTCCCGAATTCTTAGTAAAGGTCAAAAATGAGAAAGCGGTGCAAGCAGGTGGGAAGGCAGGATCGTCACATCAGAGTGAGAGAGAGCAGAACAGGCCATATAGGAGGCACAAGCTTTGGTATGGAGGTTAAATTAGGAGGTAAATCATGTGGCATGCTAGAGACAGGAAGAGTAATGGGGGAGCCAAATCAGGGATTTAGGTTCTATATCAGTCATTGCTGCTTCAAGCTGGAACCACTGTTTATTACATAGATGCTGGAAACAGTCTAAATAACAAAATAATGGGAGGGATAATCTGGGAGGGCCAAGCCCCCGTTAGTCTTAGACCAAATCAGATTGTGATGTGGTAATCAGGGTCATTTATGTGGCCATATAAAACCAGCTTGGAGCGCAGTGATCTCTCCAAAAAAGGCACGAGGAATATGGAGCAGAATACAGGAGAAGAGATAAAGAAGTCTCAGGAGGGCGTTCATTTTGAAAATGTTTATACTGCCCAGCCAGGAGAAATCCCTGTGCTCCCATCTAGTTTGGTCTGATTTCAATGAAAGAAGTAGGGTTGAAAATTTTACTTTATATGTATCCGATAAATGTGAGGGGACAAAGACACCTAAGTATTTGAGCAAGCTCAATTGCCATTTGAAAGGGTATGAAGTTTTCAGGTGATGTAGAGTGGAGGGGGGCAGGGTGATGTTAAGAGCCTCACACTTAGAGGGGTTTAACTTAAAATTGCTGTAGTCAGAGTATTGTTGAATGGTGAGCATAAGGGAGGGAAGGGAAGTGAGAGGGGGCGATACATAGAGGAGAAGGTCATCAGCGAAGGCCGAGCATTTGTAGTGGGATGAGGAGACAGAGAGGCCCCTGATGTTAACACTCTTGCGTATAGCTGTAAGATATTCCATACAAAGAACATAAAGGAGAGGGGGCACCCCTATCTCATCCCATTACAAATTGTAAATGGTTCTGATAGTTGACCATTTATCATTAGTTGGACTTGGGGTGTGAATAAAGAGCCATGATGCGAGCTGGCATAGAGGGGCCCAGTCCAATTTGCTTAAGGATTTCCACAAGAAAGCCCTAGTCCACCCGATCAAAGGCTTTTTCCGTGTCTAGAGACAATAGAAACAGAGGGGCTTTATGGATGTGAGCATAGTGAATTGCAGAGAAAGTGCAAAGGGTGCTGTCCCTAGCTTCCCTGCCTTGGATGAAGCCTACTTGGTCCGGGTGAACTAGGGCCGTCATTAGGAAAGCCAATCTGTTGGAGATCAATTTGGAAAATAGCTTAGCATCAGTGTTGATTAAGGAGATGGGTCTATAGCTGGGGCATAATAGGGGATCCTTGCCTTCTTCCAGAATAATGGTGACATAGGCTTTCAGGAAGGATTGAGGTAGGGTGTCAGAGATGTTGTTAGATGCCAATAACAAGGGAGACGAAAGTTCAGGTCTGAGGTCTGAGGGAACTTAGCTGTGTACCTGCTGGGCTCTTGCCAGTTCTCAGAGGTGAAGGGGGCCTCCAGTGCCTGAATCGTAGAAGAGGAGAGTTGGGGAAGGGCTGTATCAGTTATATATTGCCCTAGGGAGGGAGAGGCAGGGGCAGTGGTCGCTAGGTTTCGGGGTTTTGGTAAGTTATATAAAGAGGCATAGTACTGTCTGAAAGTCTCTAGTATATCGGGAGTAAGAGACAAAGGTATGCCAATAGATCGTTTGATAGCAGAAATAAATAAGGAAGATTTTTTCTCACGGAGTGCGTTAGCCTACAATCTTCCAGATTTATTACCCCATTCATAGAAGTTGTTTATAGTGTTTATGTTTCAAGTTTATCAAGGCTAAAAGTTCCGTGCGGACTCTCACTAGATCTCTGTAAACCATGTCCTGTTGTGACTGTTTATGCAAGGTTTCTAGAGTGTTTAACTGTTGCAAGAGGGAGATCATTTTAGCTGAGTTTTCCCTCTTTAGCCCAGCCCCTTGTCTCATTAGACCTCCCCTAAGAACACACTTCAAAGCTTCCCATTTAATTAACGGTGAAGAGGCATCATGGATATGATCAGTTTGGAAATGCTCTATCGACTTCTTAAGATCTTGTAGACATAGAATATCCAGCAGGAGAGATTCATTCAGTTTCCATGAGGAACAGGGCTTGGCAAGAGAGGGAAGCTGAAACGTACAAGTGATTGGGGCGTGGTGGGAGAGGGTTGTTACACCTATCCTGGAGTTAGTCACAGAGGGCAGCATATTATGGGGCAGAAGACATAGTTGATACGACTATATATTTGATTAGGATGTGAATAAAAAGTATAATCACGATTCTGGGGGTGTAGGGATCTCCACACATCATTGAGTTATAGGGAGCGTAGTTTCCATCTAAGTGCACAAAACTTACTATGAGATAGGCTTGCATGACCTATGGAGGTGTCCACCTGAGGTAAGAGAGGCAAGTTAAAATCACCACATAGCAAAATTGGTCCAGCTGCGAAATCTGTCTATCCAGTTTATCCAGTACTCGTAAGAGGAAAGACACTTGGTTTTTATTGGGGGCGTAGATTGCAGCCACAGTAAAGACTTGTCAATGAGAAGGGATGAGACTGCACCACTGAGCAGTATAACAATCAGTTGCACAGGTGGGGAGTAGTAAGTAGCGACACAGCAGCCATCCTACTCCCACAAGAAATGAGTCAGCGGAGGTGCTAGGACGTATATAGAAATAGGCTCAGTATCAAATGACAAGTAAAGTCTCATCCAGAGACCTCCCAGTTGGCAAAAGCATAGCGTGCATCAGGGTCAAGGGAGTAGGAAGTGATTGTTACTGGGAGAGATCTGTGAAATGTCACTGATAATCCTTTCGTCCTAGCTTCGGGGTTAACACTGTGAAGCCAAGTTGGATAGTATTGGTTATTACATCTAGGGAGGTGGCCTTCTTTGAAGTGAGTTTCCTGTATAGCTAGGATATGAATACGCTGTTTGTGTTGGGAGTATAGGATTTGGGAATGCTTTTCGGATGTATTGAAACCCTTGACATTAAGGGTTGCCAGTGTGATATCAGCCGCTATGTGGATGCAGTGGGAGATGGGTCCACTTACCACGAGCGTCACAGTTCATCCGCATGGTCTCCGCTCAGGGCAGGTAGAGAGGAGAATTGCCAGTCCTGTAGAAGGGAAGAAAACAGAGAAAGCAAGGGCGAGACAGTAATAGAGGACAGAAAAGTATCCATGAGGGAATGGGTACACAGGGTCTAAAAGAGGAGGCCATAAGGGCCAATAGTCAAGCTAAGGTGGGAATCGTGGAAGATGCGGCAAATCTGAGGCGTGTTTAATCAGTTAAATAGGGGTAGTAACATGTACTAGGTCCTGTGAGGGAGAACTTGAGGCCAGTGCCTAGGGAACAATTAAAGAAGCACCCCATGGCAAGGCCAGTCGGGTGCCAGCAGAGGCTGCGAGACTAACAACAGCATATAGCCTATGGGCTATATAATAATAATAAAATGTCGGGAGGCATGAACAACTAAACTTATCAGGTAATGTGGAGGAGAAACAGATGTACAGTAAAGAGTGCTATGGGTGGGGTAACATAATAGTATATATCAATGTTATCCAAACGTATACAGTATGTTCTGGGGCTGTAGCTAGTGGGCAATAAGCCCAAATCATAGAGTTACAGCAGTGTAAGATCAGACAGCAGAAAACCATGTTCAGGTCTTTTGTTTGCTCCTCTAAGGGAGAGGTGCCCCGGGAAGAGCCACCTGACTGTCCATCAGTGGCTAGTCCCTGATCAGGGGCCTTTGGTCTTTGGAAAGAGGTGGGGAGGAAGAGTCGATCCCAGTCTGGCATGGGCACTGGAGGTAATTTAAATGTAGACTGGAAAGAGCGAAGATCTTCTGGTTGTCGTAGAGTGGCAGAGGTGGATCCGTGTCTAACAGTAGTTGAAGGAGAGGCTTCAGTGCTGATCGCAGTTTGAGGGTACGTAGGGAGAGGTCAGGGTAGAGGTGTACCGCTGTTCCATTATAGGATAGGTTTGGAAGGCATCTCATTATGTCATCTTTGATCAAGAAATTATGGACCCTACAAATAACGTCCCTGGGTTTCTGAGGGTCAATGTCTTTAGCTTTAAGGGCTCTATGGGCCCTGCCTAGTTCTAGATGTGTGTCTTGGGGTCTTTAGAGGATTTTGTTGAATAGTCACTGGAGAGTACCTGGTAGTTCTTGAGGAGAGACAGACTCTGGTTGTTACTCCTCCTGTTCCTATTGTCTAAGTCATCAAGGTGCTCAATTTCAGCAGCCTGTTGTAGAGATAGATTTTTTGTAGTTTCCTGTAATTCTTGAATTTGTGAAGACACAGAGGTGCAGATTTCTTCAAGCTGATGGACTCAATCGGTTAGACGGGAGACCACAGCTTTCAACGGTTTGAGGTCTTGTCTCCTCGCTGATTTCAAGTCAGTGGCTGGAGTGTGAATGTATGATTTAGTAGGCAAGAGGGCCAACAGGGTTTGCAGCTCTGTATGGTTTTTCAAAGTATTGATCGCCATTTAAGGAGACATAAGGGTGGGATCATTTGGAGGATGAGCCAGTTGATAAGTATTAGCAGTGGAGTGTCTCTTTGGAGTCTGCGAGCAGCGGGAGGCGCTCTGCGTCACTCTGAGACTGTCATCAGAGGAGAAGTAGTCAGCATATTGTGAGCCACAAAGCAGCTTTTTTAGTGAAGTTTTACATAATTTTTTCATGGTGGGGGGACTAGCCCCCAATAGTCCAGGACATCACATTCAGTGGATCAACCGTCATCAGACTGTGAAGTATCAGAGTTCATAGTACCCGACCAATCCGTAACATCTAAGGCAGGCAGGTCAGGGACAGGCACAGGGTGGGTGTTAAACATAAGTGTCTGAGCATGTTTGGTTTTCCTCACTTGGCTGAACTTACAGAGGGCAGTCTGCCTTATGAGTAGAGGAAGAAGGAGGTATAGCAGTTACAGCATATTGAGGCTGGTAGGGGACAGGCCGATGTGTTGATAATGATAGGGATGGCTGAGCAGAGTAGATCTGTGCAGCAGTGGTTAATCTCATTGCTTCAGCAGGAGTAGGGTAAGCATCCACAACTGGTGTGGGGATGCCATTACAGTGGTGGTACACAGACAGACACAGTGTGGGCTCCACTCCCTGCACAAGATGGAGGATGCAGGGAGGAGGTCTCGCGCCAATGTGCCTGAGCGGGTACAGGACTCTGGCGGGCATCTCCCGATGCTCGTGGAAGAAGCTCCCACGTGCGACTTAGCACAGGGGAAGTCTCGTCATTTAGCGGGGCCTGCTGGTGTGCAGCGTTCTGGTCAGGTTGCTGATCAGCAGGGAGCCGGGTGGATGCGCTGGATACTGAGGGTGCAGCGGCTGCAGTGCCAACAGGTTGCACAGATCTAACAGGCGCCGGCAAAGCAGGAGAGGCATGCCGCGTCTGCGACATCTGTGCTGTGGCGGGCAGGTTGTGGAGCTGAAAAATCCTGAAATCGGTCACAGTGGGTGGCTGGCACATTGGGCTGACTTTTTTTTTGCTTTTCCCCCATAACAAGTGGAAAAGTGTCTAAAACAGCGGCCCAGGCAGGAGCTCCTAATCTGTGCGGCACACCGAGCCACGCCCCCTCCTTTTTCTCTTTTAAATCCCTAACTCCCATCTTCCCTTCTGTAACTGAACCTAAACAGGATATTAAACCAAATCATTTTGATCTTAGATTAAAGTAATCCACTTCTGTAAACCATTAATTACTACAAAGCTCGACAAAACTCCAAGCTACAATGTAACACAGAAACAAGGAAGAGAGGGTTTAACACAGCATAAGAACAGGAAAGGCAAAACAGCCTAGAATCAGCTTGGGATCATAGCCTGTAATTCTGCCACAAATTATGAATGGTAAACGCATTGTTCTTCGCTAGTTTATTGGGTTAAAGTGAATCTGTATATATGAAGGAATGCAATTAGCAAATTATTTTATAAATTGCAATTCCTTCTGGGTATTCCCATCTGGGACATTTATGGTATATTCACCTAATATGCCATAAATGTCACCAAAATGTGGCCCCCACCTCATGAACTTGCACCTATCTACCTATCTTGAGACTAAGGGCATCCTGATCCCCTCCAGCTTGTTTGCCACTGTTGCCCTTCCAGCCTGTTTGCCACTGTTGCCAGGGGGACCTGTGTTTACCACACATTTCCAGTGAATAGCCGATCAAATAATACGTGGAGGGATTAGGCCTTCCAGAAAAGTAGAAACTTTAATAAACCATCCTTTCTGGTTTATTGTTTGGGATTTAGGATTCCCCTCTGTGACATCCATTTGTCTCAAGGCAATGCTTTTTCACCTTTTACGACTTTGGAATTAGACAGACCATAGAAGTGTGAAAGGTAGAGGTCACACGATTAGGACAAACAATTCCTCCAAGATTAAAAACGGCTGAACATACATGTAGATGTTACCAAAATTTTACTTCACTAGTGCATTATGTTTCTTCATTTATGGTTTACATCAGTGGCTCTCCAGAACTGATGGCTGTGGTGCGTGGTTCATGGTGATTATTAACCATTTTTTGCTAATTATAATTTATTGATTTGATGTGCTATACCCAAAATATGCACAAATCACAACCCCAGGAAGGGATTATACCATATCAATGACCAGCAATAGACCCTATCAGCAAAGAGATTTGCCCTTAGGGTTAAGCCTCAGGGGTGTTTTGTGACTGGACCTCATTGTTAAATATCAACAAATCAGACCTATATCATGGGTATCCGAAAAACACCAATAAAAACCCAAAGATCAAAATTTGTCTACAAAAATTACGAGTCAAGACCAATAGTCAAAAACTCAATAAAATAACCATCATTGACAACACAGCTAACTCAGGATGGGCAACAGTAAATATTTGACGTGTACTGGTAGTCAAGTCTTAAAAAATAAATGGGCTTGGAGGATAAGGTGCCAGGTATAGGGGAGGCACAATTTGTCCTATTGGCAACCCGTAGTTATATAGCTTCCCAGTGGAAGAAGCCCGCCTTGTACTGGCCCAGGTCATTGATAGAGTTAACCTGATTCTACTGAATGAGATACTGGCTGCAATCCAACTGGACCGCTTTACTGTTTTGTGGAATCCCTGGATGTCGTCTTCCTACTACCCTCCTATACAACATTGCATGCCCCCTTACTTGCTCAATGTTAGCCTTCCTTGGTGAGGGGTAGCCGTCCTTATCTCTCCCTTACACTGTTGTGTATTATCATTGCTTTATTTTATTGTCTGTTATTATTTACTATTTACTATTTACTTACCATTCAGTGTCCTCCTCATTACTCTGTATTGTGTGGTGGTCCATGAGGGTACAGTTCAAACTGTTTTCTTTGATTTTGTGTGCTGATATCTTCAGACTTAATAAAAGCTTCATGGTTTGATTTTTTAAATTCGCTAAATAGATCTAGTGACACCAAACCTAAGAAATCTAGTACCCGACACCAGTATTTATACACAGAAAACGTAACCCTGTCTATGGGTAACTATACCCTGAAGTATAATGTCAAGCCTACATCTATGCACAACACTCTCGGATTCAGAAAGTATATTCACAATGGTTAAAACTTCCAGGGGCATTATCTTTTTGTCAGAACCTGAGCGTCTAGTGGGCCAGTCCAACCTACATGAATTTATTGGCTTATTTCTTAAGAACATTCTTTGCAGGATAATGGAGCTTCTTTGACTGTGTATTAAAATCTTGCAGGCAGTGATGAGATTACTCAACATGTTCTTAGTATACTGCAGCTTTTATAGTTACTGTACAACTATTGCATTCTGCTAGTGAATCCGGGATATTATTTTGGCAAGAGCTCAAAACGCCGGTCTGGAAAAACTCAAATTTGCTGAAGATTTTCTTTTTAACCATAATAGTGTGCTTTAGTTTTCCAGGAAAATAAGTGGCAACATTAGAACTAAATAGTGTAGATTTTCCTTTCCACTTCATGTCTTAAAAAGGAGACCTGGTAATGTAATGAGTGGTTAAACACATCACTCAAGATACATAGAAATAGTGATCAAACCAACATGGCACCATTTTTGGGAGATAATCATTGTCTTCTGTTTCTATTAATGGTCACCTCTTTAGGTCATAAACTGCCTTTCATTGCAGAATTATGTGTTTCATAGAAAAGATAAAATAAATTGAGATACTTTTAACTAGCTAGCAACTTTAGCCATAACTTTGCTGGCAACCTACTATGGTTATATATTGTCTTTATATTAACTCTGTGTACAATATTTTAGACTTTACGATTGTGACTGTGAGGTAAAACTGCACTAAAATCGATGTAAACCAAGGCTTATACATAAAGCTGCTATGTCTAAAATGTTTATAGAAATTCTTTAGAAGTAGAGATAAGTACAGTAAGTCATGGGGATGACATTTTCTGTCAGTAAAACTATTGAAGAACATTACACATTGTGTAGATGAGATATAATTTAAGTGTAATCTTCCTTATGCTTACAATAATAAAAAGGAACTGATGGACATGAGAACTTTGGAGAGACAATGATGTCTTTGATCAGTGGTGGTGGGCCTTTTACCTGGACTTACACATAAAAAGCAAAAACATACAACACAAATGGAGAAGGAAAATCGTATTATTCTTGTTTTAAAAATACTGTAAAATTTTTGATTAAATACAGTGCAGCAGCCCAGGGGAAGCTGTTCAGAAGTCTAAGGGTCCTAGTTTTAAGCTGTGGAGCCCTTGTACAACTTCTTCTCACAAGCTACTCTTTTTCTTACTCTTCTGACTGGTCCCCTGAAGAAAGGCTGGGTTAGTCATAGGCTCTGCCTTCCTTTTACAAGGTTCTTACAGTTTAAAATGCATGTGCCATATAAAATAGATTTCATAAGCTGAACACAGAGTGCAGTAGAGCTTCACATGTCTAGTCCGGGTAGGCTTGTTAATAATTTAGGGTGTTTCATATGCATAAAAAAAGCTTTTGCAAGCTGCTGAGGAGGCATCCAAGACAGAGGAGAGGCAAGTTCCAGGGTCACTATGCTCCAGGAGCCACAATGCATCTCTCCAATTATGTCACACTGGCATCTCTTCTTGGTTGACACATAGTCTCTTCTGCCTGTGGCAGCCCTTTGGCAGCCCTGTGCTGTCAATGAGCGGGTGTAATGTAAGTGGAGAAAGGAGTTGATCTAAGGCTTCTCTGCCACTCCTGGATCCTATTAATCCCAGATGGTTTACAAAAGTGTTTTTATGGATATAAAGCATTTTAATTTATCAGCAAAGATATGCCTGGATTAGACTTGCGAAGCCCTACAGCGCTGTGTGTGCAGCTTAACAAGTCCATGTTATGTGACATATGCACCATGTTATGTGACATATCTTTTTCACAGCTACAGCATGTCCTGGTTACAAATCCAAGGGGAAATGAAAATATTCTGAATAATCAAACTATATAATACAGTATTATGAATAAAGGCACATAAAATTCCTGATCAAAAACATTTATAGTGGGCCCAGTGAGACACTACAGTATCTTAAAGTGATCACAAGAAGACATTTTAATGCTGAGCAACACTGTACGAATCAATAAAAAATGTTGGCTTGAGTTCAGATTCACCAGGCTTAAGATTTAACATATTTGTGGCCTATTTCTATATTTTTTTTTACTAAAAGAGGCATATAATGACAAGGAAATTGACATTCCTTCTAGAACCGCGCTGTTTCCCTGGTTCTGAGATGCTTTTTGAACTGATATTTCCTATAGGATGCCATAACAATCAAGATAGTTCCCCCCAGAATTGCCTATGGAGACTATGGAGAAGTTAGACCCATGAAAGTTGAAAGAGAAGAGGGACCTCAGATCAGCTGACATCCCCCTCTCTATTGGATATATAGCTGCTGGCAAACTCTATGTGCACCCTTAATAGCTTGTACTCTTTCAGATAAGAAGATCTAAACTTGAAACCACTCATTTAGTAAAATACTAAATCAGTCTTGATGTTGCCCAAAGGCTTGATAGCGATGCTTTTTTTTGTCATGTGAATTGTCAGCACCACTTATTACAAAGATTTAAGGCTGCCTCAGTCTCCATCCCCCACAAAGATAACTAGAGAAATATGAGATGAGTAGATCCATAGCTATCCATTTGTTTAAGCATGCTTAGCTTATTTCCCCAGGGAAAGCTTACACGTAGAATATCTTCATCCCAGTATTAATATGAAGTTAGGAACATGCCTTTCATGTTCTTGCATGCATGTACTCATCTACAATCAAAAGGTCAAAAACTCACAATCTGAATATACATATGACTGGGGACATCTCACTTAGACTTTGGAAGCTTTAAATACACAATTGCCAAAAATGTTAAATTTTTTCCTCAACACATTTTTCAGCTAAGCCTGTCAAAATCTATTAAATAGAACATTGGTTCAGCAGGTCTACATTTCCCATCTGAAAAGTCTGCATGTAATTTATGTTCCTATTTTTTTTATTAATTTTATTTTGTTATGCATTTCATTTAATTATTTGACAGAGTCAACTGCTGTTTATGGCGGACAAGCTATGTTTTGTGCACAGGGGGAGCACTCTCCTACTTCTCTAAAGGTGTTCCTGTAACTTAAGCATGTCCAAAGTTTAGATCGGTTGGGATCTCAGTGCTGAAGACCCCCACTGATCAGGAGAAGAAGGGTGGAGAAGTGTGCAGTAGCTTGCTTTGCTGCCCATCTCTCAGCTATCTCTCTTTATCTTTGCTTAGAAAACAATATTCTACAACGATTTACCATCAGTTGTATCATGTTGTGTTGTGAATGTTTGCATAAAGAAGATCCCCCCCCCTGTGCATTTTGTTTATACACAGTAGACTACAAACTTAGACTATAAACTTTGAGTGCAACATGTTATAGCCTGTTTATAGCTTGGCATTTAGACATGCCCAGAATTTGACTTTCCTAAATAGTTTGTCTTGGAAAGAGTTTGCAGCCCAAATCATCTTTCGAGGTTTGGTGCTTTTTGCATTCTCTTAAATGCTTTTATTAAATGGGCACTGAGACTTATCCTAGAGCCATGTCAACATTTTTAATCGGTGGGGGACTCAATGTTCAGACCCCCACTGATCAGGAAAATGAGCTGGAGAAGCTTGTTCTCTCCTGGCTAGGTCTCATGATTGAGACACACTCTCAGTGTATGTCTATTAGGTGTGTCTTGATCATATGACACAGAGTTGGTATAGGAAACCATGGCCGCGAGGTCTTCTCCTGGCTCATTCACCTGAACACTCAGACTCCCACCAATCAAAACCTTTAACATGTCTCTAGGACAGGTAGACTTTAAAGGACTTCTCTGGCCATGCCAGAATATTATTGAACTTAACCCAGAGTACATATAAATTAGAGGGCATTTATCAAACCTTGTGCAATGGAAAAATGGTGCAGTTGTTCATTAGCAACCGATCAGATTGCAGTTTTAATTTTGCAGAGACCTAGCAATCAGATTGGTTACAATGGGCAACTGCTCCACTTTTCCTCTGCACAAGTTTTGATAAATTTCCCCCAAGTAAAAATTTACCTATTGACTTTATAAGTGGCAATAATATTATTTTTACTTCCACTTTGCCTTAGTTGTTATTCACTGTGTATGATGTACCAGTACAGAAAACTGCATACCTATATGTGTACATGTAACGCTACCAATACACAGGGTAGGTAATAAATATTAGATCTCTAAAACCGGGTTCCTTGTTTCCTAAGTGAATACAATGGCAGCCTACTGCTAATTCACTTAATATGGGCCCCCCACGATCAGCTAGTTACCCCCTATCCTGCAGATAGGTGATACGTTTTAATTTGGCAATTGGCAATTGGAGTGGATGGGCAACCTCGAAATGCATGGATGGGTTAGAACTATGAGAACTGATCTTTGTTAGTATAACCAAGAACTGATCTTTGTTATTGTATAACTGAGGAGGGTATTAATAATTCAGTCCCTTAGCAACATGATCTTTATAAGTTGAAAAACAAACCTTTACATTCTAAACATTATCATATTTATGATCTCCTTACATTCAGTGCAGACCATATGTTCTTGGTATTGGTACTACTTGGCACAGTATGTAACCCGAACTATAGTATATGAGATGTTTACCAGTACAAATATACATTGGTTTTAATAATGCCAAGAAGACAATCCATCCCACTCCTTAATAAACAGAAATAAACTTCTCATTGTTTTAATTCTAAACTAATTTTATCTCTTCCCTTGTGCTTAGAATGTGAACAGAATATTATATCGCAGGCAGGATTTGTTTCAGCTTGTGATTTTCACCAGCAAACAGATGGAATGTTTAAATGAATATTTCAGATTGTGATTTCATGGTGACGGCTTTCTATTCCTCTGGAGATTTTCCTACAGGAACTGCAAAAGATTTGCAGACTCACACATTTTCACAGTATAGGTCAGGTTACATGGAACTGGTGTTAAGTTAAGATTTATTGCACATGGATACAGGCAAACTATACTAGACCTCAAAGGGGAACTTCCCTCTTAACTAACATAAACTGGAAGGGCAAATCAAGCTAAACATTTTTGCATATACATTCATTTAGCAGATATGCCACACAATCCAGCCTGACCATTTCTTCTGGATTGGAGTGGTGGTCTGTAACCTAGACAGCAAGCTGTCAACAAGGGAAGGAAAAGTGCAGGAATAACATTAGGAGGAGGCAAATTTGCAAAATGAATGCATTTGCAAAAATGTTTAACTTGGCGTGCCCTATAAGACTAACTATGTTATTTACGATAGGAGTACATCTTGGTTCATTTCATTCTATATGTCACAGAACATACAACCCCCCAACATTCTAAACTAGAACCTTAGTGTTATAGAGCACTGAGCCCTTGTGTCTGCTCAGATTTTGCAATAACAGATAAGCAATAAACTAGATGACTGAAAGCCTATGTAGACTTGGCGTCTAGATCCCTTCATATATTTTCACCATTTGAACAAACATTAGCCTAAAGTCTACTGTATGTATTGCGGGCAATTAAAAAATACAATATAAAACTGCCAGTTGCTTTGCCTAACGTTTCTTCAAACATCCATTGAGCTATAACAACAGGAACCAGACCGGACTGCTGACAGGTCCATTCCTGATTCAGCGTGATTGACATGACCCCAAAGGTCAAAGCAACAACAACAAATGAATGGTTTCACTAGTTAAAATCATATGTTATCACACATGACTTCACTAGTTGCTACCAATAACTTTTGCATCAGGCAAGCTTGAAACACGAAAGTGATTTAAGTTACGTACATAATACTTAAACAATATGCAAATGCATATAACTAAAACTCAGGACAGGTTGGCCCTTTAAATGGCTTAATTCACATCAGGAATATACTTCCCATTAAGATCCCCTGTCCTCAGGCTAATATCATTCTCAGACATACACTCTACAACCAGTTTCCCTGGATGCCAGTTAACCTTAAAATGTGTTCACATATCCTCCATACATAAACACATAGGGGGATTTATCAGAACTGGCGCATAGGAAAGGGAAGCAGTTGCCCATAGCAACCAATCAGATTGCTTCTTTAAATTTTCAGAGGCCTTTTTAAAGAAAATAAAAAAAGCAATCTGATTGGTTGCTATGGGCAACTGCTCCACTTTTGCTCTACACAGATTTTGACAAATCTCCATCTATATCATAGAACCTGAAGGAAACCCTCACAAAGAACGGTAACACATACAAGTCCTGGCAAATATTGCCTTAGTCTTATTCAAATCCAATGTTGCAAAGCAATATTGCAACTACTGTATGTTCCCAAATAATGACCAAGGACTATGACCATAATGACTAATGATTAACCCCTTCATGACCAATGACATACATGTATGCCATGGGTCAGGTGCACATATATATGACGTGGGCTTGTGGGTTGGGTCCACGTCATAACCGGGAGATGTCCGCTGCTATCAGCAGCTGACATCTGCCAGTAATGATGGACATCAGAGAATGCTGTGATAATACTGTGATCTATACCGCAATCTATAAATGCCGCTATTCCCTGGTGTCTAGTGTTCCCATAGCCCCCCCCGTGATTTAATCGTGGGGGGGAATATGGGTTGCAAGGGAAGCCCGAGACCTTACCTTGTCCTCTGCATTTTCCCTGGCTCTATGATTGTTTAAGGCTGACTTTTGCAGCCCTTAGCAATCAAGCACAGATTTCATGGATCAATGTAATGCAATAGCATTACATTGATCTATGTAAGCCATCTGATGATGGCTCATAATTGGCCTTTAGGGGACCAAAAAGTGTCTACAAAAATGTAAAAAAAAATAAAAATGTTTTTTTAAAATATAAAAGAAATCCTTCCCCTAATAAAAATTCAAATTATCTCCTTTTCAATTTTTTTAAACTAAAACCCTGTACAAAAAAGAAAAAATACACATACTTGGTACCGCCGCATGCATAATTGTCCGAACTATTACATTATTATGTTTATGATCCTTAACGGCATAAACGCTAAAAAAATTCCTAATGCCAAAATTGCTGATTTTTAGATACATTACATCCCAGAATTTTTTTTTATAAAAAGTGATCAAAAAGCCAGAACTACACAAAAGTGGTACCGTTAAAAACTACATTTCAGGGTGCAAAAAAACAAACCCTTTTTTTTTTTTTAAACAACTGGTGCCAGAAACTTAAACAGATTTGTAAATTACTTCTATTAAAAAGTATTAATCCTTCCAGTACTTATCAGCTGCTGTATGATCCACAGGAAGTTCTTTTCATTTTGAATTTCCTTTCTGTCTGACCACAGTGCTCTCTGCTGACACCTCTGTCCATGTCAGGAACTGTCCAGAGCATGATAGGTTTTCTATGGGCATTTGCTCCTACTCCGGACAGCTCCTAAAATGGAGGTGTCAGCAGAGAGCACTGGGGTCAGTCAGAAAGGAAATTTAAAAAGAAAAGAACTTCCCGTGGATCATACAGCAGCTGATGAGTACTGGAAGGGTTAAGACTTTTTAATAGAAGTATTTTACAAATCTGTTTAACTTTCTGGCACCAGTTGATTAAAAAAAAATGTTTTCCAGTGGAGTACCCCTTTAAGTAAAGCTTCCAAGAAACATTCAAAGAAACTAAACCATAGACCCTAGGTCTTCAAACTAAGCACCTCCAGCTGTTGCAAAACTACAACTTCCAGCATGCCGGGACAGCCAACGGCTGTCATAGACATTAACTAGAATGCATGTTTATGGGGGAGTCTGGAGATATGTGCACAGCTCTACAAAGATAAGCCCCCCTTTCACTCTTGCTTCTGATTTTGTAAGGGAACATGATGCAATGTGTATAGTGAATGCTCTCCTCCACATACAGCTGGGCTTGGTACATAATACATAGATAAATCATTATAGCGTGCAGTATATATAGTCAACAAATAAGATTATATATAAGCACCATATGGAGCCCTGCTATCAATTGTTTGCCAACATTGCTATGATTGTTACAAAGCTCATAGAAATAGGACTTGCCTAGTTGGGTTCCCTACTTTTATGGGCCCATAGTGAATACTTAGTCTTTTTCTATGGTAGATATGTATAATAAAGGGCATCACAAAAATAAGACAACAATGTTTACAAAGGCCGGACAAAACCGATAACACCAAAAAAAAAACCACACCTGTTCATATGCCCAAAAACCATGCTGGACCAACAGGACATTTACAGTCTATAGGTCGTCAGCAAGTGTAAAGTGACTTTTTTTTGGAAGTTATGGTGGAACAACTCCTTATGAGAGTTAAGAAAGAACTCCAGCCAAAACTAACCTATCCCCTATCCACAGGATAAGGTAAAAGTAGCTGATTGCTGGGGGTCTGACCCCTGGGACCCCGCAATCTCCTGAATGGGACCCCAGCTGTCAGTGAGGAGCATGTGTGATCTACTGGTGATCTACTGGTAGACGGCACACGCTCCATTCCTTTCTATGGGAGCTCCGGGGATGCCCGAGTGCTGTACTCGGGTCTCTTCATAGAAATGAATAGAGAGCATACCGTCTACCACATTCGCTCCACACTGAGAGCCGAGTCTCCTTCTGGAGATCACAGGGGTCCCAGCGGTTGGACCCAGGGCCGGACTGGCCTAGCGGGATACCGGGAAGATTCCCAGTGGGCCAACCGCACAGTGGGCCGGCAGGGGCCGGTTTTCTGCACTACACCGGACGGCCCCTGTGCGGCCACACAGTGGCTGCTCACTCACACAAGGTGCTGACACTAAGTCAGGACCTTGTGTGAAGCGTCCACAGAGAGGTGGAGCTATAGCTGTAGGCTCCCAGCCCCGCCACTCACCCCAGCAGTACCTGCGCATCCAGAGCGCAGTGATTTCCAACCCTGATTTTTTCTTTTTTTTTCCCCTCCCCCGGCACCGCAGGACCTGCGATGATGTCACTGTCAGCAGCCCCTGATCATGTGACTGCAACTCCTCCATGTGACTGATCACATGACGGAGTCGGAGGGGTGCCCCGAGCCGAAAAAGGTTGGGAAACACTGGCGTACAGGATTTAGTCAGTAACAGTATGATGGTAATATAAATGGTGATAATATTCCTCCCTGTATACTGGTATTATTGGTAATATTGGTCAGTATACAGGATTTGGCCAGTAACTGTATGATGGTAATATGTATGGTGATAATATTCCTCCTTGTATACTGGTATTATTGGTAATATTGGTAAGTATACAGGATTTGGTCAGTAGCAGTATGATGGTAATATGTATGGTGATAATATTCCTCCTTGTATACTGGTATTATTGGTAATATTGGTCTCAGTATACAGGATTTTGGCCAGTAACCGTATGATGGTAATATGTATGGTGATAATATTCCTCCTTGTATACTGGTATTATTGATAATATTGGTCTCAGTATACAGGATTTGGTCAGTAACAGTATGATGGTAATATGTATGGTGATAATATTCCTCCTTGTATACTGGTATTATTGGTAATTTTGGTCTCAGTATACAGGATTTGGTCAGTAACAGTATGATGGTAATATGTATGGTGATAATATTCCTCCTTTTATAGTGCCATTATTGTTAATATCAGTCTAATTATAGAGGACTTGGTCAGTTACAGTAAGGTAATATTTCCTTTCCTCCCGTACTATTGTTACTTGGTAAATGTATGACTTATATAGACATATTCATATTATAATGCATGGAAAATTGACACATATATAAATTGCTTCACCATAGTGAAATACAGTAGCAATTTATTTCTTCGAAATATATATCAAGGAAATAAAAATAAATAAATAAATATATATATATATATATATATATATATATATATATATAATTAGTGTACTGTAAAGGGATAAATCTTGGCGTGGCTGACGTGGAGCTAGTCTGCAATTATTTTCAGGGCTGGTTTTAATCCCCAGTCCAGCCCTGGTTGGACCCCACTCGATCAGCTACTTATCCCCTATATTGTGGATAGAGAATAAGTTAGTTTTTGTTGGGAATTCTCCTTCAATATCGTTAATGCTTAGTTGGACAGAGATAAATGGTAAATGATAAACAACACTAGTTTTGATTTTATTTTATTTTTTTAGTAAAATAGTCTTCCATGACCAAAACCACTGTTTTTATGGACACTCCTCAGCTACAGCCATCACTAGGGTCACATTGATAACTATGCTAAGCAAAATTCCAAATAAACCATTTATATTTAGAGAATAAAAAATAATAATAAAATAAAATGTGGCTTTTTATGTTTATTTTGTTTTGACAGATTTAAAATCAGTATAAACTCCAAAGGATACAATTAATAGAAAGCATGATGCGATGAAGAAAGCATCACTACTCCCCCCTAGTGGCTATGTAAAAGAAAACTTAGTTAAATATGCAAAGTTCAAGATAGTATATGATAACTATTTTTAAGGGTTGGTTCACACGTACAGGATCTGCAAATTTGAAATTAATTGGTTGCAAAATCAGCTGCACAAAATATGCAGCAAAAATATGCAGCAGGACCCATAAGTGTGAATGTACCCTAAGGGTAAAAATTGGACTGATTATTTTTTTTACAAGCGCACACACACACACACACATATATATATATATATATATATATATATATATATATATATATGTGTGTATATATATATATATATATATATATATATATATATATATATGTTTCCTATAGCTGTCATGGTAGGCTAGGTGTTGTCATTTTGGATACCAATGGCATCAACAAAGATACTCAGAGATCAAAGGTATAGAAAGTACTACTATATCTAGAGCTGGTCATACCCAATAGATAAATGATGGGTGAACCTATTGATTTTGGCAGGATTGGAAGATCATCTAATATGAAATGGCAGATCATCTCCTGATGGCAGATGTTTAGGAGAATAGAATTGGGCATACTAAATTTGAATCCTTTAGTACTGTTCCAAGTGGTAATTTTTTAAAAGTTATATATTAAATAACTATTATAATATAAAATCTTACAATTGCTAAAGAGTTATACTAATAATATTAAATGGTACCCAGTTTGTAAAGTTGAAAAAAGACAAGACTCCATCAAGTTAAATAGAAGTAATTTACAAATCTATTCAACTTTCTGCCATCGGTTGATCTGGAAACTTTTTTCTTCCACCGGAGTACCCGTTTAAAGTTAAATAGATCTGTAAGTTACTTCTGTTTTTAAATCTTAACCCTTCCAGTACTTATCAGCTGCTGAATACTATAAAAATACTACAGAGAAAATTGTGTAGCTCTTTCCAGTCTGACCACAGTGCTCTCTGCTGACACCTCTGTACGTGTTAGGAACTGTCCAGAGCAGGAGAGGTTTGCTATGGGGATTTGCTCCTGCTCTGGACAGTTCCTGACACGAACAGATGTGTCAGCAGAGAGCACTGTGGTCAGACTTGGAAAGAACTGCACAACTTCCTCTGTAGTATACAGCAGCTGATAAGAAGGATTTAGATTCTTCAATAGAATTGTTTTCCACTTGTTTTCCACCGAGGCTCCCCTTTAAGAGTGATACAGTACATTCCTGTGACTAGTTATGAGTTATAGCTATGCTTCCCTACACCCTGGGCAAAGATTAGGTTAGTTGACTTGCTCTCTATAAAAATACCCTGTCTTTCTTGCGCCCCCCCCCCCCTTGGGGCCAACACCGGGGTACAGTAAGTATTTTAGTGCAGGATGAGTAAAATATCTCCTAATATACTCGAAACAAGATTCTAGTGATTCCTCCTTTTGATGTGGACCACATCACTCCAGCACTGTTTATTCCGCTCCCTAGCCTGGAACTTCTCATTTACGCCGTAAATTGTCGCTTCCCTATAAATTGTTTAAAAAAAGTGAAGTTGCAAAGATAAATCTTCTTAGAAAAAGAATTCTCTACTAAAAATAATTGCTCAACTAAACCATTATTTCTTAAGTCATCCCACAAGAGCTCCTCTATGTGAAGCAGAACCTCATCTATTCCAATGATTTTCCAATATTAAAGGTTTTTTTTTTTTTATCAACTGGTACCATAAAGGTTAAACAGATTTGAAAATTACTTCTATTTAAAAATATTAATCCTTCCAGTACTTATCAGCTGCTGTATGCTCTACAGAAAGTTTTTTTTTTCTTCCGAATTTCCTTTCTGTCTGACCACAGTGCTCTCTGCTGACACCTCTGTCCATTTAAGGAACTGTCCAGAGTAGGAGGAAATCTCCATAGCAAACCTGTCCTGCTCTGGACAGTTCCTGACATGGACAGAGGTGACAGCAGAGAGCACTGTGTTCAGACAGAAAGGAAATTCAAAATGAAAAGAACTTCCTGTGGGGCATACAGCAGCTGACAAGTGCTGGAAGGATTAAAATTTTTAAATAGAAGTAATTTACAAATCTGTTTAACTTTCTGCGATCAGTTGATTAAAAAAAATGTTTTCCAGTACCCCTTTAAGCCTATGTAGTCCTATAGGTTAAGGTAATGTTTCCAAACCAGCTTGCCTCGAGCAGTTGCAGAACTACAACACCCATCATGCCCGGACAGCCACAGGCTGTCCGGGCATGCTGGGAGTTGTAGTTCTACAACAGCTGGAGGCACACTGGTTTGAAAACACTGTGTTAAAAGGTTGTTGTCTGCAAATCTGATATCAATTCTAATACAAATGCCAAAAGTAAGATCAATACTCATGCCAACCTGTTAACTCTACTTACGCTTTTTTGCCGCAGATGGCGCCCTGGTGCCAGTTTTTGCAGGTACTGAAATACTTCTTTTTCGTTCCCATGACTTGTTGCAGAGCACAGACATTTGGACTGTAAGGGAATAAATTGAAGAAAAATAAATATTTTATTTAGGCTTCAGACTTATCAGAAATATTAATAGGATTTCTGTAGAGTCACTTCCCATCATAAAAGTCCTCGTTCCAATACATTAATAAGGAAACAAAGGAAGCTTTATAGCTGGTAAACTTTCCAGCAGTCACCACCAGGTGCCCTGGAACATGTTTTTTTTTTTTTATAGGGGTCAAAAAAAAAAAAAATGCCATGTGCTCTGGGAGGTGAAGGGGCCGTTTCTTTGTTCACAAGGGTCTCACAGAATGAAAGACCATTAGTGTTACTAATACCCATCTCCAGAGCACAGAATACCAAGCACAGCTATACAAACAGCAGCACTCACATAGTGCACCCTCCCACTGTTACCCAGCAGATGTACTTCTGTATTACTTAAGTCATTCATGTATGTGCAAATTGGAACATCAGGAACAATGAAAAAAAGTTTCATGCAGACAGAAAATTCATTTTTTTCCCTATAGAAAGCCATAGATCCTTCTAAATATATATCTGTACATAGGTGAACAAATGTAGTAGTGTATAGTACATAACTATACACAGATGCATCAGGACTGAGGAATTCCTATCAGGCACAGGGTATTGTTGCAGGGTGCCATCCGGTATTATCTGGAGGTTTACATAGGACTGCTGGCACACCTACTGCCTTATCTAACAAAGGAAACACAGAACACACTCAGTTCTGCTACATCTGTGTGATCCTCTGCATTATCTTTCAATCTACATTTATGCTTGCCAAACAATGTATTACACATGTAATACAATAGTTGCTATTGCTTAAAACATTAAAATAACTTATGTATTAGGCAAAAAAAAAAAAAATGTAAAAATTTTTTTTTATCCTCCTATCTATCTATCTATCTATCTATCTAATAAAGATGAATGTAGGCAGCACACCAGGATTCGTGCAAAATTAAAGTGCTTTTATTCCAAAGATAAAGTCTTTATCTTTGGAATAAAAGCACTTTAATTTTGCACGAATCCTGGTGTGCTGCCTACATTCATCTATATTGGAAAACGGACTGGAGCACCGAGGTCTTCAGGGCTGGCACCCACCCAAAGTACCATTAGGAGGTGCCGCTTCAATTGGGATTTCTATCTATCCATTCTCTCTCTCTCTCTCTCTCTCTCTCTCTCTCTCTCTCTCTCTCTCTCTCTCTCTCTCTCTCTCTCTCTCTCTCCCTATCTAGTCTTTCATTTTCTTTATTTCTATCTACCTATCTCTTATCTATTTTCTAACTATCTATCTATTTATTTAATTATCTATACATCTACCTGTACTTATGTCAAATCTTCCTTTCTTTCCTTCTTTCTCTACCTATCATCTATCTATCTAAACAGAAAAAATCTGCAGCACTCCAAAATAAGGTGCACAAATGGTGGATTTATTAGCCTGACGGCATAGCAACGTTTCGGCTGCCCACTTGCAGCCTTTCTATCTATTTATCTATCTCATATCTATCTATCTATCTATCTCATATCTATCTATCTCATATCTATCTATCTCATTTATTTATATCTATCTATCTCATATCTATCTATCTCATATCTATCTATCTCATTTATTTATATCTATCTCATATCTATCTATCTATCTATCTATCTCATATCTATCTATCTATCTATCTATCTCATATCTATCTATCTATCTATCTCATATCTATCTATCTATCTATCTATCTCATATTTATCTCATATCTATCTCATATCCATCTATCTCATATCTATCTATCCATCTATCTCATATCTATCTATCTCATATACATCTATCTCATATCTATCTCTCCATCTATCTATATTTTTTCCTTCTTTCTGCACTTAATAAACTAAACACTTAAAAATTCATATAATAAAGACATTTAAAAAAAAATGGTGTTTCTTGCATTTACACTCTCGAGGAATGTCCTAAAGACCTGAATTACTCTGGAATAGCTCTGTACCAGCTTCCCCAGATGTCCTAACATAAAAGGATAAATCATTACACTTACCCCTGTTTTTTGGCCCTTATGCGACTGTGTGACAGGATCTTGTCATAGTAGCCATTACTGTCTGCACGGTCAAATGCAGACAGTACAAAAATGGCAAAGATGGATAAAAATATAATCTTCATTGTTTAGTCCCCCAAATGCTCCCTGTAAATGAAAAGGGAGAACTGCCAAGTGTTATAGAGCTGAACAGAGTTTATATACAGCCTGGAATTCTGTGGGAGGGGAGCAGAGTATCAACCTGAGACAAATGCTACACCCTCCAGAAAGACTTAGCCACTGCCGAAATCACTAAAGGAGTTACAGGACTTCTGGCCAAGTGCAACTTTTTTTTTTCCTTCCCAGGAAAATAAATATTACACGGATCCAGTTGTGACTAAGTCATATATGAATCATTTTCCTTGCAAATATTTGCAGCATTTTTGTAGATTTTGGAAGTTTAGTCATTCATTTGGCATCATTATATATGCATATATGGACTGTAATGAGAATCTGAGAAAATGTCATAGCAACCCATTAATTGATAACCCATCATACTAGAAGGACATCATAGCTTATATGGGGATGTCTGTGGACATATGGGGAGATTTATCAAAACTTGTGCAGAGGCAAAGTTGTCCAGTTGCCCATAGCAACCAATCAGCTTGCTTCTTTAATTTTTCACAGGCCTGGTTAGGAATGTAAGAAGCAAGCTGATTGGTTGCTATGGGCAACTGGGCAACTTTGACTCTGCACAAGTTTTGATAAATCTCCCCAAAATGCTACACTATATTACCAGTAGTGAACTCTGAAAACAATAATAAGAGTAGTAATTAATATTAGTAATTGGTAATAATTTGTACTAGTAACATAGGTGATGACAAAACAACAATAATGAAATAGTAAATAATTTGTAATATTCATCCAAGATATTTTAGAATATGATCAAAGACATTCTATTTAAATGGACACTAATGTTTCACACAAATTGTGCTCATTGAATAGCAAGAGTGCTCACAAGAAAATCTCTATTTAATTGCTGTTTTATAAACAATATATATATATATATATATGTATTCAGTACTGCATTTGCAAGGTGCTATGTGAGCAGAGAAGAAATCAGTAACAAAACAACAAGGTTCTGTTCTATGCAGTAAGCAGCTGCTGCTGATAACAAATGGTTGGAGAGTGGCTGGGGGGAGAGCATTACAGCAAGGAAGGGGTTACATCATAAAAGAAACTCCAGCCTAAGAGGTGAAGGTCTGCTGAATGCTGATGAAAAACTACACAATTGACAGTAGCTCATAACATTATCAATATATATATATATATATATATATATATATATATATATATATATGTATATATATATATTTCTTACACCCAAAAAATATGTCTAAGGCTTTAGCCACTAGCTGTCTTGCTTCTAGGGAAATTGCAGTTGGCTGCACATTTATGCTCACTCTACCTCTTGCTAGAAGTTGAGGTGGGGCTTAGCTATTGTTACGTGAGAGAGCCTGGACTGCCTGTCTGCCTCCTCCAGATGGTCCACACTGTGCCTAAAGGGAAAACCAAGGCTTCCCTCTTTATAAAATATTGATAATGTTATGAGCTACTGTCAACTGTGTAGTTTTTCATCAGCATTCAGCAGACCTTCACCTCTTAGGCTGGAGATTCTTTTATGATGTAACCCCTTCCTTTCTGTAATGCTCTCCCCCCAGCCACTCCCCAACCATTTGTTATCAGCAGCAGCTGCTTACTGCATAGAACAGAACCTTGTTGTGTTGTTACTGATTTCTTCTCTACTCACATAGCACCTTGCAAATGCAGCACTGAATAAGCATCTTCTCCCCCCACATGCAATTTATAGTAGTGCACTTTAATTCATCCCCCAGCGCAGGGCCAGCCTGCTCAGTCCTGTACATTTCCTTCAGCACTTTGTCATGGTATAGCAGAGAGAAGAAGAAGCTTTCATGTGATTGGCTTGAGAAGTAAGGGAAAGGAAGTCCTGTACAACTGGTCCTACCACCTGAAATGGCAAGAATGAAAAATGTGCACTATGGAGGATACTCTCAGTGGCTCAATAAAAGCAGTAAGAGGCCAAAATGAACTTGTCACCACTCTTTTTTTTTTTATTCTTTTAAAAGTACAGGTGTGCTTTAATATGAAAGCCCCCACATTTCTGCATCCACAAGGGAAATGTAGTAAAACATGCAGCCACTTAAATGAAAAAAAACAAAAAACAATGTTTACCAATATGTTTGTTTGCTTGACAGCCAAAATTAGGTTTGATCATCAGACAACCCCTTATCATTTAACTGCTTAAAGAAGATGTCCAGTGTTAAGCAATTTATCCTCTATCCATAGTATAAATGTTTGATCTTGGGGCTCCAACTGCTGAGACCCCCACTATCTCCCGTCCAGGGCTCCGACTCTGCCCAGGCTGAGCTGCTGTATTTCACGTTTCGCACACAGCAAGTCAGCTGGTACAAACACTCCTTTTCCATTCATCTCCATGGGAAAGGCAGAGACACAGGAACCCTGGGGCCCCATACGGGAGATCACAGGGGGTCGCATCAGTCGAACCCCCCCGCGATCAGACGTTTATGCCCTATCCTGCAAATAGGGGATATATTGCTTAGCACTGGACATCTTTAAAGGACAACTGAAGCCATAACAACTTATCCCCTATCCACAGAATAGTGGATAAATGTTTGATCGTGGGGGGAGGGGGGTCCGACCTCTGGGACCCCCCGCCATCTCCCAAATGGCCCCCGCATTGCCGCTCTGTGAGAGCGGCTAATCCAAATAGCATTGACCTCAGTGAGGTCGACGGTATGCCCCCTCCCCATACAGCTCTATGGGAGAGGCAGGGGGGCACGAATGCTGCCTCTCTGCCTTTCCCATAGAACTACATGGAGGAGGCATGTCTGCCGTGGAAAGATCCCCCGGGTTGAATGCAGTGCCACTGCCACTGGGAATCAATTTAAAGTAATATAAAGTAACATAGTTCTGTCCAAATTTTGTTAAGGTTCGGCCATTGTTGCCAAACCACACTGAAAAGTTTGCTCATCTCTAGTAGTGAGGAAGGTTGGGATGGTCCTATAGTGTTGCGGCATCTTGTCGGTCTACAATTATGCTGTTGTTTATTTAATTTGGATTTTTTTAAGTAAATTTAAAGAAAATTCACCATATGTGCATAATTCTGAGCGAATGCTATGATTAACACCAAATATGGCTCCATTATAAAGAAAAGCCATGATGCCCGCTCCTTCCAGTCTCTAACTGAAGAAGACTGTTCCCCGCTAACTCACCTTTCAGAACCCGTGTGAAGGATCCTAATTTTCCTAATAGGTTGGGGTTCAGTCTATTTGATATTTATGGCATATTGTTTGACAGTACCATGAACATCTAAGTTGGGAGGGCCCTTTCAAAAAGGAACCAGGGGGAAGAGAATCGAGTTTTTCAATATATAATTACTCCTCAGTTTTACCACGTTATAATTAAATTATATATTATCATAATAGAAAAATAAATAAGCCTTTCAGGCGCTTGCCAAAACGAAATAGCATAACAAAACTGTTAAAGGGCTTAGCTGTATTTCAATCAGTTATTTCACTGACACCTACAATAAAAAGTTTTAATAGAGTTTTTGATATTCATTTACAAAATTGCTTGCACTGTAATTTGATCTGGGTTTGATGAAGTGGTAAATCTGTCAGATCTGTAATACCTTTTACCTGATCTTCACATCTAGTTGTGACCTCTCAATTCTAAAAGCTGCAATACATGGCTAATCCTTTATTATCAGGAGGAAACCACCCTTTGTTTTGTTAAAATGACATTTTTTTCATGACCAGAGGGAATCCTAGGAAATTAAGGCCCCCATGCACATTAGAAAAATAGTCATCCAAACCTGCCAATTTCTGCATGTATGGGGGCCTCCAGACTCTTTCTCAATATATGATGTCAGCTGAGAGAATGATCGGCTATATTAGATTTTTTTTCTATAATTGTATATTTATTAGAAAGGTTTTTCAGTAATACAAAGAATAACTAAACAAGCAACCCAGGAATTTAATAATTTGACACAACGTCAGTACAGGAGATAAGACAAGTCATAAACAGTTATAGCAGAATACTGTGGCTTGCTGGGCAGTCAACATAGCATCAGGGTCCACGGAGTTGAATGACTTAAAGCAACTAGTAAGTATGAAAAACATAACAAGTGAACTCCTTGAATGCACAATATAAGGTAGGCATTAGCCCCTTGAAAGAGGCCAAAACAGTCAAATCAAAGTTTTGGCTGCTAGCAGAATGTGGAGGAAGTTCCATCTGTTTTTACCCAAGGACCAAGGGGACAGGTGGAGAAGGTAGACCAGAGGGTCGGGGGGAAACACAGCATTCAGGACCTCACCTATTAAATGTTCCACCGCAGACCAGAAAGTGGCCAGCGGGGGACACGATCACAACAGTGGCGAATCCCAATAGAAAACCTCTCCTGCTCTGGACAGTTCCTGACACGGATAGAGGTGGCAACAGAGGGCACTGTGGTCAGACTGGAAAGAACTACACAACTTCTCCTGAAAATAGAAGTCATTTACAAATCTGTATATCTCTCTGGTACCAGTTGATTTGAGAATTTTTTTTTAAACTCCAGAGTACCCCTTTAAAACCACCTAATCCACCTACTGCTAGTTCCTTTCCTGAAACTACCCTGTCTGACATAACAATCTTCAGTTGTTATATGAAGGGTACAATGTAGTTCAAAGAGCCATAGAGCCTCATATTGCTGACAATAGGTCTATGGCTTTCAGTAGATTGTGGATACAATTTATCGGATTTATTCAAACTAGAAATCTCAGAATGCCATCACATGGGCCTGTGATGCCATATTTTGTATGAAATTACAATGATGATTACAGTATATATGTAATCCAGCTCCCTTTACCTAAGAACTTCTTTAGATTGAAAACTGATGTGTGTGTTTTTCTAAGTTTATCTCTTATGGTAAAATAGACCTGTCAATGTGAATGAACTATTTTCCAGAGATTGCATATGGTTGAAGTCCTGCAAGTACAGACATGTGAATGATTGACTTCTATTACAATGGGCCTCATACAAAATTATATAGGATTTTACATACATCTAGACATAAAAGGCATATATGGAATTTCATGCCAATCATTTCTGTTCTGGAAATTTACCTTCAACACTATATATTTTTCTATCAAAGCGACCTATATTATATGAAAAGTATATAAGCATGTTTACAAATGGTAGATTTATTTTAGATGAAAATCAGTCTTGTCTCTTTCCTGGTGATCGATTGGGGGCAGGGGGGTGTCAAGGTCCCAGGGAATGGACCTCCACCAATCACTGCACATTTGTTTCCAATTTAATGGCGTCAGTAGCCCCCTTCAGGACTGGAGTACTGGAGATCTGCATTGTTAGTAATGTATGTAATGCTAAAAGGTTTAAGAACCAAGCCAGTCACTTCATGCTGCCTTCCCCCAACCTCCAGCACAGCAGTTGTCATGGTGTATGTATATTTTGTACCTAATTTTTTGTATGTAATTTGGGAAAGATATGGACTTGCCATGATAGAAATACAACCAGCCTTGTCTGTGCTATTAACAGTATTTCCAGTACCTGACCTGAGGTGCCTTGTGGCTACAAAGAAATAGATATCTTAAGATTTGTGGAATTTTCATAAGGATATGTATGAAATTGAGTGATGACTGATATATTTGCACCATACACAGGTGCAACTTGTGCTACAGGTCTAAGTGATGTACTGGAAGTTCTTGACCTTATAGTACAATATGGCATCACTATGGAATGTGGAGCCTGGAGATATAACACATTCCATTAATATCAAAACCTTGTAACCAGCACACTGCAAAGATCAAGCATACTTAATCACCAGTGGCTAAAATAATAAATACTTTTTCCCCATTTTGTTATGTTGCGACCTTGTGCTAAGCAAAAAATAATAATTCCCCCCTTGATTCTCCACTCAATGCCCCATAATGTCACAGAAAAGAAAATGTTAAAAATCTTTGCCAATTTTTTGAAAATAAAAAAGTAAAATATTGCAGTGACATAAGTATTCAGACTCTTTACTCAGGACTGAAGCCCCTTTGGCAGCGATTACAGCCACCAGTCTTCTTAGAGATGAGGCCATAAGGTTTTATGTCTTTCTTTTCTGCAGATCCTTTCAAGCCCTGTAAGGTTGGATGGGGACTGTTGGTGGAAGCAATTTCCAGGTCTCTCCAAAAATGTTTGAAATTAGTTTTGGTCAGGACTCTGTCTGGGCCACTCAAGGGCATTCACATATTCCCCCATCACTTACTAGTCTACTTGCCCCAGCCACTGAAAAACATCTCCACAGTAAGATGCTGCTACCATCATGCTTCTCTGTAGGGATGGTATTGAGCAGATGATGAGCAGTGCCTGGTTTCCCAAGAGATGACCCTCAGAATTGAGGCCAAGAAGTTCAATATGGGTTTCATCAGAACAGAACATCTTGTTTCTCGGCCATACAGCTCAGATTGTGAATTGCTGTAGTGATGGTTGACCTTCTAGAAGTGTCTACCCTCTGATCTTTGGAGTTCAGCCAGAGTAACCATTGGGTTCTTGGTCCCTCCCATACTAAGGCCCTTCTCCCCTGATAACTTAGATTGGTGGGGCAGCCAGTTCTAATAAGTTTCCTGGTTGTTCCAAAATGTTACCATTCAAGAATTATGGAGGACACTGGGCTTGTAGGAGCTTTCAGTGAAGCAGATTTTTTTGTCCCCTTCTCCAGATCTGTGCCTCCACACTATCCTGTCTCTGAGCTCTACTGGCAGTTCTTTCCACCTCATGGCTTGGTGTTTGCTCAAATATACATTGTCAGCTGTGAGACCTTATATAGACAGGGCTGTGTCTTTACTGATCATGTCCTATCAGCAGAATTTACCACAGGTGACTCCAATCAAGGTATGGAAACATCTCAGAGTTGATCAAGAGAAACGGGAGGAGCCAGAGCTAAATTTTAAGTGTCATAGCAAATATTTTTTAAATACAATTTTCACATTATAATTATTGGGTATTAAGTGTTTAATTAATGAGGGTATATTCTTTTCTTTAAATATATGTTTTATTTTTTTTATGTGGTGTCCTTCAGAAAGCTAAAGCTTCAAAGTTAAGTGATAACATTTTGGTTTCTTACAACCGCCACTTGAGTTTACTAAAGACAAATGTATAAAACAACATTGAAAAAAATACCCCCAACTTCGTACAGTTTGAGGTCACATAGAGAGGATCTCAGTCTATGACTGCGTTTATGAAATTAGGGTATATGGTGTCTTTGACTCCTTTTCAACAACTGCTGCATGCTGAGATTGATAGCATGTGCTCTACTGCACGTGGTACCATCTTTGTGATAGGGTTGTAATAGGTATCTTGTACTGAAACGGGGTAACCAAAATAATAAGTTCCCTGACATCAAAAGCTCTGAACACAACCCTCACAAGGATTACCTGTACAGAGAAAGCATGGAGAGAAGATAAAATCATCATCTTCATCTTTATCGTGTGTAACTATACACAAGTCAATGTTATTATATCTCTGTCATCCCTAGATCATGAGTTCTCTGCTAATCTGAGCCCCAGTAATAATGAATAAATCTATGAACGAGTAAATTAATGAATAAATAAATAAACATAAATAAAGAAAGTAAATAAACTCTTTTATAGAAAAAAAAATTTAAAAATAAAAAATCCTCAATCCTCCAAAATAATATATACCTCTTAAAACCTACATGCATTTTGCATGCACATGTAGGTGTTTAGGCTATAACATGCTCCTATGACACAAAATATATGTTGCCCCAAGCATTCAATAATTCCCAGCCACCAATTTTTGCCTGTTAACCCAGCCTTTTCTACATTTGCTTCTTCACTAAAAAAAATTCTGTACCTGGATGATAATTCTGGATAATAAACCGTCTCAAGCGTTGTGAGGAGGGAACCGTAGAGCTGAGGCGTTTGGTAGGTTCAACGCAAGAGCCGAGCCCAATACAGGAGAATGCGGGGGTCTCAAAGGTCTAACCCCCTGTGATTAGACACTTGTCTAATTATTATTGTCACTATTCACAGTTTAGTTCCCTGAACTACTCCTTTATCATTAAAATTCAGTTTTGACTTTTATAGAGATATTAAGAACTATTAACAACTATAAAATAAAAAGGTAAAAAAATAAAATAATAGGTGCTATCATTTATCAGATTTTTCTGCCTCTATCAAACGTTTAACAGACCAGTTTATCTATAAGAGATGTAAAGTGTAAATGATGATCCCATAACTGGTTGTATTTAAAGTAATTTCATGGTGTTATTACACAAGTAAACCTTAAACCTTATTAATGTAGAACATTCTTGTTATCATACACTGTTTTAAGCTCTTACATGTTTTGCAATAAGTAAAGCTGTGAACTGTAAATCTCTAGGGACCTCTAGTGGAAATATAGAATATTATTTTTGTCTAAATATTTTGTAAAGTTTTTATTTGACTTAATGGAAATAAAAAGCAATATCAACTAAAAGTCAGTAATTACTAACTAGAGACATAGCTCACATTTTTAACAATGCACTTTATTAAATATTTTGTGATATATATATCCAAAAAGAAAAAGAAGCAGCACGCCGAGGTGCTACAGTGCTATGTTATGCTACCTCTGAGTGCCGCTTCTTTTTCTTTTTGGATATGATGTTCATGGGACATTGAGTCCTGTCCCCAGGAGCAGAGCACCCACCTGGACCTGGAGTCCTGAACACCGTGCCGGTTTCTTCCCAGACATTTTATATATATATATATATATATATATATATATATATATATATATATACAAAAAAGGAAGGAGAAGCAGCACTCAAAAAAAGGGATTCAAGTATGTGGGTGCAAGCGGTCTCAGGGACCCTGGCCTTGGGCCCAAAAATGCAGACAAAACGGAATGGCTGCAGCAAACCAGAGTATCCAAAGTACAAAAAGTGATTTATTGCAGCTAAAAATAGGACAAGGTTTCTGTGGTCTCACACCACCTTTCTCAAGTCATAATGCAAGTGAACATCAGCAGTTTAACCCCTTAAGGACACATGACATTCTCATACGTCTCCATTTCCGAGTCCTTAAGGACACATGACGTATGAGAATGTCATGTGTTTTACCGGCCCCCCGCAACCATCTGGAGCTGAGCCGATGCCCGATGCCTGCTGAAATCGTTCGATCCCTGGCGTTAATGTTGGGATCGGGGCCCCAGGAGCGGTGGCGGCAGCGGCGACGACGAGGGACTGACCTGATGCGGAGTGGATCTTTGGTGGTGAGTGACAGCCTCCTGCTGTTGCTTAGCAACAGCTCCCAGCATGCAAAAAGGGCATGCTGGAAGCTGTAGTTATGCAACAGCAGGAGGCAGACCACCACAACTCCCAGCATTCCCTTATGGGCATGTTGGGACTTATAGTTTTGCAACAGCTGGAGGCACATTTTTTCTATGGAAAAGTGTACCTTCAGCTGTTGTATAACTACAACTCCCAGCTTGCACAATCAGCTAAAGTGCATGCTGGGAGTTGTAGTGGTGCATCTGCTGGTTGCATAACTACAACTCCCAGCATGCCCGTTGGCTGTCGGTGACTGCTGAGAGTTGTAGTTTTGAAACAGCTGAAGGCACACTGAGTTAAGTAGCAAACCAGTGTGTCTCCAGCTGTTGCATGACTACAATCCCTAGCATCCCCAGCCAAAGTAGTATGCCTCCAGCTGTTGCATAACTACAAGACCCAGCATGCCCTTCCACTGTCCGTACATGCTGGGGGTTGTAGCTTTTGCAACAGCTGAAGGCACACTGGTTGCAAAACACTGAGTTTGTTACCAAACTCGGTGTTTCACAACCAGTGTGCCTCCAGCTGTTGCAAAACTACAACTCCCAGCATGCACTGATAGATCGTACATGCTGGGAGTTGTAGTTTTGCATCAGCTGGATGTTCCCCCCCCCCAATGTGAACGTACAGGGTACACTCACATGGGCGGAGGTTTACAGTAAGTATCCGGCTGCAAGTTTGAGCTGCGGCAAATTTTCTGCCGCAGCTCAAACTGCCAGCGAGAAACTACTGTGAACCCCTTCCCGTGTGACTGTACCCTAAAAACACTACACTAACACAAAATAAAATAAAAAGTAAAAAACACTACATATATACATACCCCTATACAACCCCCCTCCCCAATAAAAATGAAAAATGTCTGGTACGCCACTGTTTCCAAAACGGAGCCTCCAGCTGTTGCAAAACAACTACTCCCAGTATTGCCAGATAGCCACTGACTGTCCAGGCATGCTGGGAGTTTTACAACAGCTGGAGGCACCCTGTTTGGGAATCACTGGCGTAGAATTCCCCTATGTCCACCCCTATGCAAGTATCTAATTTAGGCCTCAAATGCGCATGGCGCTCTCACTTTGGAGCCCTGTCGTATTTCAAGGCAACATTTTAGGGTCACATATGGGGTATCGCCGTACTCGGGAGAAATTGTGTTACAAATTTTGGGGGGTATTTTCTGCTATTACCCTTTTTAAAAATGTAAAATTTTTGGGAAAACAAGCATTTTTGGTAAAAAAATATATATTTTTTTTTACATATGCAAAAGTCGTGAAACACCTGTAGGGTATTAAGGTTCAAATTACCCCTTGTTACGTTCCCCGAGGGGTCTAGTTTCCAAAATGGTATGCCATGTGTTTTTTTTTTGCTGTTCTGGCATCATAGGGGCTTCCTAAATGCGGCATGCTTCCAGAGGAAAATTTGCTTTCAAAAAGCCAAATGTGACTCCTTCTCTTCTGAGACCTGTAGTGCGCCAGCAGTGCACTTTTCACCCCCATATGGGGTGTTTTCTGAATCGGGAGAAATTGGGCTTCAAATTTTGGGGGTATTTTCTGCTATTACCCTTTTTAAAAATGTAAAATATTTGGGAAACCAAGCATTTTAGGTAAAAAATATATCATCTTTTTTTTACATATGCAAAAGTCGTGAATCACCTGTGGGGTATTAAGGTTCACATTACCCCTTGTTACATTCCCTGAGGGGTCTAGTTTCCAAAATGGTATGCCATGTGTTTTTTTTTTTTTTTGCTGTCCTGGCACCATAGGGGCTTCCTAAAGGTGACATGCCCCCAAAAACCATTTGTCGCTCCTTCCCTTCTGAGCCCTCTACTGCGCCCACTGAACAATTAACATAGACATATGAGGTATGTGCTTACTCGAGAGAAATTGGGTTTCCAATACAAGTAAAAATTTTCTACTTTTTACCCCTTTCAAAAATTCAAAAATTGGGTCTACAAGAACATGCGAGTGTAAAAAATGAAGATTTAGAATTTTCTCCTTCACTTTGCTTCTATTCCTGTGAAACACCTGAAGGGTTAATACACTTACTGAATGTCATTTTGAATACTTTGGGGGTGTAGTTTTTATAAAGGGGTCTTTTATGGGGTATTTCTAATATGAAGACCCTTCAAATCCACTTCAAAACTGAACTGGTCCCTGAAAAATTGTGAGTTTGAAAATTTTGTGAAAAATTTCAAAATTGCTGCTGAACTTTGAAGCCCTCTGGTGTCTTCCAAAAGTAAAAACTCATAAATTTTATGACGCAAAGCTTAAAGTAGACATATTGTATATGTGAACCCAAAAAATATATATTTTGAATATCCATTTTCCTTACACGCAGAGAGCTTCAAAGTTAGAAAAATGCAAAATTTTCATTTTTTTCATCAAATTTGGGGATTTTTCACCAAGACAGGATGCAAGTTACCATAAAATTTTACCACCAAGTTGAAGTAGAATATGTCACGAAAAAACGATCTCGGAATCAGAATGATAACTAAAAGCATTCCAGAGTTATTAATGTTTAAAGTGACAGTGACAGATTGGCAAAAAACGCTCTGGTCCTTAAGGTGTAAAATGGCCTGGTCCTTAAGGGGTTAAATAGGTTACAGCATGTGATACAATAATTAACATAATTACAGTGTCACAAGCAAAGCACCCCACACCATCACACCTCCTCCTCCACACCAGCACACCTGTGAAGTGAAAACCATTTCAGGTGACTACGAAGCTCATCAAGAAAATGCCAAGAGTGTGCAAAGCAGTAATCAAAGCAAAAGGTGGCTACTTTGAAGAACCTAGAATATGACATATTTTTAGTTGATTAACACTTTTTTGTTTTGTATATAATTCCACATGTGTTAATTCATAGTTTTGATGCCTTCAATGTGAATCTACAATCTTCATAGTCATGAAAATAAAGAAAACTCTGAATGAGAAGGTGTGTCCAAACTTTTGGTCTGTACTGTATATCTTGATGTGATCACTATTATTTGGCTTGAGAATGGTGTTGTGAGAATACCGAAATGTCGCACTTGCCTGTTCATGGTCATCCTTTTGTGTGTGTATATATATATATATATATATATATATATATATATGTATGTATATATATATATATATATATATATATATATCTGGATATCATAAAATAGCAATAAAATAGCTCTCACGCCCCCTCCCATAGGCTTGCATTGAGGGGCGGAGCGTGACGTCACACGGGGGCGAAGGCGTGACGTCACACGCCGCCGGCCCTGCGGTCGACCGTAATCAGACCCGGAGCGAACGCGCTCCGGGGACTGATTTCAAACGGATAGGGGATAATATGTGTAAGCACCGGGGTACCCCTTTAACCCCTTAAGGACCCTTGACGTACGCGTACATCATGACAACCTGGTACTTAAGGACCCATGACGTACGCGTACGTCATGGAGAATTCCGGCCCCTGCCGCGCGCCGGGCGGGGATCGGACCGGGATGCCTGCTTAAATCATTCAGCAGGCATCCCGTGCAAACGCCCAGGGGGGTCATCAGACCCCCCCATGTCGGCGATCACGGCAAATCGCAAATGAATTCACACTTGCGATTTGCGCGATTCCGGGTCATTACGGGTCTATAGTGACCCGGAATATAAGGGGGATCACGGTTGTATAAGACACCCAGGATCCCCCTGAAGGGATAGGAGTGAGGTGGCAGGGGTGCAACCCCTCCTATCCCTGCTATTGGTGGTCTTGACGCGACCACCAATAGCAGATCGGGGGCGGGGGGGTTAACTTTCGTTTTCCCCGTCCTGCCCACCCACAATAGGCGGGGCAGGACGGGGAAATGACGGGGACTGGCTCCGAAGATCCACTTACTGATCAGGGTGGGCGACGGAGATCGGCGGGCGGCGATGACGTACGGCTGGATCCGACGGAAGCTGGTGAGTTGCCTAGCAACATCTGGAGGGTACAGTTTGAGACCATTATACAGTGGTCTCAAACTGTAGCCCTCCAGATGTTGTAAAACTACAACTCCCAACATGCCCAGACAGCTGTTTGGGCATGCTGGGAGTTGTAGTTTTGCAACAGCTGGAGGGATACAGTTTGAGACCACTATATAGTGGTCTCTATACTGTAGCCCTCCAGATCTTGCAAAACTACAACTCCTAGCATGCCCAAACAACTGTTTGCTTTCAGGGCATGCTGGAATTTGTAGTTTTGCAACAGCTGGAGGACCACAGTTTGGAGATCACCTTGCAGTGTTCTCTAAAACTGTAGCCCTCCAGATGTTGCAAAACTGAAAATCCAAGCATGTCCAAATGTCTCGGCATGCTGGGAGTTGTAGTTGCGTACCTCCAGCTATTGCATAACTGCATCTCCCAGCATGACCTTCGGCGATCAGTACATGCTGGGAGTTGTAGTTTTGCAACAACTGGAGGCACACTGGTTAGAAAATACTGAGTTAGGTAACAGAACCTAACTGAAGGTTTTCCAACCAGTGTGTCTCCAGCTGTTGCAAAATTACAACTCCCAGCATGCACAGTCTGTCAGTACATGCTGGGAGTTGTAGTTTTGAAACAGCTGGAGGTTTTCTCCCCCATGTGAACGTACAGGGTACATTCACACGGGCAGGCTTGCAGTAAGTTTCCTGCTTCAAGTTTGGGCTGCGGCAAATTTTTCACCGCAGCGCAAACTCCTAGTGGGAAACTCACCGTAACACGCCAGTGCGAATGTACCCTAAAAACACTACACTACACTAACACATAATAAAGAGTAAAACACTACATATACACCCCCTTATACTGTCCCCCCCAATAAAAATGAAAAACATATTGTATGGCAGTGTTTCCAAAACGGAGCCTCCAGCTGTTGCAAAACAACAACTCCCAGCATTTCCGGACAGCCACTGACTGTCCAAGCATGCTGGGAATTAGGCAACAGCTGGAGGCACCCTGTTTGGGAATCACTGGCGTAGAATACGCCCCTATGTCCACCCCTATGCAATCCCTAATTTAGTCCTCAAATGCGCATGGAGCTCTTTCACTTCGGAGCCCTGTCGTATTTCAAGGAAACAGTTTAGGGCCACATATGGGGTATCTCCGTACTCGGGAGAAATTGCACTACAAATTTTGGGGGGCTTTTTCTCCTTTTACTACTTATGAAAAGGAAAAGTTGGGGTCTACACCAGCTCGTTAGTGTAAAAAATAAAATAAAATTTACACTAAATTTCTCCTGAGTACAGAAATACCCCATATGTGGGTGTAAAATGCTCTGTGGGCGCACAACATGGCTCAGGAGTGAGAGCGCACCATGTACATTTGAGGCCTTAATTGGTGATTTGCACAGGGGTGGCCGATTTTACAGCGGTTCTGACACAAACGCAAAAAAATAAATACCCACATGTTACCCCATTTTGGAAACTACACCCCTCATGTAATGTAATAAGGGGTACAGTGAGCATTTACGTCCCACAGGGGTCTGGCAGATTTTTGGAACAGTGGTCCGTGAAAATGAAAAATGTAATTTTTCATTTGCACAGCCCACTGTTCCAAAGATCTGTCCCCACGTGGCCCCTGACTTCCATTCCAAACAATTTTTTCCCAAAAGCTCAATGGCGCTCCTTCTCTTCTGAGCATTGTAGTGCGCCAGCAGAGCACTTGACGTCCACACATGGGTATTTCCATACTCAGAAGAGATGGGGTTTTACATTTTGGGGGGCATTTTGTTCTATTACCCCTTGTAAAAATTTAAAATTTGAGGGAAAACTAGCATTTTTTGTGAAAAAAAAAATCATTTACACATCCAACTTTCACGAAAAGTCGTCGAACACCTGTGGGGTGTTAAGGCTCACTGGACCCCTTGTTACATGCCTTGAGGGGTGTAATTTCTAAAATAGTATGCCATATGGGTTTTTTTTTTTTACTGTCCTGGAACCATAGTGGCTTCCTAAATGGGACATGCCCCTCAAAAAACATTTCAGCAAATTTTGCATTTCAAAAGCCAAATGGGACTTCTTCTCTTCTGAGCATTGTAGTTTGCCCGCAAAGCATTTTACGTCCTAACATGGGGTATTTCCATACTCCCCAAAAATCATTTTAGAAAAACTCACTCTCCAAAATCCCACTGTCGCTCCTTCCCTTTTGAGCCCTCTACAGCGCCCGCCGAACACTTGACATACACATATGAGGTATTTCCTTACTCGAGAGAAATTGGGTTACACATTTTAGGAAGATTTCTCTCCTTTTACCCCTTGTAAAAATTCAATAACTGGGTCTACAAGAACATGCGAGTGTAAAAAAATTTGATTTTGAAAATTTTGTGAAAAATGTCAACTTTATGATGGAAACATAAAGTAGACATATTGTATTTGTGAATCAATATATAATTTATTTGGAATATTCATTTTCCTTATAAGCAGAGAGCTTCAAAGTAAAAAAAAATGAAAAATTTTCAATTTTTTCATAAAATTTTTGAAATGATGCAAGTATCGACAAAATTTTACCACTAACATAAAGTAGAATATGTCACGAAAAAACTCGGAATCAGAATGAAAGGTAAAAGCATCCCAGAGTTATTAATGTTTAAAGTGACAGTGGTCAGATGTGCAAAAAATGGCCGTGTCCTACAGTGAAAATTGGCTGGGTCCTTAAGGGGTTAAAGGGGTACTCCTCTGGAAAATATATTTTTTTAAATCAACTGGTGCCAGAAAGTTAAACAGATTTGTAAATTACTTTTATCTTAATCCTTTCAGTACTTATCAGCTGATCCATGTTGCACAGGAATTTCTTTCCGTTTTGAATTTCCTTTCTGTCTGACCACAGTGCTCTCTGCTGACACCTCTGTCCATTTTAGGAACTGTCCAGAGTAGAAGAAAATCCCCATAGCAAACCGATCCTGCTCTGGACAGTTCCTAAAATGGACAGAGGTGTCAGCAGAGAGCACTGTGGTCAGACAGAAAGGAAATTCAGAAAGGAAAGAACTTCCTGTGCAACATATAGCAGCTGATAAGTACAGGAAGAATTAAGATTTTTTATATAGAATTAATTTACAAATCTGTTTAACTTTCTGGCACCAGTTGATTTAAAAAATAATGTTTTCCAGAGGAGTACCCCTTTAAAGAAGCTCTTGGCCGAAACGTGTCCTGTGTGTTGCAATTTTGATAAGAAGGCACATGAAATGCAAAAAAAATTGTGAGTGCTGAGACTTCTTTGGATTTTGTTACACGGTTATATTGGTCTGCGTGCACAACTAAATACTCTTGAGTGCCGACTCCTATCCTTTCTATTTCCTATATAACAGTTATACACATCTCCTGGGGCTGTGTTTACACATTTGGGTTTGTTGCTGTGTTTTTTTCTGTCATAAAGGTGCTATTTTACTTCAATTGTTTAAATCCTGTTAAAAATTAGGGGTGGAGTACCCCTTTAAAGAAAATCATTGGCGCAGGTGTGAACATCTGCAGAAGAGGGCCGTCTTTGGGCTCCATGTTATCAACCAGTCTGTTTGTGAGTAACACCATAATCAGAGATCGTTCACCTTGGCTCTTGTATAAAGGCAATTGGAAGTGCGGGCATACGCAATGTTTGACATGTGCATATATTGAAGTGGGTGATACATTTGTGTCCTTTACTACAAAGTATATAAAATAAAGAACTATGTCAATTGTAACACATCTTCAGTGGTATATTTAGCATTGTGTACGACTTGCCATCAGGGGTGAAGTTCTGGGGAAAAAGTGCGGGAACTCACCCAAGATTTCCCCTCAAAGGGCTGGTGCTGCTAATGGGAACAGTGTTTCTGCTGTGGAAAAAGTTCAGGAACTCAGTTCCTACACTTTAGCCCTGCAGGATTTATCCCTGCTTGCTTTATTTAATACGTAGGCTGCACAAGTAATGCTTTAAAAGTGATGACAGGGAAGCACATATCTGATGCTAAAAATCTAAACGTTTCTACTTTGTCTCGTCATTTCAGGGATGTGCATGCAGGGGACAGTAGTTCTCTTAAAATATGTGGTATTGAGAAAGTTTGTAGTAATACTAGAGGAGGAGATCTTACAAAAAGACTGTATAATCGAGAAACATATTGGATTTCCGTCCTGGACACAAGACAGCCGTCCGGTCTGAATCGAAGATTGGACCTGATTACCATATATTAGGAGAACTAGTGAGTGTTGAGATTATGTGGTTTCTGAATGCGCTAAGGTAGGCAATATAACATATACTATTTCTTGAAAAAAATCACAGCTGTTATATTGGCATTTAATATTGGATTGTCTTGTAGGTCTTTTTGTCCTTTTGTGAGCTGTATGTTCCCTTGTATATATACACACACATATTTTTAGATTTTTCTTCTGCAGACAAGCATTTTGTGTACAACTAATAGTATATGTGCAATGAAAGCAAAGGTTAACATGCTGTTAAGTTCACCTGTTATCATGGATGTGTTTTAATTAGAATTACATGTCACAGGAAGAAGGATGTGGATTCATAGTATTTTAATGAGTTTGTATCTTTTGTAAAACTATTCTATGACTTTTGGCCATGATTAAGCGTATGTGAGCGAGAAACGGCCCGTCTGCCACAGTTGTATCCATGACCTGAGGAATAAAATTCAAGTAACTGCATTATCAGTGCCTCCTCTATTTTCTTCTTCAAGTGGAATTTTTGCTTCTTCTGTTTCCGAGGATAGAGCATGGAAAACGTTACCTTTTAAGTGCCCAGGTGTTAACCCGTACTACAGCACAGCAGCCAGCTCAAGGTTAAGGTACGCGGCAGTGCCATGCTTTCTATTTTCTCCTGTATGGACTAAAACTATTCTATGACTAAGTGCATGTAGCATGAAATGCGTTAGTAGTTTTTAGCTCCTGTTTGTACTTTGGTGTGAATTACGTACTTTAATAAAGCAAAGGCAAGTGGATAGCTTCGCTTCAGTGTTGGACTTTTTTCGTTTACCTGTATTCCTGGCTTAGCCAGGGACGAGATAGGGGGGATCCGAGCAAAGGCGTGCATCAGTGGAAGGGGTGAGCTGTTACAGTGGTTCTTCTTGAAAAATTCTACGTGTGGACGCAGACTGAAGAATTTAAATCTTCATAAACACCCCAATTGTGATTATAGGTCAAATCACTTTCTTCTCTTGGAAATATCTCTTAAAGGGGTACTCCCCTGCTCAGCGTTTGGAACAAACTGTTCCGAACGCTGGAGCTAGCGTCGGCAGCTCGTGACATCATAGCCCCGGCTCCTCATGAGGTCACGTCCCGTCCCCTCAATGCAAGTCCCATAGACTTGCATTGAGGGGGCGGGCCATGATAACATGAGGGGGTGGGGCTATGACATCACGAGCTCCCGGCGCCAGCTCCAGCATTCGGAATAGTTTGTTCCAAACGCTGAGCAGCGGAGTACCCCTTTAGAATGTACTTTCAATAAGTAAATTCATCAAAACTGCATTCAGTGTGAACTGATCCCAACCCACTTATGAGTCTGATGAGTTCACCTAGCTGATCTTCAGCTCTAGCAGCCGGATTACATTGCAAGTTGTAGTCATCAAACGCAAGCCAGAGGATTCATGAAAAATGTAGGCATCATTATCTTTTCAGTGTGGTTTTCCAATCAGATAAAATAAGCACCGGGGATTCACAAGAACCCCTACATTATTCTCTAATAACAGCCTATACTGCACTATATAAGAAAAAAAATAAAACAGAATTCCCAGAGTATTTTTTTTATAATTCCTTCATGACCCGGCAAATCTTTTCATTGCTGTGTATTAACCACTTTAACTTTTTTTTATTTTGCTATCTACATAGCTGTGTTAGGGATTATTTTTTACACCAAGAGCTGTAAATTTTATTGGCAACATGATTGTTTAGATCACTTTTCATTTCATTTTTTTGGGGATGTGATGTGACCAAAAATCATCAACTTTGATGTTTGGATTTGTTTTTGTGTCCATGCCGCTGACTGTGTGAGATCAGAAATGTGATCATTTAATAGTTCGGACAATAAGACATGCAGCAATACTTAATGGGGGAGATTCATCAAAACTTGGGCAGAGGGAAAGTTGTCCAGTGGCCCATAGCAAACAATCAGATCGCTTGTTTAATTTTTCATAGGCCTTCCTAAAAATGAAAGAAGCGATCTGATTGGTTGCTATGGGCAACTGTTTATTTTTTATTTATATTTATATTTAGATAAATTAATGTTTTCCATTTTGTACCCTTTTTTTGGATGGCTTTCATAGGTCAATGTAAGGCTGTTGCATGGGACCACTAAACCAAGGTTGCTCTGCGACGGAACCTGTGGGGTTCCATTTGACTCCATTCCTTCATTATGCTTGCTTATCATTGCTACCCTCTTACCATTTGACTGGTATTCACTGTATTGCTTTTACTTTAGTAATTATTTAAGTTATTTTATAAGTGAGCACTTTTTGCTTCCTGGTTATCTGCACTTACTGTCATATTATTCACCTTTCCTAGCACTTACACTTTATTGTATTACAAGGGAGCATCAAACTGTATTTCAATATTTATGGGAAATGTGATTACCATAGAGGATTTGGCTACCAGATATATTGTTATATATTATTTGTACGGGTTTTCTCGTATTGTAGGTAGGCTCTTGTTTAACCCCTTAAGGACTAGGCCAATTTTCACTGTAGGACCAGAGCGTTTTTTGCACATCTGACCACTTTCAGTTTAAGAATTAATATCTCTAAAATGCTTTTACCGAATATTCTGTTTCTGAGATTGTTTTTTCGTGACATATTCTACTTTATTTTGGTGGTAAAATTTCGTCGTTACTTGCATCCCCAAACTGTGACCCTCCAGATCTTGCAAAACTACAACTCCCAGCATGCCCAGACAGCCTTTGCTGGGAGTTGCAGTTTGGCCTTCCTAGTGGTTGCCACAGTAAAGATCGCTTTACTGCAACTTTCCTTCCCCTCCCCCACCGGCGCTTCCCTACCTGCGCCGCTGATCTCCGCTGATGTCTGCAATGATCGCTGGGCCCCACGCATCTTCTTTTCAGGTACCGGCCTCCATCTTCTCCCCTCGTTCTGCCCAACATCCAGGGGTGGGCAGAACGGGGGGTTGCCATGGCAACCCACTGTCCTGTGCTGCCATTGGTCAGAACCAGTTCTGACCAATGGCAGGGGATAGGAGGAGATCGCAGCACTGCGACCTCACTCCTAGCCCTCAGGATGATCGAGGCTGTCACTGACAACTCCGATCATCCCTATTTTCCGGGGTGATCGGGTTACCAGAGACCCGATCAGCCCGGAATAGCAGAAAATCGCATGTCTGAATTGACATGCAATTTTCTGCGATCGCCAACATGGGGGGGTCTCAGGACCCCCCTGGGCATTTGCACGGGATGCCTGCTGAATGATTTCAGCAGGCATCCCGGTCCGATCCCCGCCCGGCGCACAGCGGGGACCGGAACTGCCCATGACGTAACTGTACGTCCTTGGTCCGTAAGACCCAGGTTGTTGGGACGTAACGTTACGTCATGGGTCCTGTAGGGGTTAAGCTTTTTTAGTGTTTTTAAAAGTGATGTCCTTCTTGTGTTGCCCTAATGAACTTTGTCAATATTAGCATTATAAGGGTGTGCATTGTTTATGGTGCGTTCTCTTTTTTTTTTGGGTGATTTTCGATGTCCGTCTTTACCAAAATATGTCAGCTGCTGATATCGTGGACCCGACCCTTGGGCCCATGTCATTTTCCCCTTACCCGACCCATGACATACATGTACGTCATGGGCTGGGAAGGGGTTAATATGTTTTATGTGAACTGATCTTTGAATAATAATAGGTTGAGTTCTCTAAAGACCATTGAAATGGACACATTTTTGCATCCATATTATGGCCACAAGTCTTGAACTCAGTTTTGATCATCAGATCATTATAAGGACATAACAATGAATTTTGTTTTATGGGGGTCTTGTGTCTCTATCTGCACTCAATACCACTTAATGGGAATGTGACAGTATTGAAGTATTCAGACCTTTGCTATGACACTTAGCTCTGGCTCTTCCTATTTCTCTTGATGTTTCTGCACCTTGATTGAAGTCACCTGTGGTAAATTCAGATAACTGGACAGGAATTGGAAAGACACAGCTGTGTCTGTATAAGGGCTCCCAGCTGACAATGTATATCTG